>NC_056457.1:11799788-12116038 GCF_018296145.1 Oncorhynchus tshawytscha | reverse complement strand
AGAAAGAGAGACCGATCGAGGGAGAGAGATATTTACGATTGAGGCGCTGCCAGAGAGAGAGAGACGCCCTGCATCCCGATCTCTGTCTTTACCGCTCGGCCCAATAACTCCAAAGGGACAGAAGGCATGTTTGTAAAAATACATTTTCCCTTTAAATGATAGCCATGCTATGTCTGGATGTTGCGCGTCTCAGATTAATGTCAGAGATTAATAATAGGACTAGCACACTGAGTGTGTGTGTGTGTGTGTCTTTGCACCCTTGCCTATATCTATATATATCCCATTATTGGTGTTGGCAATGTGCCTGCAGATCATTGCGATCGTTTGCCATTCTGTGGCATGCAGTGGGTCTGTTATTCAGTCAGTCAGTGAGTCAGGGAGGGTTGACACCTTATGTAACGGTAACTCAGAGTGACCTTCCCATGGCCCCCATATGTGTGTGTCACCTTGTGGCCCCTGTACTAAAGTGTGTGTTCCAGACAAACTGCAGCCTGTGTCACTCACGATGACACCCTGTTCACTGTATAGTGACACTGTCCGTCTACACTCTGGGGGAGCCCCATCCTTCCCAATTTAATGCCCTATTACCCTGCTTGGTCATCTTATTAAGGTCCACAGCATCATCTTTGTGGCTAACCATAATACTATTTGAAGTCTATGGGAGCTGTACCTTACAATAGAATAAAACGTTATTGTCCATCCAGGATTACAAGTTTTCTTTGGCATCACCTTACATTAAAAAGGATGAAATACACATATATTCTCACATAACAAACATTTAAACCAGTCAACCCATCATACTGCATAACCTAAAAACATAGAGGACTTTGATACATTTACTCACAACTGACCGCTGCCCTGCACTGTTAAAATAGAGAAATAGATAAGTGCATATGCCAATACATTTGATGTTTCATTTAGTCGTCCAACAGCACAAGGAACGAATGAATGTTTGAACACGTTCTTCTTGGCCATGGGCATTCTGAAGCGCCGGCCAGAGGGAAGCACTCGAACGTGAGGGTGTAGGTGGGAGGGGTCGTCAATGACAGCCAGTGCCTTCCCTTTTGGTTACCTGGTGGAACAGACTGCTCAACTGGGCCTGTGGTCGACTGATTACTTTGCTGGCTGTGTTTACTATTCTGGGCAGTTTGCTTTTGCTCCTCACGCTCAGATTGCCATACCAGACTGTCATATCGAACGTGAGGATGCTTTCCACCAGACTGCTGTACAACTTCTCCAGAACATCCCTTCAACCCTTCAATTTCCTGATTAAAACAGGCGCTGGCATGCCTTAAAAAAATACATTTTGCATTCTCTGTAAATCCCAACTTTTAATCAATTTGTGTCCCTAGATATTTAAAACACTCAACCACCTCCACTGGTTGCTTGTTCAGAGAGAGTTGTTGGGACATTGGCAGGTCCTTGCCATTGATGATCAGCTCCTTTGTCTTGTCCACATTCATGTGGAAGGCAATTAACCATTCTTGAAGGTTGTTGGCCTGTTTAAAACAGCTGTCCCCGTCTGACGTAGCATCTTTAAAAAATAGTCCCACCACAGCCATGTCATCTGCGTTCTTGCAAAGGCTCACATTGTTTCCTTTGGGTCTTTGTCTCGTTAGTGTAGATAGAGAACAACAGCGGTGAAAGGACACACCCCTGGGGCGCCCCTGTGTACAGGGTCAGTTCATCAGAGAGGGCCCCGTTCAGGAGAACCCTCTGTGGGCGGTCAGTTAAAAAGTCCTTGATCCAACCTGCGAGGCCACCGTTGACGTTCAGGTCCAGTCGTCGTTTCAGCAGTGTATATTTGCATTGTATTGAAAGCTGAACTCAAATAAATAAATATGTGTGCATATGATTTAGCATGTTGAAAGTGACTAGACACCATGTTCACCAAGGTCAGGGTACTATCCTACAGTCCCACTCTGTGCCTTATAGGCAAACTGTAGCAGGTCCAGTTGACAGGGTGACAGGGTAAGGTGCTCCCTGACAACCCTCTCCATGCATTTGGCCAGCAGTGGCATGAGGGCAACAGGTCAAAAGTCATTTGGTGATTAGGCACCGGTACAATGGTCGACAGCTTCCAGGAGTTTGGCACTGTGCAGGTGCTCAGCAGGAGTTGAAACCATAGTGTGAGACGAATCAGACGCACCCAGGACCATGGTCACAGTTCCCCTGATGAATGGTCTTAGTCAGAGGACAGGCTTGGCTAGTGATTCATGGGGAGGATGAACATGTTGTTGTTGCACTCCCCTTAACTTTCCTTTCTACTGCAGGCAAGTGCCGCTGTGGCTTATACTGAGTGGAGGCAAGTGAATGAGTAAGAGACACATTCAGGTTGATCCCCCTTTCCCATCATTTTTTTAGTGTGTGTGAATGCATGTGTGTGTGTGTGTGTGTATGTGTGTGCGTGTGCGTGTGTGTGGGGGGGGTATGTGTGTGTGGATGGGTGGTTATGAATGAGAGCTCAGCTGGCAGAGTCAGCCTGAGGAGCAGACCGCACACACACTGACGCACACACTAAACAGGTGCCCACTCACTATTCTGCCATGCTCCATGTCACACGCATTGCTTTTGGCAGGTGTGTCATCTCTGGTGCTACACTGCTCTGCCTTGCATTACTGATGTTAACTTAGCCTCTAACCCAGGGAGAGGAATGGGAATTGACAGCCACAGCTCCGTGAATGTGGAACAGGGTTGTAACGGTTGTGTTTTATGGCAGTGGTGTCTCTTGGTGATTAATGTTCGTGCAGAGGCATTTTGCGCACTAATTACTGTGGCTATTACGATACGCTTCTTGTACGATTAGCACAGAGTTGCTACGTACGAGCCGCTTATGAGGGGACTATAGCAACGTTATAAAACAGCTGTTTCTACTCCTTTCTATCCATTTACTCTAAAGGGTGTGGACTGGTTTTGGAGATGTGCAGACAGACAGACAGACAGACAGACAGACAGACAGACAGACAGACAGACAGACAGACAGACAGACAGACAGACAGACAGACAGACAGACAGACAGACAGACAGACAGACAGACAGACAGACAGACAGACAGACAGACAGACAGACAGACAGACAGACAGACAGACAGACAGACAGACAGTACAGCACAGTATGTGAGACTCATGTAGCCAGACCAGTTAGTCAGTAAGGGTGACAGGAAGTAATGATGTGTTCCCACCTCCCCCCTGTGGTGAGGTGAACGTCATGCTGACACTCCTTTTAATGGCCTGCCATGTATTAGCTGGGCAGCAGGGGTGGGGGGGACTTGGTGGCGCTGATTGATGACCCGCGCAGCCGACACCAACCGCCACCAGCCTGCATGACACAGCAACCGCAACTCATCCTGCCATCAGGGCCATGGTCGGCAGCGTCTACTCACAGCACTGACAGTGACTCAGCACCATAGCATCCTGCAGATACACATTTGGCGTGGTGGAGAGGAGAAATGGGGTACAGAAGAACCAATACTTTCTTTCTATAGAGCTTGCGGTAAATACCTGGTGCTATATCACCAGGGACCGTTATTGGAGCAAATCGATACTGTAGTAAACATTACATTTGTTTTGTCTGACTGGCCAGCCAATTAAGTGATCGCAGCAGTACTCCAGGGGCACCAACAACCAATCGGCTGCTCTGTGGTTGAGTCACTGCTCACTGGCCCCAGCTGTTGTTGTGGCTCATGCTTGAAGAATAAGTGTTATTTGTTTCATAATGGAATTGTTCATTGTAATCAGGCCCCTGGTCTATTGCCCAGTGGGGATCAGCCTCAGCAGGGTCTTACTTGAATTCCTGTTATGAAAGCCCAGCAGCCTTTGGTCTACTGTGAGGTCACTAATAGGACAAGTAAGACTGAGGGGAGGAAGGCGAGGGAGGAGGGGCCCCAGAGACATCACTGCTCAGCACTACTAAGTCACCACAGCCCAAACTGAGGCCCTCTGAGGCCCCAAAGCCCCAACAACAACAGCACAGGAAACACATGGAGAGACAAGGCCTGATGTGTGAGGAGGTATCAGGAACTGTTTACTGATTCCCGTCAAAGGAGCGAAAGAAACATAATCAAAGGGCGAACGCCATGAAGGCGCCTCACTTTTGTCTGGTCTGCTGGGAGGAGGAGATCGAGATAGACATCACGGTGTTGTTGCAATCACCAAATCCCTTGAGATTATGCCAATGAGGTCCACTGTAAATCCACTCCTCTAATGTTAACTGGTCTGTTTCCAAAATGTCACACTATTCCCTTTATAGTGCACTACTTTTGACTAGAGTCCTATGGGTAGTGCACTGTAGAGAGTGTACTATATAGAGAATAGGGTGCAATTTGAGACTGACACATTGTTTGTCCCTTGGGGCTGCCATGGTGGCCTTACTGTAAATGGACCTATTTATAACTCCACAGTGAGTTTGGATATTAAAATGGTGGAGAAATGGGAAAGTTGTTACCTCTATAATGTTTTTCAGCTATCTGAAAGAAAGAAAGAAGTCAATGTAACACCTCCACATTTTCTCAGATTTGTCTTACTTTATGACTGAGATTTGACTCCCTGAATCTGTGTAAGGAATTTAGGAGCATGTCTCCATTTCCCGACCGCCTTCACAGTGCCTGCGTCCCAAATGGCACCCTATTCCCGACACAGTGCACTACTTTTGACCGAACCCGTAGGGCCCTGGTCAAAAGTAGTGCCCTTAGGGTGCCATTTGAGACAGTGTGTTCATTCAAATGCAGCTGGAACCAGCAGATGAACCTAGCCGTGAGAACATCGCATTGGAGGGAGGAAAATATCAGCTCCCATAAAAGAGTGTGATTAAGTCTTTGGGTTATCTGTGGGTTGTTATGAGAGCACAGCCCTGTCCCCTCGTTCAGTGACTCCCTTACTCCCTCCTTCCTCACCCTCTTTCCTCCTTCGTTATGGAAGGTGCAGCTTCATGCAGGCGCCGAGCCAGATCCTTAGACGCTAGACCCCTACAGTAAAATAGAGGGAAGTCCAAAATGTAAAGGCTTTGTTATCCTTGCGCGCTTGCACCCTGGTGGCGACAGAGTGACAGATTTATTTCATTAACCCGTCTCGAGTGACCTTGGCTGGGGCTTAAACTCTGTGCGCCCCTCCAGGTTCACTATTCAGAGCTGCACTCTCCAAGTCGCAGCAGCAGCAAAGGCATTTTGGGGACCCAAAGGGCTGTCAACATGAGCCCAAACACAAAGACCGCTGCGTTGCTATGAGGAGAGGGATTGTTTCTGAAAGTCATATTCTCCCAGTCCCAATGGTGAGTGCTTTATTTAGTCTTTCTCTCTTAGAAATGATGGGATTATTGAATTTTTTTCTCTCTGATGGAGTCCCATTTGTCCTCGGCAAAGAGATTTGAATACAATGTACTATTTGTGTTGTCATGGCAATGGCCACGCTCTACGTGTGTGTGTGGGTATGTGTGTCAGTTGCCATGCAGTGGTTCGTTTGTTATTCTCCTGTAAAATGTTGGAATACCATGGAGCTGCTAGCTGTCCCTGACATTACTGAAAAGACACAGACCAACGGTATCTGTGTTGATCGGTGATTTACTCACCGTGTTTACATCTTTGGGTAGGTATCTCGAGTCATATTTCAACCCGGACGTAATCCTCTGTTTTCTGGACTATTTGTCCTATCCAGCTCCTGGACTTTAAGGACATAATACATCATCTCTCTCTCCCTTACTCTCTGTGTCTAGCCGAACTCTGCCCGGGGTCTGAGGGGCTTTTCCCATACTCTCCTTTCCTCTATCGTAGTTAAATCCACAGCCTCTCCACATATCTCGCTCTCCCGCTCTCTCTGTGTATGGACAAGTCGTGGCACGCACCTGTAGCTAATGTGCCATCATAGCAGGTGGATATGATTCACCGCTCACCCCTCCTCTTTCTCTTCCTCCCCCTCCTCCTCCTCCTCCTCTTCCACCTCCTCTGCCCTGTGTGAATGAAAGGTATTCTGGTAGCCAGTACGGGTGATGATGTGTAATCACTGTGGACACTGGAGAGGTTCAGCTGTACTCCTTCAACACTCACCGCCACTCCGCTCATTAGCCCTGGAGCATGATGCTTATGCACCTAGAAAGAGGTAGAGAGCGGGGGGGGGGAGCAGGGCTTAGAGAGAGAGAGAGAGAGCAGGGGTTAGAGAGAGAGATGAGGGAGGTGAGAAGAGAGAGAGAGGGAAAGGAGGGAGGTGAGAAGAGAGAGAGAGGGAAAGGAGGGAGAGAGAAAAAGAGGAGAGGAGAGAGACAACCCCCAGTGAAATTGCCCAAAATGGGCATTCTCACGGTGGGCCAGTGTCTTGTTTTGGCATTCGACTGGCCAAATATCAATATGACTGGTAATTGAGTTGCAGCCTGCAGCGTGCGTATTTCAATCCAGTCTTTTATGAAAGTGATTATTTTCATAAGGAACAATACATTATGAAATTATCAGTGTTGCTTGTTTGCTTATCCTTTCCCCTGCCATTGCGTTGCGCTTTCAGAGAAACACAGGGTGCGTCTCGAGTGGAATCTTTTTCCCTTTATAGTGCACTACTTTTGACCAGGGCCCATAGGGTTCTGGTCAAAAGTGGTGCACTATATACGAAATAGGGTGCCATTTGGGACGTATCCACAGGTTGCCCACATACAGACCCTGTCGTCCTAGGGGGCACAAATCCAATTTCACACTCGCCACTGCCACCAGATTATTTATGCATTGGGGATTCACCTTAGGGGACGTGAAGGTGTGTTTATTCCCCAAAGACAGGGCAACACAT
Source organism: Oncorhynchus tshawytscha (assembly GCF_018296145.1). Lineage (NCBI taxonomy): Eukaryota > Metazoa > Chordata > Actinopteri > Salmoniformes > Salmonidae > Oncorhynchus > Oncorhynchus tshawytscha. The sequence goes on along the minus strand of NC_056457.1, from coordinate 12,109,277 downwards.
GGAAATACAATCTCTCTCTCTCACATACACACACACACACACACACACACACACACACACACACACACACACACACACACACACACACACATATACACAGGCAAGCTTTTCCAGAGGTGAAAATAATTTGTGTGTGCACAGCTCGCGCGTGTGGGCCTTCCTTTCATTTATCAAGGTACTATCACTTCTGTCACTTCTAAAGACTACCCGTGGAAGTTAGCATACAGTCTAGTGATATATAGCTCAGTACACACTACACGCCCTACTGATCAATGTTTAACGACCCATGATTGGTTTTACTGACCAGCCTAGGCAGTGAGTGCAGCGTACTGCATTTCATACATAGCCAGTGTTCAGGAGCCAAATACACAATGACCCCCCTGTACATTAATGGTCTAATCCAACCTTGATTTATGTTACTTTTCCATGGCTAAGTATTTATGCCTGTCATGGTGAATATTTATTATTGTTGTCAGAGGGGTGGGGGTTTGTTGAGTTCTTTCCTGTTTGTGACCTGACTGGGAATTGTAAACATCGTCTTGTCTGTCCTGATCTGTCACTGGCTGTATTTTTCTCTCTATATCAGTCTCTCTGTCTGTCCTCTCTGTCTCTCAATGGACATCCCCTCACCTGGCTATGTGATCAATCTCTTTCCTCTTTCTCTCTCTCTTTCTCTTTCTCTCACTTTCTCTCTCTCTCTTTCTCTCTCTCACTCTTCTTTCTTTCTCTCTCTCTCGCTCTCTCTTCTTTCTTACTCTCTCTGTCTCTCTCTCACCCCCCCCTCTATGTCCTCACCTAATCACATCAGTGTCTGACCGTGCTTCCTGACCGCGGTGCCGTATCTCAGTCTGTCTCTCTGGTCTGGTTGTGTTCCACAGAGAACCATGAGCACTGTGGAGGAGGAGCCGGACCACATGATACCATGAAGAGAAGCCTGCAGGTCCTGCGCCGCCAGCTGCTGAGTGAGTAGACATGGCTGGGTCCTCATAGCTGAGATAGGATACAGTCAAACCATTACTGACACTCATAGCACACGTGACATAACTAAGCTACGGGCTTACTGTACATTAGCCAAACTTGTAAAACTGCACATTAGCCACAGGTAAGGGCCCAGTAGAATAGAGTCCAGTGAGACAGAAAACAGCTAAAGTGAAGGCACAATAACAGTGCTGATAACAGCTACAAGAAAAGGACCTTCAAAACACAGTCTCAGCCGATTCCATGTAGACAGAGATGGGTATTGTACTCGCATAGTGTTACTCATCCTTATCTATCTCTGCGTTACATAATCATATCATACAGTATATACTGATTAACATTCTAAGAATATTAGCAGGGCCGGGGGGGGTGAATATCTGGCAGGTGTCCAGAGCAGAATGTGGAACATGGGGTCAGGCTGAACCACTGACATTGCCACAGGCTGTTAGTGGAGCAGGTTGCTCATCTCTACTATGATATGATTCACCCTGTGCCCCATGGCCCAGAACAGGGCAACAAGGTTAAAGGCTGGGCCTGACTAATCTAACTCAATCATATCACACAGCAGATACATGAAGGTTGTTGACTGCTCAGGAAGCCTCCTATAGGGTATGCTGTTGTATACTCAAGAACAGATGGTCCAGTCAAAGTGTTCCAATGCTGTACTATGTTCTCCAGTGGTGCTGGGTTGAGAACAGGGTACAGCCACGGAAATAATGGAACCTTTGGCAAGGAAACTATTTCTTAGCATTGTCTGGCTCAGAAATGTAGGATATGTGAAATCATAGAATGAGATGATTATTCTTTTTTTCTCATTTTGCCGTTTGTTTTTGGTACCGTGTGGTTCTTCGTACCAAATGATCTGTCGCCTCTTTTTGAGAGGTTTCATCAGTTTTCTGTGGAACCCAACATTGACAGTCCAGGTGGTATTTTTCACTTAGATGTGCTGTGTGAGTCACAGCTGTGGCCTGCCTCTCCCCAGACTCTTCACACGCAACTCTCTGCATCTTAAATGTCACCCTATTGCCTATATACTGCACTACCCTGTTCAAAAGTACTACACTATATAGGGAATAGGGTGCTATTTGGGGGGGTAGCCTAGGTAGCTTGTTCTTATGTCTAGACAGGGAAGCCCACCAGAGACTCCTGCTGCCTTTCTGTAGAACAGACTATTCTCATTTCTCATTCTGGCCTGTACCTGCCAGCGGCGGCATGTAGCCTAGTGGTTAGAGAGGCGAGCTACTGTAGCAACTGGAGGGTTGCCAGTTTGAATCCCAGGTCTGGAGGGGTCTGCTGGTATCAAATCCTAGATGCCATTGCCTGCCATTGTGTCCTTGAGCAAGGCACCCCACAACAATTGCTCCATGGGTGCCCAGTGTGGGAGCCCCCTCTCCTACCTGTGTGTGTGTGTCTTTCAGATAAGGTATAAGTCAAATTTAGGTTGGCCAAATAAATAAATTGGCAAATACAATTATCGTAATATAAACCAGAGTTTGGGTCAATTTCAACTGAATTGAACAATGCTCATTGAGAATTCTTGGGAGTTAATTTTTGTTAATTTTACGAGTTGGCCTATAGCGTTGGTTGTGGAGAGGGGTTTCAGAGAGCACAGAGAGTGGGATGAAATCAGGATATTATCACACTGTACTCCCATTTCCTTTGGTCCCAATCCTTCTTTCCTGTGGTGTTTTTTCTTCTCTGTCCTCTCTCTCTTTCCTTCCATGTCTGCCTTTTCCATCCATGTCTCAACATGGTTGTCTGTACAGGCCCACCTGAAGCTACAGAAAACTTCCTGTTTGTTTTCAGAAAACGTTTGTTTTGCCCTCTGTCCTCAATCCAATTCCTTCCCAGTACGGCAATTCCTTCCATCTCCTTGACTCAAGTGCAAATGACATTGTGACGTCAGCTCGTCAAATGCTTATCTGTGAGCGTTTAGAGTGATTTGCAAGCTATGAGAAATCTCCCTAATCTGAGTTGCAGGGCCGCGCTCCTCGCCTTTTGGTTGGGTTCTATTGTGGCACTACATTGTGCTTGTAATAATGTCATAACACCGCCGTAATATCTTGAATAACTTATACATTACGTGTGAGCGGTACAGTGCTGCCAGTCTACTTTATTGCGTTGTTTTTCTCAGTCTTCGTGACTCAATGTTCTCCCCAGAGCCCGAATAACTTCCTAGTTTATGTCTTTCCTTCCTGTTTAAACCGACCGGACCTGTGGCCCAGTTGCTGTTACAGCCCCCAGTCAACCAGGCAACTACTGTCCTAGTAAATCAATACCACAGTAAACATCAGAGGGCCTTTCTATCCTCCTTGTCTCTCATTCCTCAGGTCTCTGACAGAGTGGATATGGGATCTGGGATAAACATGTCCGTGTTGTAAAAAGTGTGTGTGGGGGAGGGGGGGTAACCTAATCTGACAAGCTTTACAGAACATTCAAACAGGAAGATATTATCCCACTGTGTGATAGGATGAATCCCAACTGGCACCCTATTCCCTATATAGTGTACTAGTTTTGACCAGGGCCTATGGCTCTGGTCAAAAGTAGTGCACTAAGTAGGGAATAGGGTACTTTTTGGAACGGTACCATAGAATCTCTCAGAGCTCACGTCTGTGCCGCCATAACCCCCCCCACCACCCCACCCCCAGTCCCAGCGGTCCACAGGATGTGCCCCATCTATCCCTCAGCCCCCTGGGATAACCACTCTCCCCCATAGATTGGCAGGCGGGCCGGGCACACCCAACCAGCAGACCAGTGGAATTTGTCTGTTGACGCCACTTTTAAAGATGCACTCTCTTTACACCTCTGACTGACAGTTTGTTTAATTCCCGACTGAAAACAATTGTTGTTCAAGAATAGTTCCTAACCTGAAAACAGAGTTCATTAAGGGTGATTGCACATAGCTGCTAGAAATAAGTATGTTTGAATAAATGTATTGAACTTAAAGGAGAGATGCTGTTTACATTTTTATTTGTATGATTTGACCCTCATCCCATTGTATATTTGACCCTCATCCCATTGTATATTTGACCCTCATCCCATTGTATATTTGACCCTCATCCCATTGTATATTTGACCCTCATCCCATTTTATATTTGACCCTCATCCCATTGTATATTTGACCCTCATCCCATTGTATATTTGACCCTCATCCCATTGTATATTTGACCCTCATCCCATTGTATATTTGACCCTCATCCCATTGTATATTTGACCCTCATCCCATTGTATATTCCCCGGACCCATGGGGATTAAACTGGAAAACGGATGGAAAACCAGTCCCTTGTTTTGATGAGTCGAAATGTTTTTCTTATCCAGAGAGACTTACGAATACCAATACAACCTCCTCACCAATCAACTGTCAGATCACATACTGTATTGTAGGTGACATCAGTAACGCCTATTGACTACTGCAGCTAGGTCATAATTGGAATAGCATGGACAGGCTTGATAATCAAATCCCGCCACAGGTCTGACTGGGGATAAGGGGCTTTTTGTGCCCCTGCTGTGAAGAATCTCATCAGTTTGATCTGGTCTGTTCAGATAGCATGTTAAAGATGAGGTGAAATGCACAGGCTCTTCTCCACAAATCACATCGTCAAAAGAAGCCCAACATCTACTTTCATTCGACTCCGTCAAGCTTTATTTACAAATATGAGCTGAGTGTTTGTGTGTTTTTATTTAACCCTTATTTTACCTGGTAAGTTGACTGATAACATTCTCATTTACAGCAGCAACCTGGGGAATAGTTACAAGGCAGAGGAATGACCAATTGTAAGCTGGGGATGATTAGGTGACCGGGATGGTATGAGGGACAGATTGGGTATTTAGCCAGGACACCGGGGTTAACACCCCTACTCTTACAATAAGTGCCATGGGATCTTTAGTGACCACAGAGAGTCAGGACGCCAATTTAACGTCCCATCCGAAAGACGGCACCGTACACAGGGCAATGTCCCCAATCACTGCCCTGGGCATTGGGATGCCCTTGGCATTGGGAGGACTGACCAGGACCAACCCTGCTTAGCTTCAGAAGCAAGCCAGCAGTGGGATGCAGGGTGGTATGCTGCTGGCTATGTTTGTGTGTGTGCGTGCATGTGTAGTTTGAGTTTTTTGAGATTTGAGATGGAACCTTATTGGTATTCTGATCGATGCTGTAGAGACAACCCTCCTAACTCCCGTGTGGACTCACAGAGCATCCCATGGACTTAGCATCCGCGGCGCACCATATTAGCAATTAGTATAAACAAGCCTTAACACAGTCCATAGGGGACTGGGCGGTGAGGGCATCCTTAATCGCTAACTGCTATGCATCAGTGCCCACAGTGATTACAATACAATATCAACCCATGCATGTTTAGCCTATACACCAGCAGCTAATGATGTGATAATATGATTATCTGCACCTGTGGCATCACAGTGAATGATGTGCGTGTTAAGCTTGGAGAAGATGCCCCTTAGACACTGATCTTAGGTCAGTTTAGTGATTTAACCTACTAATGGTGAAGGTGAGGATTTGGGGAGGGTAAACTGTGCTGTGCAGTTTAGAAATAGCGCCTACAGAACAGCCACTGGGGATTGAATGTTGTCGATGGAGGATGTTGCGTATTATAGGACCTATTTTGGGGAATGTCAGATTTCCTGGGATTTGCTAAATGAAACGCTGTGACTGACCGACCGACTACTGATGATGCAGCACAACTGGGCTCCTGCCACATAGGCAGACTGGAGATTTCTCCTTCAGAGAACGAGAGAGAGTTAGAGAGAGAGAGAGAGATGATTGATTACATAGCTAGGCGAGGGATATCCACTGATCTGTTCTCCACTACACACACTAAGTGGATTCTCTTCTATGATTGATTAGCCTGGTCTGGTGGATATAGGATGCAGTACTGTAGGCTACATCTCACACTAGTATCCCCCTACACCGGTTGGTACACTCTGTAGAAAAAAGGGTTATTTGGGCTGTCCCCATAGGAGAACCCTTTTTGGCTCTAAGTAGAACTCTTTTGGGTTCCACATCGAACCCTCTGTGGAAAGGGTTTTTACATGGAACCCAAAAGTGTTCTACCTGGAACCAAAAAGGGTTCTTCAAAGGGTTCTGCTATGGGGGACAGCTGGCCGAAAAAACATTTTTAGGTTCTAGACAGCACTTTTTTTTTTAAAGAGCGTAGGCTTGGTAGCTTGAGTAAAGACTGACCAATGAGGATGTGGCTGAATGTAGAGGATTTGATCATTTTCTTCATTAGGATGCATTCATTTCACTAGGCCTCAAACTCAATAACATCCTATGCCCCGAGCAGCCATCTTGGCTTTCTAGGCCCTTGACTCTAATACTGAATGATGGAACGGGGACAGAAAGATGGGGGACAACGCTATTGGATCAAGTGCACAAGACGCAGCAGCCAGCCCTATGATTTATTAATGTTCCATTTCCCTCCATCTCATCAATGGAGGACTTATACATGAATATCACTCGCTTCTTATGCAAGTTTACTGCATAAATTGCCCATCCCCATGATAAATCTCTGGACTGGGTTAATGGAAATAGGTTTTTGGTTAATATCACTGACATAAATCAGAATGTAATTTTAACAGTCATATTTACCTTGTCCTTTTTTTTCTAGCAGGCTGTAGCTTTCGATAGTGGCGTTAGCTGCCCACTTCCTAGACCTGGAGATGGTGTTGGTGTTGAGACAAGGTCTTTCACGCAAATGTACTAGCAACCTTAAAGCGAGTCAAGTACCTCTGTGTCCTTTGTCTTGTGTTAGATGGAGTCAAGATGTACTGTATTTCATCTGAAACAGTCATTCGTCTCCTCAGCCACCTTACGTTTTACATGTACAGTTGAAGTCAGAAGTTTACATATACCTTAGCCAAATACATTTAAACTCAGTTTTTCACAATTCCTGACATTTAATCCTAGTAATAATTCCCTGTCTTAGGTCAGTTAGGATCACCACTTTATTTTATGAATGTGAAATGTCAGAATAATAGTAGAGAGAATGATTTATTTCAGATTACATACACCCAATTAGTATTTGGTAGCATTGCCTTTAAATTGTTTAACTTGGGTCAAATGTTTCGGTTAGCCTTGCACAAGCTTCCCACAATAAGTTGGGTGAATTTTGTCCCATTCCTCCTGACAGAGCTGGTGTAACTGAGTCAGGTTTGTGGGCCTCCTAGCTCGCACACGCTTTTTCAGTTCTGCCCACACATTTTCTATAGGATTGAGGTCAGGGCTTTGTGATGGCCACTCCAATACCTTGACTTTGTTGTCCTTAAGCCATTTTGCCACAAATTTGAAAGTATGCTTGGGGTCATTGTCCATTTGGAAGAACCATTTGCGACCAAGCTTTAACTTCCTGACTGATGTGTTGAGATGTTGCTTCAATATATCCACATAATTTTCCATCCTCATGATGACATCTATTTTGTGAAGTGCACCAGTCCCTCGTGCAGCAAAGCACCCCCACAACATGGTGCTGCCACCCCCATGCTTCACGGATGGGATGGTGTTCTTCGGCTTGCAAGCCTCCCCCTCTTTCCTCCAAAGATAACGATGGTCATTATGGCCAAACAGTTCTATTTTTGTTTCTTCAGACCAGAGGATATTTCTCCAAAAAGTATGATCTTTGTCCCCATGTGAAGTTGCAAACCGTAGTCTGGCTTTTTATGGCGGTTTTGGAGCAGTGGATTCTTCCTTGCTCAGCGGCCATTCAGGTTATCTTGATATAGGACTTGTTTTACTGTGGATAGATACTTTTGTACCTGTTTCCTCCAGCATCTTCACATGGTCCTTTGCTGTTGTTCTGGGATTGATTTGCACTTTTCGCAACAAAGTACGTTCATCACTGGTAGACAGAACGCGTCTCCTTCCTGAGCGGTATGACGGCTGCGTGGTCCCATGGTGTTTATACCTGCATACTATTGTTTGTACAGATGAACGTGGTACCTTCAGGCATTTGGAAATTGCTCCCAAGGATGAACCAGACTTGTGGATGTCTTGGCTGATTTCTTTTGATTTTCCCATGGTGTCAAGCAAAGAGGCACTGAGTTTGAAGGTAGGCCTTGAAATACATCCACAGGTACACCTCCAATCCACAGGTACACCTCCACCTCCACCTTCAATAAGAAGCTTCTAAAGCCATTTTCCAAGCTGTTTAAAGGCGCAGTTAACTTAGTGTATGTAAACTTCTGACCCACTGGAATTGTGATACAGTGAATTATAAGTTAAATAATCTGTCAGTAAACAATTGTTGGAAAAATTACTTGTATCATGCACAAAGTAGATGTCCTAAACGACTTGCCAAAACTATAGTTTGTTAACAAGAAAATGGTGGAGTGGTTGAAAAATGAGTTTTAATGACTCCAACCGAAGTGTATGTAAACTTCCGACTTCAACTGTAAACCAAATCCTCAATAACTTAATGAAATCTATCTAGTAACCATTCCCAAACCATCTGTGCCAATGCAATCTCTTTGTGGACAAGTCCAGACTAGCTTGAGGATCTCAACCAAACAGAGGGATGAGGAAAGAAAAGACAATAGACTATTTCCTCTGGAGTTTTGGAACAAAGGGGCTATTTTACACGCACACACACACACACACACACACGCACACACACACACACACACACACACACACACACACACACACACACACACACACACACACACACACACACACACACACACACACACACACACACACACACACACACACACACACACACACACACACACACACACACACACGATATATTGCCTGAACATGTCTTTGTCTCACACCAGTTGGCTCTCTTTGCCTGACCACTGTTGCTTCAGCCTCATCCATCAACCACCACACACATCCACCACTATTCTCCCTCTCATCTTCTCCTCAGCTACCTCCTTTGCATCTCCTCCTCCCTCTCTTTCTCATGTTCCCATCTTACCTCAGCCCGCTCAATAATAGATGTTAATAAAATCCTGTTCACTCTTCTTGGCCTCTCGATCATCTCACTGGTTCATTTACTCCCAGTTCATTTCCTCTCACTGTACCACAGTGGAGAGAGCCAGGTTCTCTGTCTGTGTTTGTCCTGCTTACTCATTCACTTCATCAGCCAGCCAGAGGAGCTCTGTGACAAATTACATGGCTCAATCTGCCACACCCAGCTCAACCCACTGCCGCATACAAACACACACATTAGTGGTACACACACATATCAGCAAATAGAAACACACACAGGCCCATACCGGTGAACACACACACACACACACACACACACACACACACACACACACACACACACACACACACACACACACACACACACACACACACACACACACACACACACAAAAACCCACCCGAAAGAAACAGTATTTACATTTTAGTCATTTAGCAGACTTATCCATAGTGACTTACAGAGCTCCTCTGCATTCATCTTAAGACAACCACATATCTCAGTCATAGTAAGTACACTTTTCCGGGGGTGGGGGGGCAAGGTGAGGAGCTGCCAGAGGTGGCAGAACGGAGTGCTCGGTTTGGGGTGCCATCCCACATGCTTGGGGAGCTGTTTATTTAAGATACTCTTTGAAGAGGTAGGGTTTCAGGTGATTTCGGAAGGGCAGCGACTCTGCTGTCCTAGTTCCAGTGTGAAGCTGGTTCCACCATTACGGTGCCAGGACAGAGAAGAGCTCGGACTGGGCTGAGCGGGAGCTGTCCTCCCGTGAGGTCGGGAGGACCAAGAGACCAGCCGTGGCAGAACGGAGTGCTGGGTTTGGGGTGCCATCCCACATGCTTGGGGAGCTGTTTTATTCCATTCTGTATTGTAATGTACTGCTGTTTGTATTAGGTTCATGCCTCATCGTACCGCCTTCCATGACATAAACAGCACCATACTTTACACATCTCTTAGAGGTCCACTCTCTTAGAGGTCCACTCTCTTAGAGGTCCACTCTCTTAGAGGGCCAGCAGTTTAGTTGACCACGGCTGAGTCCCAATTGACACCGTAATCCTTACATAGTGCACTGGGACCTGGTCAAAAGTAGAGCACTATATATAGGGAATATATTGCCATTTTGGGATGCGGCCTTGGACACTTAGTCACAGTCTTCATAGGGAATCTTTAGAAGCAGGACATGGGTTATGAGTGGTGAAGGGCTCTCCCAGATATAACTGGAGGTCCATCGTAGTTGTCCTTGGTATTCACTAACCTTCAGCCCTGTGTGCAGTCACCAGTACTCACATTTACCTTACTGTACGGAAGAGACACACATTTCAATTCAATTCAATAGATCTTTATTGTCTGAGAAGGGAAATTCACAATGAAATGGAAGAGGGAGGGAGAAGGGGAGTTTGAGATTATGGAGAATCAATACCATTTTATTCCTCTGATTCAGAGGGGCTGGGTTAAATGCGCAAGACACATTTCAGTTGAAGGCATTCTGTTGTACAACTGACTAGGTATCCCCCTTTCCCATCTGTTTTTTAGTGTGTGTGTGCATGTGTGTGCATGTGCTTCTCAAGATTAGATGTATTTCATTGATTGATTAACTCAACCACACATACTGTAGCCTCCCACACAAGTAATCTAGACACTTCACAAAATATTGACTATTCCTCGGGCTGACAAGGAACATCATGCAACATGTTTTGATGTTACCAAACTTAAAAGGTGTTTTGCCTCCTTTAATGTTTTAGATATGCTGCTCAATAAAACATGATGATCAGCAAGTTCCCAGATGAATATTAATAAGTATGTTTATTGCAGATGAGGAGGAGCACACCAGGGCTCTGTGTGTGTGTGTGTGTGTGTGTGGAAGTGTTTAACTATTCTTCAAGAATAGTAAACTAACACAAAGTTGACCAACTGGGGACATTAAGTTAGCCCCCACAAGGTCAAATGCTATTTCCAGGGGGTTAAGGGTTAGGAACTAGGGTTAGGGTAAGAGCACAGGTTAGGGGTTAGGGAAAATAGGATTTTGAATTGGACTGAATTGCGTCCCCACAAGGTTAGCTGTGTGTGTGTGTGTGTGTGTGTGTGTGTGTGTGTGTGTGTGTGTGTGTGTGTGTGTGTGTGTGTGTGTGTGTGTGTGTGTGTGTGTGTGCGTGCGTGCGTGCGTGCGTGCGTGCGTGCGTGCGTGCGTGCGTGCGTGCGTGCGTGCGTGCGTGCGTGCGCACCACTTTGTTGCCAGTGGAGCAGGAGCTCATGTATTATTCAGACTTTTCTGACTGACCGGGCCGGGTTGCCAGGTTGTGTTGTGACAGGGGGGTTAGATCCTGATTGAGGGTGTGACTGAGGCCAAACCACAGCATGGCAAGCAGTGTCGCTATCACAATCACACTCTATTGGCCTGTAGTACAATGCTTTAGTCTATAGGAGTAACACAGTAGCATAAGCTGTCTACTAACAGCCTCCCACCATCAACATTATAGTTATCAACTCTACTCTGCATGGATGGAACTATAGCTATATGTCACAGAAAAACATGCAGAGTATGATTATAATGTTTGTGCATGTTGGAGGATTGAATACAGTAACAATGGGCTGGGGAGACCGGGGGTCAACATACCACCATCGGAGATCAACAATGGGTCTAAATATGAGGTTACAAATCCTAGGGTGAGTTGAGCTATTTCTGAGAGAGTATATGGTCTCCCTGCCTTGCGACCATCTCTCTTGAGAGCACTAGTCATAAATCAAACTATCCCGTCTTTGTTATCGCCCGGTTATGGGTCTGGAGTGTCTGGAATAGGCTCCTCTCTGCATTAGGGACGTGACAGGCTTGGTAAATAGAAGGCAGAGGAAAGAGGACCCTCTCATACAGTACCTAGCGAGCCGGAGAAGCTTTGATAGCGTCTGTGTCCCAAATGGCAGCCTATTCCCTATGTGGTGCATTATTTTTTGGACCAGACCCTGTGGGCCCTGATCAAAAGAAGTCCACTATATAGGGAATAGGATGCTATTTGGGACGCACACTACGTTAAGATAACGTTTAAACGGCCTATGCTTCCAGGCCTTTGCATAGTATTGGATCACATAATGGACTGAAGGAAACAAGTGTATAGGGATGTGTGATGCTGAGTATTGGTATATGATGGAGTTAAGAGGGGGTACTATTCTATCAGTACAGTGTTTGAGATTGTGGATGTGTGCTGCTACCCTCATAATACTATTCTTTCTCTTAATGCTATTCTTTCTCCTTGATCATACTTATCTTCTGTGATTTATTTTCTTTTCTCCATCTGTACATACAGTATTACAGTATATGTAGTAGTTTTCCCACCTCTCCCTGGCTCTGTCGCCCATCTCTTCATTCGTTTGGAAAACGGAAACTTGGTTTCCATAGTTACCGAGGCAGCACCATGGTGATACGATAGCTTCAACACCTGGGTCATATGGGTAGCATTGAGAATCAGTGTGTGTGTGTGTGTGTGTGTGTGTGTGTGTGTGTGTGTGTGTGTGTGTGTGTGTGTGTGTGTGTGTGTGTGTGTGTGTGTGTGTGTGTGTGTGTGTGTGTGTGTGTGTGTGTGTACGACTGATTGTGTGGGTTGGTGGTGTGTTTCCAAAGCGTAGTTAAGCCAGGCACCCCAGCTGCTTTCCTGTGTGTGGGTTGTCTGACCTAAGGTGAGGCACATCTAAAGGTGTAGCAGCTCAGTGAGACTAAGAATAAGGCTAAGAATCTGACTAATACTAAGAATAAGGACAGAATAAATAGCCTTTCGTAGTCAATAGTCGTAACTGACTTGTAGAACAGATTCAAGAGGAATGACTGTAGGTCTAACACTGTTCTGTCTGTCTTTTCAGCTCCTTTAACATCCTCTCTTTTTCGTCTTTCTCTTTCACTTTCTCCCCAACACTCCTCCATACACAGAGTTTTTCATCTCTACTCTTAGAAGAAGAAAAAAATAGTTAAAAAGAGGGTTCTTCGGGACTCCCGAGTGGCGCAGCGGACTAAGGCCCTGCGTCGCCGTGCTTGAGGCATCACTACAGACCTGGGTTAGATCCCAGGCTGTGTCACAGCCGGCCGTGACCGGGAGACCCACGAGGTGGCACACAATTGGCCCAGTGTCGTTCTGGGTTAGGGGTGGGTTTGGCCGGTCGGTATTTCCTTGTCCCATTGCGCTCTAGCGACTCCTTGTGCGGACCGGGCACCTGCAAGCTGACTTTGGGCTGCCGGGTTAAGCGAGCAGTGTGTCAAGAAGCAGTGCGGCTTGGCACGGTTGTGTTTCGGTGGACGCATGACTCTTGACATTCGCTTCTCCCGAGTCTGTAGGGGAGTTGCAGCTACGGGACAAGATTGTAACTACGAATTGGATACTATGAAATTGGGGAGAAAAGGGGGTAAAAGTACACAAAAAAAGGTTATTTGGCTGTTCCCACAGGAGAACCCTTTTTGGTTCCAGGTTAAACCATTTTGTGGAAAGGGTTCTACCTGGAACCAAAAGGGTTCCATCTGGAACCAAATAGGGTTCTTCAAAGGGTTATACTGTGGGGACAGCCGAAGAACCCTTTCAGGTTCTAGATAGATCCTTTTTTTCTACAAGTTTATGTTTCATTCTCTTTTGTCTCTTTCATATCAGTCCTTTCTTCCTTCCCGCTAACCACTGGGTAGCCTCTTCTCATGTAAAACAATGGCTTTGCTAGCTAGCGCTTTGGTGCTACCGCCTGCCTGCCTTTGTGCTAACTAACACAGTGTTCAGCGTAGAACACACCGGCCGGTCGGTATTGATGTGTTCACAGTAGCCATGTTTAACTGTGTCAATAAGACAAGGTAGGAAAGGAGCAGAGGGAAATGAATTAGCTCCCGCCGGTCTCCTCTGAGTTTCTCCCCTCTCTCTCTCTCACTCTCTCTCTCTCTCTCTCACTCTCTCCCTCGTAGATAATGTAGTAGTATGACATGGTTCTCCCCCAGGTAGCTTCTAATAGCTAGTTGCTACATTGCCTCCCTATGGGTCCTGGCTGGTTAGAGTGAAGCTGTCAGGTTTTTGAACATATGAAAACATCATAAGCTTTTTGATTCTTTGTCTGTCATCCATCTCTCTATCTGTATCTTTCTCCCGCTGCAGACCTCTCAGATGTGGCCTAGCGTCACCTCAGAATCAACACAATAACTGCTGCGTGTTTCTGTTGTGTTGTCCATGGAAAGAGAAACGCTTCGTCAGGATGCCTTCTTGCATTTGATGTATGTGTGGCAGGCTCAGTCATGCTGGCACAATTAGAGCAAGTTTCTCGACAGACAAGAGGTGCCACTAGTCCTCAACCTGTCTGCCACACACACACACGGACGCATAGGCATGCACACAGACTCGACACAAACACGCATACAGACACACACGAACACACACACATTGACACAAACACACACACACACACACACACTGACACAAACACACACACACACAGCATTATGAGGTTAATAAAGCAATCTAGTTAAACCAGGTGAGTGACAAACACAGTGCAGGCAGTTGATTAAGGCGTGATGAGTTTTAATGGATGCAAGACAAGGTTGTAAGGTTCCTCCCTGACTCATAAACAGCCTATTGCAGCTCCTGAGCCTCAGTGTTGGTGCCTCAATATGCTAAGCAGGGAACCTCAGGAGAAATGGTAGACAGACCTGCACACACACACTCAGACACACACACACTCAGACATGCATACTTGCACGCACACACACATTCTTTCTAATAATTCTCCCTCACACTCTCTCTCTCTTTCTGTCTTTCTCCCTCTCTCCCTCCATCTCTGTAGATGTCCTAGTGATCCTGGCTGTGCCAGTGGGCCTGGTGTCTTCTACCCAGGAGCTGTACCCCAGCCGGACCCCCCAGGACCCTGTCTCCATGGCAGCGCCCCACAGCAGCCCCCCTAACCCGCTCTCGGCCCTGGCCCCCCCAGACTGGCAGCAGGAGGGCTCCAGCAGCGGGGATTCTTGGTCCCCACAGGGAGGGGCAATGCCCACGGGCATCATCCAGCCCACCGCATCCCACAGCTCTTGGGGCTGGCATCTAAACCACAACACCAGCCTGGCACACATTATAACACCACCCAGTAGAGACAGCCTCATTCAAGCTGCAGCTACTGTCAGTCCTAACACTGTGAGCTCTGTGAGAGTTAACCAAGACCCTGGCCTTAGCTCTGCCAGCCCCAGCCCAGTCAAGCAGGCCCACTCCCCCAGCTCTAGTGCTCTCAACCCGGGCCACAGCTCCAGTTCTCTCAGTGCAGACCAGGGCCTCATGCCCAACTCGTTCAGTGTAAATAAAGCCCGTAGCCCAGATACTGTCAGTGTTAACCAGGGCAACAGCCCTCCTAGCCTTACCAGCTCTGGTGGCCCGCATAGTGAGGTGGCTCCAGACTCTGGGTCTTCCCTGGTTCCTCCAATGCCCAGCCCACTCACAGAGAGAGGGCATACTCTTGACCCGGAGCTTGGTGGTCTCCCGTCCCCCACACACACGCATGCCCCCCTGGTGGGGAATGACGAGGAGGCCACAGACCCCAGTCAGCAGGACTTCACCAGTGAGCTGCAGCCTTCCTCTCTCTCCTCCTCCTCCTCTTCCTTAGTGGATGCTGCTCTAGATCAGACCCTCAGGGAGCATGTTGAAGCCACGCCCGAGCTGTCCCAACCCCACGCCATCACCCTACGGGGGGTGCACCCATTGGTCAACGAAAGGCCCACCAGGGAGCTCAAAACAGAGGGGCCTGCCTCTCCAAAAGAGAGCCCACCAGACAAGCCCCCTCCCCTCCCCGGCCCCCACCTCTCCATCTCCCCCTCCCTGACCCATGCCAGTCTGGCCCCAAAGTCCAGCCCTGTCTCCACCAATGGTACCACAACCAATGACACCGCAGCCCAGGAGACAGGCAGCGGCAGGGCCCCCCCTCAGGGTACAACAACAGACGATGCCCCCCTTGGCCCACAAAGCCCACTTGGCAATGCCACTTTTCATAACGGCAGTGTGGAGGGCAGCCCTAGCAAGAACCCCTCCTCCCAGTGGAACAGCTCGTCCCCTACGGAGCCTCCCTCCACGGCCAGTGGGAACTTTCTGAACCGCCTGGTCCCCGCCACCACCAGGGACCCCTGGGGTCCAGGCAACGGCTCTGGCCCTGCTATGGACTCGCCGCTGTCCCGCGCCACCATCTGCCTGAGCAAGATGGACATCATGTGGATCGTGTTGGCTATCAGTGTGCCTGTGACCTCATGCTGTGAGTATCAAATAGCAACCTGAGGAAGGCTCTGGTGACAAGAGGTTAGAGAAATTGTGTTTGTGTCAGTGGGAGGCTAACCAACACTTTTTGGCGGCTGAGGCCACTTTCATACTGACCACCGTATCCACCGAAACACTGTGATACATAATGAAAGACCCTGGATTGATGTATTAGAGGTTATATCATTTTAGAGGATTACTGACTTTGCCCTCTCCCCCTCTCTCCCTCCCCCTCCAGCTGTCCTGCTGACTGTGTGCTGTATGAGGAGGAAGAAGAAGTCTTCAAGCCAGGAGAATAACCTGAGCTACTGGAACAATGCCATCACCATGGACTACTTCAACAGGCACGCGGTGGAGCTGCCTCGGGAGATCACGTCCCTAGACAACGCTGAGGTACACCTATTCCTGATGTCACTGACAACCTTGTTATAAAGCCCAAAGAGGAATTCCTGTAGGAAATGAGAAATGTTTCACTTCAGTGGAAGGGCCTGTATGTAAGTTACAGCCCCCCAATCTGGCACCAAATTGCTCTACAGGGGATGTATTATATAGAGTGAAAGGGCCGATATGTACGGTTGTTGTGAAGCCTGGACTCATGGTATAATGGACATTTGGTCAAATTGACATAATCTGTGTGATGGCATAGAATGGAGTTTAGAAATAAGCTCTTTTCTGAATATACAGCCTATGTTTGTACAGGCATTACAAATGTGGGCTCCTCCAATCCTCCAAGTTAGGCTCCTCAACTAGATGTTCTTCAGAATTCACTAATGATACAAAACATGTAAATAAGTGAGCAGTGTTGTTGCCAAGTAGCTAGAGTACTTTAGCAGATGTGAGGTCAGCATGTTGTTTTACAGTGGACTATATATGTGGACTATAGTGCCCTCTGCTGTAAAATTACAGCCAAACCTTAAACTGAATCATTTTGGGGTCATTTTAAACCGTTAGATTATCCTTTGTATAGTTCAGGGATGGGCAACTGGTTGGGTGGTGCTTAGGGCCCACAAAACACTGTATGTGTGGGTATAGATGTGGGTAGCAGACCCGCAAGCCACTGCAGCCCCTCTTGGTGATTACACATTTTTTTCTGGCCCCCATCAAAGTTGCTTATCCCCGGTGTCGTCTATCGCATTTCAATTCACTCTACGGACATATTTTTGTTGCTATGAAATCAGCACGTCTCATCGGCTCTCCACATAATTTCTCATCTGCATACTGACCACACCTCTATTTCTGATTTGTCCTCTCTTTTTGCTCACTCCATCGCTCACTCTCCGTCAATGCCTCCCCCCGTGGTGCAGGAGGGGAATGCCGAGGTTGGAACATGTTTAGGGTGTTTGTGGTGACACACAGGTGTTGTCTTGCGTCCCTATTTTATTCCTCCCACTGTAGCGCTGCCTCTTCCCTCCCTCCCTCCCTCCATCTTTGTCTTTCCTTATAATTCCCCTAAAGTGCCTCTAGCTTTGCTGATGCTGTTACAATAGAGATGAACCGTGAATTGATTTAGGTCAATATCTATTTTTGCCAAATAGCCTTTTTCCAGTACAACCTAGTGTATCTTCCATACAATAGTTCAAGTACTATATACAGTGACGTGTTAATGTTAGGGTTAGGGGTATTGCCAGCTAGAATGTACCTCTTCCCGTCCCCTCTCTTTCTGTAAGGCTCGTTCT
The DNA here is from genome assembly GCF_018296145.1 of Oncorhynchus tshawytscha. Taxonomy (NCBI): domain Eukaryota; kingdom Metazoa; phylum Chordata; class Actinopteri; order Salmoniformes; family Salmonidae; genus Oncorhynchus; species Oncorhynchus tshawytscha. The sequence continues at coordinate 12,091,436 of NC_056457.1, read as the reverse complement.
TCTGAATCACTCTGTTTTTTTCAGCTTTTTCTCCCCCACCGCCTGTTGTCTTTTTAGCTGAGTCACTGCCACGATTTCTCTCTCTCCCTCTACTAACTCTCCTCTGTCTCTCTCCCACTCCTCCCTCTTCCACTCTTCCCTCCCTCTGCTGTGTTGCTGTGTTCTGCTGTGTTCTGCTGTTCTCCCCTTCCCTTCTTTACTTATTTTCTCTGTTGTGTAGCCTGTTCAACTCCCCTCCCTCTTTCCCTCTATTTTTGTCTCTCTGTGTTCTTTCTGCTAGCTTAATCAGTCAGCCATCTTTTGTCCTCACCTTTCTACTACATACGATTCAGACCCCAAGCACGGAGAATTGTTTGTGTCTCCTAAGTCGCAAAACACTCTGTCCTGAATCTCACTAGCCTTTGTGTGTTGTGTGTTTCGTATGTGTGTGCGTGCATGTCTGTGTGCGTGTGTTTCAGGAGCAGGAGACGTGCCTACCTCCTAATGGAGACTACAGCGACAGCGGGGTGGTGCTGGTTAACCCTTTCTGCCAGGAGACCCTGTTCATCAACAGAGAGAAGGCCTGTGACATCTAGAGCGGACAGATGCTGGTCTGGTGGCCATGTCCTGATACCACCGGTACAAGACTGTCAAAAATAAAAGTCTGACTTTCAAAATAAATGTCCCCCGCCCTTTTCTCCCTGTCGTTGTCATTTTTATACATGTGGTTAACTTCAGAGACACCCACTTTATACTGTATATTATGAATACATAAACGAGACGAAGAGAAGAGCTAAAAACAGACACTATTTACTATGAGGGTTTGCCTGCATATTTTTCTGATGTACATTTTCTACAAAAGCTTAATTGTGATAATGGTTTTTATGTCTTTATAATCTACGGAGTATGTGTGATTTGCCTTTTGTTACAGTGGCTTGAAGGTGAGAGCATTGTGGACGTGGCCACTTGAATTCTGCTTTAGAGAAAATATATTATGTAAGAACATTATGTTTCATTTTCTTAAAAATCAAACCCAAAATACTTACTGAAAAGCCTGTTGAACTTGAATTCTGTACCTACGTACTTGAGGGGATATGGAGGTTTAGGGCAAGGTTTGTGAGGCCAGGTTGTAGTAGTGAGTGCCCAAAGGGTATAGGGTTGTATCTGAATAGACCAAATGGACTTTCCCCCTCGCGTGTCACCAGCCTCTCTGTTGAGGGACCACGTACATGTCTTAACTCCCTTTGTCAAGCTGTCTGTCTGTCTGTCTGTCTGTCTGTCTGTCTGTCTGTGTGTGTGTGTCTGTCTGTCTGTCTGTCTGTCTGTCTGTCTGTCTGTGTGTCTGTGTGTCTGTCTGTGTGTGTGTGTGTGTGTATCTCTGTCTGTTTGTATGTATGGATTTGTGTTATGGAGTGGGTTCTGGTTTTGGCAGTCAATGATGTTTGTTTAACGTTAGCCCTCTCTAACCCTAAATATTTTGAGACCAAACATATCATAATCTCCCTCCATAAATACAGTATTTGTCCATGAGAGTAAATTGTGTTTATTACTGTAATGTACAGATACTGAATGATATTTGATTTAATTTCTGGATGTAAAAATAAAAAATGCCGTAGAAATCATGACCAATGAAAATACTGAGATAATATTTTATCCTGAATATTTACTGTGAGCACATACAGTGGTAGAGTTTAATCAAACATACATATTTTGTTTCATTATCAAATCGATTTGTGTATCATGCTTTACTTTTGCTTTGTCACATGTTTGTAGTTGCTAAATGCTGCCTTTTGTTACTGCCTCTGCTAGTCACATTGTGAAACGCTTATCTGTTCAATCATACTACCCAGTGTTTGAAAATTTTGTTGAATGAGCGTTTTGTTGAATATGTTATCAATCTACTGGATGTGCACTGAGTATACCAAACATTAGGGACACCTTCCTAATATTAAGTTGCACCCCTCCCCCCTTTCCCCTCAGAAGACACTCCAATACGTCAGGACATGGACTCTACAAGGTGTCGAAAGCGTTCCACAGGGATGCTGGCCAATGTTGACTCCAATGCTTCCCACAGTTGTGTCAAGTTGGCTAGATGTCGTCTGGTTGGTGGACCATTCTTGATACACACAGGAAACTGTTGAGTGTGGAAAAACCAGCAGTGTTGCAGTTCTTGATACAAACTGGTACGCCTGGCCCCTACTACCAAACCCTGTTCAAAGGCACTTACATTTTTGTCCTGCCCATTCACCCACTGAATGGCACACAAACACAATCCATGTCTCAATTGTCTCAAGGCTTAAAAATCATTATTTAACCTGTTTCCTCCCCTTCATTTACATTGATTGAAGTGGATTTAACAAGTGACATCAGTAAGGGATCATAGCTTTCACCTGGATACACCTGGCCAGTCTATGTTATGGAAAGAGCAGGAGTTCATAACGTTTTGTATACTCAGTGTTGCTGCAACGGGCACGAGGTGCCATACCAGAGAATGGGTATTTTGCTAAATGTAGAATGGAGAGGAGGGGCAGTATCTTGTGTCCAGCGTCATGTATTTTTTGTATCGTAACATACACTGTCATTTTTACTGCTGAGCAATAAAAGAGAAAAGCTTTGAACATTCTCTGTGTCTTATTGACTATTCATCTATTTGACTTCTTCCACTCATCCATGAAGACTGTTTTAGTTGCATATTAACTGCATAGTAGCTGCATAGTACTCCTGAGAAATTGTGCCACTGCCAATTGGTATTTTATATGATCAACCTTCTACGCTACACAAGGCTATCTTAATTTTAATTGTACAATAACTAAAAAATGAGAGAACAATCATTACCACTTGCTGCAGACAGATGTACATTAAACCTCTGGGACAAAGCAATGTCAGTGCCTTGCTGACCCCAGCTAAACCATTGACTAGAATGTTCTCTGTTCATCTCTGCTGGATCTGGCTAGTGGCCATTCTATACATGGCCTCACTGTCATTGGATAAAGCTTACACTTTGCTAATGCTTAACTAGAGAGCTTCACTACTTGGGGTGCATTGACGACCTACCACTTTCTCCTATCACTAATAAATATGCTAATATTCAATGTCATTTGTTGTCATTGTTTGACTATTATGTAAGAGGTTTCAACTACCCTAGAATGGGACCATGTAGTAGGCCCTTTACACAAAATATACTGGTGGGCCTGGATGTGTGTTGGGTCATTGTCCTGCCCAATAGTCATAGTAGGCCTAATAGAGGAAATCTGCTCGATGGACAGCCCAAGTCCCATGCTAAGCTCATAGTTTCACACGGTGGCATCACGCCTGTAGAAAGCACACAATATATAAAGTGAAGATTATCATTGAATGGAGAGCAGGAATAAGTATGTTTTCATCGAAGGTCGCATCCAGGCTCCCACAATACTTCTAATCTTGATGTGATTGGCCTGACTGAAACATGGCTTAAGCCTGATGAATGCTGTGTTAAATGAGGCCTCACCTCCTGGTTACACTAGTGACCATATTCCCTGTGCATACCGCAAAGGCGGAGGTGTTGCTAACATTTACGATAGCAAAGTTCAATTTACAAACAAAAAAAATGACGCTTTCGTCTTTTGAGCTTCTAGTCATGAAATCTATGCAGCCTACTCAATCACTTTTTATTGCTACTGTTTACAGGCCTCCTGGGCCATATACAGCGTTCCTCATTGAGTTCCCTGAATTCCTATCAGATCTTGTAGTCATAGCAGATAATATTTAAATTTTTGGTGACTTTAATATTCACATGGAAAAGTCCACAGACCCACTCCAAAAGGCTTTCTGAGCCATCATTGACTCAGTGGATTTTGTCCAACATGTCTCTGGACCTACTCACTGTCACAATCATACTCTGGACCTAGTTTTGTCCCATGGAATAAATGTTGTGGATCTTAATGTTTTTCCTCATCATCCTGGACTATCGGACCACCATTTTATTACGTTTGCAATTGCAACAAATAATCTGCTCAGGCCCCAACCAAGGAGCATCAAAAGTCGTGCTATAAATTCACAGACAACACAAAGATTCCTTGATGCCCTTCCAGACTCCCTCTGCCTACCCAAGGACGTCAGAGGACAAAAATCAGTTAACCACCTAACTGAGGAACTCAATTTAACCTTGCGCAATACCCTAGATGCAGTTGCACCCCTAAAAACTAAAAACATTTCTCATAAGAAACTAGCTCATTGGTATACAAAAAATACCCGAGCTCTGAAGCAAGCTTCCAGAAAATTGGAACGGAAATGGCGCCACACCAAACTGGAAGTCTTCCGACTAGCTTGGAAAGACAGTACCGTGCAGTATCAAAGAGCCCTTACTGCTGCTCGATTATCCTATTTTTCCAACTTAATTGAGGAAAATAAGAACAATCCGAAATGTATTTTTAATGCTGTCGCAAAGCTAACTAAAAAGCAGCATTCCCCAAGTGAGGATGGCTTTCACTTCAGCAGTAATAAATTCATGAACTTCTTTGAGGAAAAGATCATGATTATTAGAAAGCAAATTACGGACTCCTCTTTAAATCTGTGTATTCCTTCAAAGCTCAGTTGTCCTGAGTCTGCACAACTCTGCCAGGACCTAGGACCAAGAGAGACACTCAAGTGTTTTAGTACTATATCTTTTGACACAATGATTAAAATAATCATGGCCTCTAAACCTTCAAGCTGCATACTGGACCCTATTCCAAGTAAACTACTGAAAGAGCTGCTTCCTGTGCTTGGCCCTCCTATGTTGAACATAATAAATGGCTCTCTATCCACCGGATGTGTACCAAACTCACTAAAAGTGGCCGTAATAAAGCCTCTCTTGAAAAAGCCAAACCTTGACCCCAAAAATATAAAAAACTACCATATTGAATCTTCCATTCCTCTCAAAATGTTTAGAAAAGGCTGTTGCGCAGCAACTCACTGCCTTCCTGAAGACAAACAATGTATATGAAATGCTTCAGTCTGGTTTTAGACCCCATCATAGCACTGAGACTGCACTTGTGAAGGTGGTAAATGAACTTTTAATGGCATCAGACCGAGGCTCTGCATCTGTCCTCGTGCTCCTAGACCTTAGTGCTGCTTTTGATACCATCGATCACCACATTCTTGTGGAGAGATTGGAAACCCAAATTGGTCTACACGGACAAGTTCTGGCCTGGTTTAGATCTTATCTGTTGGAAAGATATCCGTCTGTGAATGGTTTGTCCTCTGACAAATCAACTGTAAATTTCGGTGTTCCTCAAGGTTCCGTTTTAGGACCACTATTGTTTTCACTATATATTTTACCTCTTGGGGATGTCATTTGAAAACACAATGTTAACTTCCACTGCTATGCGGATGACACACAGCTGTCCATTTCAATGAAACATGGTGAAGCCCCAAAATTGCCCTTCCGAGAAGCCTGTATTTCAGACATAAGGAAGTGGATGGTTGCAAACTTTCTACTTTTAAACTCGGTCAAAACAGAGATGCTGGTTCTAGGTCCCAAGAAACAAAGAGATTTTCTGTTGAATCTGACAATTAATCTTAATGGTTGTACAGTCGTCTCAAATGAAACTGTGAAGGACCTCGGCGTTACTCTGGACCCTGATCTCTCTTTTGACTAACATATCAAGACTGTTTCAAGGACAGCTTTTTTCCATCTACGTAACATTGCAAAAATCAGAAACTTTCTGTCCAAAAATGATGCAGAAAAATTAATCCATGCTTTTGTTGCTTCTAGGTTAGACTACTGCAATGCTCTACTTTCCGGCTACCCGGATAAAGCACTAAATAAACTTCAGCTAGTGCTAAATACGGCTGCTAGAATCCTGACTAGAACCAAGAAATTTGATCATATTACTCCAGTGCTAGCCTCCCTGCACTGGCTTCCTTTCAAGGCAAGGGCTGATTTCAAGGTTTTACTGCTAACCTACAAAGCATTACATGGGCTTGCTCCTACCTCTCTCTCTGATTTGGTCCTGCTGTACATACCTACACGTACGCTACGGTCACAAGACGCAGGCCTCCTAATTGTCCCTAGAATTTCTAAGCAAACAGCTGGAGGCAGGGCTTTCTCCTATAGAGCTCAATTTCTATTGAATGGTTTGCCTACCCGTGTGAGCGACGCAAACTCGGTCTCAAGCTTCAAGTCTTTACTGAAGACTCATCTCTTCAGCGGGTCATATGATTGAGTGTAGCCTGGCCCAGGAGTGTGAAGGTGAACGGAATGGCTCTGGAGCAATGAACCGCCCTTACTGTCTCTGCCTGGCCGGTTCCCCTCTTTCCACTGGGATTCTCTGCCTCTAACCCTATTACAGGGGCTGAGTCACTGGCTTACTGGTGCTCTTTCATGCCGTCCCTAGGAGTGGTGCGTCACTTGAGTGGGTTGAGTCACTGATGTGATCTTCCTGTCTGGGTTGGCGCCCCCCCTTGGGTTGTGCCGTGGCGGAGATCTTTGTGGGCTATACTCGGCCTTGTCTCAGTATTTCTCCTGTCTTATCCGGTGTCCTGTGTGAATTTAAGAATGCTCTCTCTAATTCTCTCTTTCTTTCTCTCTCTCGGAGGGTCCATAATGACAAACTCTTGCTTAGACCACAGGTTTAAAGCTATTAGAACTTTGCAAGCTGTTAGCTATTCCGATTGGAAAACATGTCACAAGGAAGACCTGAGCCCTAGGACCATGTCTCAGGACTACCTGGCATGATGACTCCTTGCTGTCCCCAGTCCACCTGGCCGTGCTGCTGCTCCAGTTTCAACTGTTCTGCCTGCGGCTATGGAATCCTGACCTGTTCACCGGACGTGCTACCTGTCCCAGACCTGCTGTTTTCAACTCTCTAGAGACAGCAGGAGTGGTAGAGATACTCTTAATGATCGGCTATGAAAAGCCAACTGACATTTACTCCTGAGGTGCTGACTTGCTGCACCCTCGACAACTACTGTGATTATTATTATTTGACCATGCTGGTCATTTATGAACATTTGAACATCTTGGCCATGTTCTGTTATAATCTCCACCCGGCACAGCCAGAAGAGGACTGGCCACCCCTCATAGCCTGGTTCCTCTCTAGATTTCTTCCTAGGGTTTGGCCTTTCTAGGAAGTTTTTCCTAGCCAGCGTGCTTCAACACCTGCATTGCTTGCTGTTTGGGGTTTTAGGCAGGGTTTCTGTACAGCACTGTGAGATATCAGCTGATGTACGAAGGGCTATATAAAAATAAAAAATAAAAATTTGATTCTACTGTAATGACTTGGAATGCCGGCTTTGAGAAAACAAGAAAACTCATTAATAAAATAAAGATTTGTTTAAGTGCTGCTCTCTGGTTCCATGATCAACTGGTCAATGAGCAATACAATCAATTGATCAGTGAGGACCACACTACTAACAGTAGACCTCATGGTGTGGTATCAGATTACTACCAGGCTACTGTGATAGGGCGATAAAAAAGACATGCAATTTCATTGGTTAAAGTGGTTTTTATTTGCAGTTAATTGGTTATTCAGCATGTCCATTGTGTTTCTGTTCATGTTCATCCGGGGCATCCTGGAAAGTATGTATTGGCTGTACATCCGGTTTGCCTGTCAAATAGCAGTGTGCGAGCGCAGCCCCCAAAGATTGGTAATGTGGCACATTGAAAGACAGGCGGTCAGACAGTAGCTACATTTTCTTTTTTACGCTAGAAGGGAAATTGTTTGATTGCTCTGGTCGAATAACAATTTATTCCCTCCCCTTCAACTGAATTATAGAGACGTTGTGAAATTTACGATTGTCCTTGCATAGCGTTTGTTTCTGAAAGAAGATGGCGGATGTAGAGACTTGTGGTGCTGCTCCGGAGAAGAGCCTGGATGATTTCTTTGCCAAGAGGGATAAAAAGAAGAAGAAAGAAAAGGGAGGTAAGGGAAAAGAAGCTCCAGTTGGGCCCACACCAATTGTCTTGAAAAAGAACAAGAAGGAAAAGGAGAAGTCGGGCACGAAAAACGAAAATCAAGATGCACAGCCGGAGAAGGTAACGTTAGCTAGCGCCGCGCTAGTACTAGTTAGCCAGCAAGCTACTTGCTACTACTAGCCAAGTCAATATGTTTGCTAGCTAGTTTGCCTGATAACGATGATGACTCATGCCATGACTGTTTGGTAATACACAATGGCTGGCTAGTTATTACACTGGCCTCACACATGATTTATGGAGAGAAATATGTACGTTTTAGTTAACTAGCCAATTGGTTAGCTACTTAAAAGAGCAATCCAATAATTGAGTTTGCTAACTTAGCTAGACTGCAAACTCACGATGTATTCCAGACGGTGAGCAGACATTTCTCGATGACTTTAGGCCGCGCCAGTGTCGGCTTTCTCGATTGATCAACGATAGCTAACTGGCAAACAGTGTGGCTAGAATGTTTTCGACAGGTGAAAACTGGCACACATTGGATTATATGACTGGCGTAACATTAGTTAGCTAGCCAGCAACATGGCTCGTGAAGAATTTGAATATTATTGGAAAATATTGCCAGCGTTGTAGTAACATGCGTCATGACGAATGCAAATATAACTAGCTTACTAACTAGCTAATTAATTTTGACATCTGTCAAATTGGAAGACGAGTAACGTTACCGTACTAGCTATTTGGCCTCATTCGCTAGATGCTTAGGCCTGCAATATTCGTCTGAGGGTTCAGGTGGTTGGGCCTGGAAAATGGGGACTGGACTACAGCTGTTAAACTTAGAACCTTTCTTTGTGCAGACAAAAGCACAAAGAGTAGAACCTACTGGCGATAACGTTACTAGTAGCTAGCATTTTATGCAGGTAACATGGTTCTGAGGTTGACACGTTCCAGGGATGTTGTAATAACGTTTTGAGTCTGCCAAATTAGGGCGTGGCCAGTATCTAGATCCAAGTTTCTATTTTATTTGTACCCTTGACAAACGTTCCTTTTCATTGGCAAGTTTGCATGATCAATTGAGATTGATATGACACAAAGGTATGAGTCCTTGGGGTGCGTTGGCAAATTCACTATGGCCATCTACTCCAATTTCCGAGCACTCTTGTCTGAGTGTGCCAGAGCGCATAATAACTGCTGAATTTAAGAACGCACAACACCCGTTGAATATGGCCAGTGTCTGCAAAAAAGCGTAATTCAATTGTTGCCAGCAGCACAGTTGGTCACCAACGCTCTGAATAATGTGAAAACGGCCTAACCAGCTCTGCAAGGGCTTGTAAAATAGTCTGAGGTGTTCTCATTTGTTTGGAAGTAGCTAGCCAACGTTAACCATTTGGCTTGGCTGCTTGACTGCCTTTGAGAGGTCTGAACACTCTGCTCAAACCTACTCCTCAGCCAGAGTGTCCAGTGTACGCTCTGGAGCGAAACGTTGTGAATTTACAATCTGACCACGCTCTGAATGTATGAACGCCCAGGGCACACTCTGGCACTCAAGATTGAATTTACGAACACACCCTTGGATTGCTAAACCATCAGTCAGTGGGTTGTGTAACTGATGAGCGTTGCTCTGTCTGCAGGAGGATGAGGAGTGGAAGGAGTTTGAGGCGAAGGAGGTGGACTACAGCGGACTCAGGCTGCAGGCTCTCCAGATAAGGTAAGGCTGAATGGGGGGGGTTGCATTCATTCAGTGGGCTGAAAACAGTAGGCACTACCCTAATGACATGTTAAATGTTTGTACTAGTTGCATGTTTTTGTTGACTGTTTTCTCTGGTGGTTGTGGCAGTGATGAGAAGGAGGAAGAGGAGTATGAGGAGGAGGTCGGTGAAGATGGCGAGATCATCCTGGTCAGTGGAGACAAAATGTCTGGACCTTGGAACAAGTCTGGTGCCCCGCCACCTGCCGCTGCCTCTGTTGGTGGGTATATCTCACTCCGCACTGTGTATTAATTCCACACCCTTAATTGTAGTATTGAAGTGTTACTCCCATACAGACACTGTAGTTTTGACAATTAATGTGGACTACTAATGAGCCTTGCCCCCGTTTTCACTGACGGGTTCTCTTCTCTGCTCTTGTCTCTACAGAGGTGGAAGAGGTGCCTGAGTCAAAGCCTTCTGGGGTGTACCGCCCCCCAGGGGCCCGACTGACCACTACCAAGCGGGGCCCCAACCAGGGGCCCCCTGAGATCTTCAGCGACACACAGTTCCCCTCACTCGGGGCCGGCTCCAAGCATATTGAGACACGCAGGTCAGTGCACCTCTATATATCACTCATCTTACACGCATGCATAGGTGGGCACACATAGTGTAGAAATGTCTTTGTTTGTTTAATTAATATATCCAATGCTCGGGTTTCAGAGACAGGGAGATGGAGAAGACCTTTGAGGTGGTGAAGCACAAGAACCGTGGCCGAGAGGAAGGCGGCAGTGGGGCCTCCCTGCAGCAGTTGGAGCTCGGTAACCAGTACGCCATCTTGGGGGACAAGTAGCACACCCCAACCCCCCCTCCCCTCCCCCGCCCATCCAGCGTGGTCTTGCCCAGCCGCCAGAGGGAGCTGAACTACAGCTGTGTGTACCTAACTACAGCGCAGTCCTGACAACGAATGCTGGCGCTGCTGCCACCACCACACTGGACCTTCTCTCCCTCACACCACAGTACAATACATACATTATACATACAAACACACTCTCATACACCTCACACAGTGAACCATATAAACTGACACACTTTACATCTACATGCATTATATACAGTACATACACAAAGCACCTGGTTGGCAAAACTGAAGGACTACATCCAAAAGTGCTGTGGCAAGTGATTAACTGAAACAAAAAAATATAAAATCTATATGATACACCCATATGAATGACACTGCAGCATCAACAACAGCAAACGACAACGTACGGTTGTCTTTTGTGGATTGTTTTCAGAGCAGCAGTTGTGTGGTACAACTTCTCTCTGGACTTCAACTTGCTTTGATTATAAAGCCACAGAGGATCGAAGAAGACGAAAAAAATTGTGCGAGAAGAATTTACGAACTGTTGTTGCGAATAGATCTATTTTTTTGCGAGATCGTTATAACCCAAACTGCACATGGTTGGTTGGTGTGTTTGAGTTATGGTTTGGGCACGTGAGGGGAGACTACCTCAGTCACAGCTGTGGTGACCATGTTGAGTGGGCTTTGGCTCTTGGTGGTGAGTGGAGCAAACACCAGGCCTGCAGACGAGAAGACCACCAGGCTCTTTCACTTAGAAACTTGAAGATTTTGTTTTCCTCAAGAATGGGACTCCTGCAAAGATCTGGACACAGGAGAGAAGTTATGGTCCTCATTTAGAATGACTATTTAAAAGTGGCCTTACTGTAAAGAGCGAGAGAGGGAAACTGCTTCGTTCTCTAGAGAGAAACTTGCTCGTTGTCTCATGGTATGTTGCCAGCCTCCTGGATCTCGCAACTTAAAGATAAACCAACCTCCTTTCCTCTTCAAGAATGTAGTGCTGAGTTGTAGTTTGTCAGAATATTATACTGACTAACTGTCCTTCATATCCACTGTTTGACTTGCGCCCCATCTTTTTAAAAATTTGATTGTTAACATTGGCAAACCGTTATTAAAGCTCCTCCTTTCTAATCTGAAGTCATTCCTTTGGTAGATGTTTTGACTTTGTACAGGATTCGGACCTTTTTGTTTTTACTTTTGAGGGCTTTGTTTCCACCAGTGTTCGTGAACTTACGTCATTGTGTAGAGGTGGGATATGAAAAATAGACTGACATATTGTTACAGGTGCAAAGATACTAGCTACAGCGTCCCAAAAATGACCCTTCTGTACCCAATGCCTGTAATTGACCACAGTAAGTATGGCCTGTCATACTACTGTCCATTTTTGAGTGCATATGTTTGCTTTTGCCTATATTCATTGAATTGCTTCAGTGCAAGACATTCAAGTTTACCCTATTCTGCAGAATGGAACTCAACCCCCTTTCTCCATCCTCCCCATAGAGTTAGTTGCCCTCAAAGCTCCTTCTCCAAATATGAGATGTATTGTTTCTGTACTTATTGAAATCTTAGAGCAGATCGATGACATGTATCCCTGGTCTTGGAGAGCGTCAGTCAGTGCCTGCTATCTTTCTGCTTGGGCTCCAAACCACCTGACCACTGTCTCTCATGAACCGATGCGGTAAAATAGAAAGGTCAGGTGGTTTAGATTAGAATTAACCATGTTTGCATTTCCTTAGGTTGAACAGAGGGTTAAAACTAAGAATTGCTGGAGTTGTGTTCAGATATTTCTGTTGAAGTCATTTGAAATGTAATGGAACTTAAAATTTGCAAATGGATGGCCAGAGTTGTGGAGGGCACTGTAGCACACAAAGCATCCTGTGGACCCCTGTCTAAATGTTGTGGGTGGAAGTAGCGAACATTTCTACTGAGAACTGTTATCGAAAACTAGTTTAACACACAATAAACAGTGATCTTTGTGATGGGTGTCTTTGTCTGAGTTCTTAACTTAAAAGTGACTTATTTCATGGGTAGGCTAGATGTTCACATAAGGCCACACTGAGAAACTATGAAACTATTCTGCATTAGAATTAGCAACAGGTATTACATTTCAGTAGGCACAATAATGCACTGATAAATGATTTTCAGAGCACCATCTGGGGGGTTGAGCCTTAAATGTAATTGCAGTTTAAAAGCTGATAATAGTGCACACTACTTTAGATACAGTTGTATCTAAAGTGGTGTTTTGAGATCTTTAACTATCTTAAGTAATTTAATGTTTTTGAGGGTTCACCTCACCAGCTGTGATTTGTTACCTGAATCGGTATGTTACTTATCGTCGCAGGTTAAGGTTGGAAAGCTGTGCTCTATCTAGCCACAACTGTACCGAGCCAAAGACTGCGACAGGTGTAAAGGATAAGTAAATCTCTGGCTGTGTCAAAGTTTACATCAGATGCAAATGCTTAACTAATGTGGAAAACCCCGCTGTGGCTCCCCCAATGGGCTCGTTCGAGTGGTAAACAGAAAGTCAAGGAGTGAAGTTGGGGAGACAGACGCACCATTGAATGCTGGTGGGAGGAGCTACTGTAATGTCTGGAATGGAATAAATGGAAAGGTATCAAACATGAAACCACGTTTGACTCTGTACCATTAATTCCATTCCAGCCAGTACAATGAGCTCATCCTCCCACCAGCCTCAATGACAAGGATCAGACTACATGTACATGAGTTAACATACGTTACCTTGTAAACACCATGCCAAGCAGTCAAATGCACCTGACATTGACCCCATGACTGGTGTCTGGGTTACTTGCTCATTAAGGTTCTGTTTCTCGGACACAGATAATACCTCTACAATTGCAAGCTTAGAAATCCCCTACAATAACCCATATGTAGCTAACAATATGTATTACATTTTACTCACACTTAATAAACAATCAACAAATGACTTGTTGCGGATAAAAAAATCAGTGCGTGATGACGTACTGTACACAGAATACAAATCTAAAGTTCAATGTGTTTCCATCACATTTTCAACTGTACCGATAGTTCTCAAAAAAATAAATAGCAAATGTGTCTACTCTGGTCTTGGCACGTTCACTAGCCAACAGCTCGCAGCTACAGCGCGAGTAGGCTGTGGGTATGGGTAGGCTAGTCTACATCAGCCTTTCTTAAAGTATGGGTTGGGTCGCGACGTGTCAGAGTTAAATTGTGTAATTATTTCATTAATTACTGGAATTGATTTGGCCAAGTGCATCTGCGCTCTCTGCTGTTTGCCAGCTGAGCGAGTGTGAGAGGGAGATGCCTTTCATGACAATTGATGTGCTTCGCGGGTTTAACGTATCTTTTTTCCTGTAGTTTTCTTGGAGATCAGTCCGCGACACACACGATGCAACCCTGTCGTTCAGCAACAGATGATGCAATGTTTGCCATTCCTACTCGCCATCACTCACCGCTGTCCTCAAATGGACACAAATTGTGACTGAGCTCAATTGTCATGAAACGCATATACAGCGATGAATTTCTCTCTTTTTCATACAAACTTATAACGAGGAGCGCCCACAGTGTGTTTTGTGTGTGGAAGTGCTTAGTAATGAGTCTCTCATAACGAACAAATGATAAAAACGACACGTCCTGACCAAACATCCACAGCATGATGGCAAACCCAGGGAGTTCTTTCAGAACAGGGCAGAATGGTTCAGGAAACAGTGATTCGACAGTGGGAAAAGTCAGCTAGCAAGGTATTGTTGTAATTTTATAACAGGTGATGGATGATAAGTGAGTACTAGCTACCTCTCATAGTAGTAGATGTGAGTTTCTCTTTCAAACAATCCCCTGGCCTTGTACACTAATAGCTAATAGCTATCATTCGCCAACGCAAGCTAGCTACTGATAGTACAGATGAAAATGAAAAAATGATCAGGCCTACGGTACGGTACATCTTACTGTAGAAATTATTGTTGAAAACTAGTCTAGGTTGGAACTGTTTCTGTTAATTGTTATTCTTAACCGGAACAAACTGATTGAAGCAAGATGCTTTTTTGAGGCAAACACACTCACACAGTTCTGGGTTGCTCATCTACAGCATGAAGCGGTCTCCTGCCTGACTGAGAAAGCAGTAGATGTTCTGGTCCAGTTTGGCACCACATACCTATGCGAGTCAGGGTTCCCAACTCTGGCATACTTTTAAAAAACAAGTACATAAGCAGTTTCAAGGCTGAGCAGTGTTGTACTGTCAAAAAACAGAGCCCAGAATAGACATACTCTCATTAGGACTGTGTGTGTGTTTTCTGTTCTACATCTGTGTGATGTGATCAATCAGTTTATTCCAGTTCAGAATAAAAATATGTATTGTGTTTTAACAGCAACAGTTCCAACCTAGACTTTCAACAATAATTTATACAGTAGGCCTGGTCATTTTTCATCTGTACTGTTACTTAGGGTTGCACTATCAAAAAGCCTGTGTGTGTTCTGTGATGTGATCAATCCATTTATTCCAGTTCAAAATGAAAATGATTTATTGTATTTTAACAGCAACAGTTCCAACCTAGATGGATATGTAAGAATGTTTTTAATGGGGGATAAAAAAAACATATTTATATGGATATTTAATTTAATTGTTATTTGTTTTTGTCTATATTACTATACATAAATATTGGTACATTTCATTGCCCTTATGCCTAAAACATATTTTCCTAAGCTTGGGTCCCAGGAAAACACAGAATTTCTCATTTGGGTCCCAGGCTGAATAAATTTAAGAACCCCTGGTCTGCATGATGAGATTATTATGAGAGCGAGACTATTTTTTTTGTCAAACAGCGGTCAAGCATCGATCATCATGTCACCAGAATAAGACCTTCCATATTTATTGGAACTAAGCATCAAGCTCATCAACGTGCACTTTCACCACCCTGTGAAGTTCATTATAATTTATTTCACTGCCATTTCTCACATAATTCATTTTACAAACTCAAGTTGAGTTCCCTTCTCTATATGCATGCTGAAAGTCAGGAGTTAACTTGTTCTCTGAAAAATAGCATTGTATTTGGTCAAACACAATTCTCTCCATTAGTTTAGTAAGAACAGGCAGCAAACTGATTGGTCAGCTGTTAGAGGCAACAAAGGATGCTTTACTATTTTTAGGTAGTGGAAATGATTTAGCTTCCTTCCATGCCTGTGGACACACACTCCTTTAGGCTTTGGTTAAAGACATAGCAAATAAGGGTGGCAATATAGTCTGTTACCATTCTCTATAGTTTCACATCAAAGTTGTCTGTACCTGGTGGCTCATCATTATTGATGGTTAACAATAGTTTTTCCACCTCTCCCACACTAACTTGACCATATACAAAACAGCAATCCTCTTTTTTTATTAGATCTTTTATGCAAATATAATGGTTCACTGTTCAATGTTGTCATTTTCACTTTACCAGTGAAATAGTCATTGAAATGAATGGCTATATCGAAAGGTGCTGTTAAAAATGACCCATCAACTTCAATGAACGACGGAGATTCATTTTCTGGCCAGGATATGATTTATTTGTTTATTTAAACAAATAAATAGACATCACTTGATTTATATACATGCATAAGTGGGCACACATACAGTACAGTACAAACAGATTGTAGAAACATATTGTTTATTTAATTAATATATCCAATGCTCGGGTTTCAAGGACAGGGAGATGGAGAAGACCTTTGAGGTGGTGAAGCACAAGAACCGTTGCCGAGAAGAAGGGGGCAGCGGGGCTTCCCTGCAGCACTTGGAGCTAGGTAGTGGCACATTAATGGCATGGGTAAGACCACATATTATTTTCATCCCAACACTCTTTATTGGTCTCCTTTTGTTGTCTCCTCAACTTCATGACTACTAACCACAAAGAACTTGACAGGTTTAGTGTAGGTCCTTTCTCTCATCAGTATCCACAAGAAAGAGGAGGCAAAAGCGTTGTTTATACCTGGCTCTACCATGCATCCTGTGCAGGGCCAGCCCTAGGCATAAGTGACCGCTTAATGCCCTGTGGCCACTAGAGCAAACAATTGGGCAAAATATCAGAATTTGGCTGCCTGTGTAAACACAGACTACTCGTCTACGCGTGTCTAAAAATATGGATACAATCAGAATGTGGACAGGATCAGGACAAAGGACGCATGTTAGAACCAGGTATAAACTGGACTAAAGAGTATTGACCCTGACCAACAACAATTAGTTTTTTGTATTTTAGGAACTCAGTCGGTGTCTCAACTTACTGTTGAGAGTAAGAATAGTAGGTGCAATTTTTAATTTAGGTTATGTCAGTCATTGACAGTTACTCAATTAGACCAATTAGTGGAAAAAAATATCAGAATTGGGCCGCCTGTGTAAACGCTGCCTAATATATCCAGACACAATGTGTGCCTGAGGTGGTCAGGAAGATCTGGCTACAATGAGTTAAGGCTGCGTTTACACAGGCAGCCCAATTCTGATATTTTTTCCACTAATTGGTCTTTTGACCAATCACATCAGGTCGTTTCACATTAGATCTTCTTCAGAGCTGATCTGATTGGTCAAAAGACCAAATAATAAAAAAAACATCAGAATTTGGCTGCCTGTGTAAACGCAACCTTACAAGTGTAGACAGATATGGACAGTGAAACCATTTAAATCATAATTATCCAACTTATTGGCAAAATATCTGATTGGACAAAAGACCAATAATTGGGCAAAATATCAGAATTTGGCTGCCTGTGTAAACGCAACCTTACAAGTGTAGACAGATATGGACAGTGAAACCATTTAAATCATAATTATCCCACTTATTGGCAAAATATCTGATTGGACAAAAGACCAATAATTGGGCAAAATATCAGAATTTGGCTGCCTGTGTAAACATGGACTTCTCGTCTACATGAGTCTAAAAATGTGGGCACAATCAGAACGTGAACAGGATCAGGCCGTCATTGAAAATAAGAATTTGTTCTTAACTGACTTGCCTGGTTAAATAAAGGTAAAATAAAAAAAAATAAAAAAAAATGTTAGAACCAGGTATAAATGGTGCTAAAGAGAGGAAACCAATTAGGAGTATTGGGACCTAGCCAAAGACTGCTACAGGTGCAAACGCTTTGTAAATATATCTGGTCCTTGTTAAAGTTTGCACCAGGTGCAAATCTGGCCTGATTAATATTGTAATTAATCTTTCAGTAATTATTTTCAAGAGTACCTCTAGTATTTGTCCCCAAAATACATTTCAAACCAAAATAAATCTGAGATCTGATATTTGAACCGTTGCTGATTTGACTGAGGTTATTCAAATCCCCTTAAATCACGGATTGTTATTTATATACAGTAAGAGTATGGATTCCTGTGAATTTGTGTTTCTGTATTTGGTAACCAACCAAAGCAAATATCTAATTTGTACCTTTGGACTGAAGTATCTTGGCAGAACAAAACTATTTTGCTCACAAAATGGGATCAAGTGTAAGCTATAGGACATTATGAATGGGATGGATAACCCCACAATGACCAATTTTCCCCTTACCTCAAAATTGACAGAGGGTATAGTTGGTCCACGTTCTATTTGACTGTGGATGTACAAACCATTGTCCAGACTCTGCACAAAACTTTGTGACTATTGCTGATAAAACAAAGTGTACGATTAGACACATTTTGGAACGTTGAGATCTGATTTCCCGGACAGAGATTAAGAATAGCCATGAACTAGAAAAGTATGTTCAATGGAGATTCTCCATTAAAAGTGCATCTTAGTCCAGGGCTAGGTTTAATCTGTGTCCGGAAAACTGGCCTGACACCTGATGGCGTGTTAATAAGCTCTGCTCCCGTTTAAAGCTATAAATAAATAAAATATGCATATTTCAAATTCAAGTACAGTATCAGGCCAAGGACCTATTCTGGCCAAGCCTTACCAAATATGTTAAAGTCTGAAATAACCAGGGTAGCTTTTTTCCCCCACACCCCGACAATACCCTATAATTATTCCTTAGTGTTGTACTTGTCTTTCTTGCTCACGAACACTCACACTTGTCTCTTCTTACTAGCACTTGTTTTACTGCTGCTTCATTGAGGAAAGTTCTTACTTGCAATGACTGTAATACATGATTGTTTTATCTACAATGTACCTTAGTTGAATGCACTGACTGTAAGTCGCTTTGGATAAGACCATCTGCTAAATGACCAAAATATACATTTAATGATCTTTACTGAAGTACAGTGCCTTTGGAAACTATTCAGATCCCTTGACTTTTTCCACATTTTGTTATGTTGCAGCCTTATTCTAAAATTGACAAAATGTGTTTTTTTCCTCAATCTACACACAATACCCCACAATGACAAAGCAAAAACAGGATTTCGTAAATAAAAAAACAGAAATATCACATTTACATAATTATTCAGACCCTTTACTCAGTACTTTGTTGAAGCACCTTTGGCAGTGATTACATCCTCGAGTCAAATCAAAGTGTAGACCTTATACCGTGAACTGCTCACTTACAGTTGAAGTCAGAAGTTTGCATACACCTTAGCCAAATACATTTAAACTCAGTTTTTCACAATTCCTGACATTTAATCCTAGTAAAAATTCCCTGTCTTAGGTCAGTTAGGATCACCAATTTATTTTAAGAATATGAAAAGGTCAGAATAATAGTAGAGAGAATGATTTATTTCAGCTTTATTTCTTTCATCACATTCCCAGTGGGTCAGAAGTTAACATACACTCAATTAGTATTTGGTAGCATTACCTTTAAATTGTTTAACTTGGGTCAAACATTTCAGTTAGCCTTCCACAACCTTGCCACAATAAGTTGGGTGAATTTTGTCCCATTCCTCCCGACAGAGCTGGTGTAACTGAGACAGGTTTGTAGGCCTCCTTGCTCGCACACGCTTTTTCAGTTCTGCCCACACATTTTCTATAGGATTGAGGTCAGGGCTTTGTGATGGCCACTCCAATAGCTTGACTTTGTTGTCCTTAAGCCATTTGCCACAACTTTGAAAGTATGCTTGGGGTCATTGTCCATTTGGAAAACCCATTTGCGACCAAGCTTTAACTTCCTGATGTCTTGATATGTTGTTTCAATATATCCAGGTAATTTTCCATCCTCATGATGCCATCTATTTTGTGAAGTGCACCAGTCCCTCCTGCAGCAAAGCACCCTCATAACATGATGATGCCACACCTGTTTTTCACGGTTGGGATGGTGTTTTTCAGCTTGCAAGCCTCCCCCTTTTTCCTGAAAACATAACAATGGTCATTATGGCCAAACAGTTCTATTTTTATTTCATCAGACCAGAGGACATTTCTCCAAAAAGTATGATCTTTGTCCCCATGTGCAGTTGCAAACCGTAGTCTGGCTTTTTTATGATGGTTTTGGAGCAGTGGCTTCTTCCTTGCTGAGCGGCCTTTCAGGTTATGTCGATATAGGACTTGTTTTACTGTGGATAGATACTTTTGTACCGGTTTCCTCCAGCATCTTCACAAGGTCCTTTGCTGTTGTTCTGGGACTGATTTGCACTTTTCGCACCAAAGTACGTTCATCTCTAGGAGACATAACACGTTTCCTTCCTGAGCGGTATGATGGCTGCGTGGTCCCATGGTCTTTATACTTGCGTACTATTGTTTGTACAGATGAACGTGGTACCTTCAGGCGTTTGGAAATTGCTCCCAAGGATGAACCAGACTTGTGGAGGTCTACAATGTTTTTTTTCTGAGGTCTTGGCTGATTTCTTTTGATTTTCCCATGATGGCAAGCAAAGAGGCACTGAGTTTGAAGGTAGGCCTTGAAATACATCCACAGGTTCACCTCCAATTGACTCAAATGATGTCAATTAGCCTATCAGAAGCTTCTAAAGCCATGACATAATTTTCTGGAATTTTCCAAGCTGTTTAAAGGCACAGTCAACTTAGTGTATGTAAACTTCTGACCCACTGGAATTGTGATACAGTGAGTTATAAGTGAAAAAATCTGTCTGTAAACAATTGTTGGAAAAATTACTTGTGTCATGCACAAAGTAGATGTCCTAACCGACTTGACAAAACTATAGTTTGTTAACAAGAAATTTGTGGAGTGGTTGAAAAACGAGTATTAATGACTCCAACCTAAGTGTATTTAAACTTCGACTTCAACTGTAAGTCTACTGTAACCTTTTTTTGTTTACAGATGAATATTTAAAAATATATACATATTTCACCTTTATTTAACCAGGTAGGCCAGTTGAGAACAAGTTTTCATTTACAACTGCGACCTGGCCAAGAGATAGCAAAGCAGTGCGACAAAAACAACAACACAGAGTTATACATGGGATAAACAAACTTTCAGTCAATAACACAATAGAAAAAGCTATGTACAGAGTGTGCAAATGTAGTAAGATAAGGCAATAAATAGTCCATAGTGCCGAAATAATTACACTTTAGCATTAACACTGGAGTGATAGATGTGCAGATGATGATGTGCAAGTAGATACTGGGTTGCAAAAATCCAAAAATAAATAATAATATGGGGATGAGGTAGTTGGGTGGGCTATTTACAGATGGGCTGTGTACAGGTGCAGTGATCTGTAAGATGCTTTGACAGCTGATGCTTAAAGTTAGTGAGGGAAATATAAGTCTCCAGCTTCAGTGATGTTTGCAATTCGTTCCATTCATTGGCAGCAGAGAACTGGAAGGAAAGGCGGCCAAAGGTGTTGGCTTTGGGATGACCAGTGAAATATACCTGCTGGAGCGCGTGCTACGGGTGGGTGCTGCTATGGTGACCAGTGAGCTAAGATAAGGCGGGGCTTTACCTAGCAAAGACTTATAGATGACCAGGAGCCAGTGGGTTTGGTGACAAATATGTAGCGAGGGCCAGCCAATGAGAGCATACAGGTTGCATTGGTGGGTAGTATATGGGGCTTTGGTGACAAAACGGATGGCACTGTAATGGACTACATCCAATTTGCTGAGTAGTGTTGGAGGCTATTTTGTAAATGACATCGCCAAAGTCAAGGATCAGTAGGATAGTCAGTTTTACAAGGGTTTGTTTGGCAGCATGAGTGAAGGACGCTTTGTTGAGAAATAGGAAGCCAATTGTAGATTTAATTTTGGATTGGATATGCTTAATGTGAGTCTGGAAGGAGAGTTTACAGTCTAAGCAGACACCTAGGTATTTGTAGTCGTCCACATATTCTAAGTCAGAACCGTCCTGAGTAGTGATGCTAATCGGGCGGGCGGGTACGGGCAGCAATTGGTTGAAAAGCATGCATTTAGTTTTACTAGCATTTACGAGCAGTTGGAGTCCACAGAAGAAGTGTTGTATGGCATTGAAACTTGTTTGGAGGTTTGTTAACACAGTGTCCAAAGAAGGGCCAGATGTATACAGAATGGTGTCATCTGCGTAGAGGTGGATCAGAGAATCACCAGCAAGAGCGACATCAATGATATATGCAGAGAATAAAGAGTCGGCCCGAGAATTTAACCCTGCTGCACCTCCATAGAGACTGCCAGCAGTCCAGACAACAGGCCTTCCGATTTGACACACTGAACTCTATCTGAGAAGTAGTTGGTGAACCAGGCGAGGCAGTCATTTGAGAAACCAAGGCTATTGAGTCTGCCAATAAGAATGTGGTGATTGACAGAGTCGAAAGCCTTGGCCAGGTCAATGAATACGGCTGCACAGTACTGTCTTTTATCAATGGTGGTTATGATATTGTTTAGGACCTTGAGCGTGTCTCGAAGCAGTGGATGGCGAAGAAAATGTACGAGACGCTTGTCCACCTGGCTGTGGAGTGCAGAAAGGACCAGATGGTTGTCTACAAAGAGACAGAGTCACAGCCCCCCAAACCCAACATCCCTGCCAACAAAGCCAAAGCTTGCTAAACCAGCTGCCATTACCCAACACAAGAAGAGGTTCAGCTGCTGAAGAGCATTCTGGAACCTGCCTGCAACATTCAACCAACACAGCATCCATATTCAGTTAGACTGATGTAGTATAATTAAGCAATAAGGGCAGAGGAGGTGTGGTGTATGGCCAATATACCACAGCTAAGGGCTGTTCTTATGCACGGCAGAACGCGAGACGCCTGGACATAGCCCTAAGCCATGGTATATTGGCTATACTGTAGATCACAAACCCCCAAGGAGCCTTATTGCTATTATAAACTGGTTTCCAATGTAGTTAGAGCAGTACAAATACATGGATTTGTTATACCGGTGGTATACGGTCTGATATACCATGGCTTTCAGCCAAATCAGCATTCAGGGCTTGAACCACCCAGTATAATATAGAATGGCTAGTATGCTCACAACTGCATTGTGGTACAGATATTGCTAGCTGTTGTACATATGTATACAATGGTGTTTTAGATCATCTCTGTTTTACAAGTGTACTGACAAGTGACTAAAGGATTCCCGCTTGATTTAAACTTCTTGATCAATTCATTGTGCTATTCATTAAATGTATTTGGATAAACTAGTTTTAGGCTTACTGCTAAACAAATTGATGCAGGGAGTTGGTGTATTATTTAAACTTGTTGGCAAGTAAACACGTTTTAATAAAACAGTAGATTAGTCTATCAATATAGCAAATAAGTAGACATGGCTTGTATTCAAGACTGTTTATTTGCTCTGGAGACAAAGGTGAGTTTACACAGCAGTATGCAGGAACAGTTATAGCAATGTATGACATACAGTAGAAGAAAAATATACTACTAACACATAATAAATACTACAGTTCTACAAAGGGAATATGTGCATATGTTGTGTTTGGGTGGTGCAGTAAGGTGTTCGGAGTCACTTTGATACAAGGAAGGGGAGTTTGTTGTTTTGGGACCATTCACATCTCTTGAGAGTCATCACGTTCTTTGTAAGCGGTATTGTCTGTGAGAGAAAGACTAAAACGCCATTACACATTCAAGGGCAATCGTTGTGTACTGTCTGTATTCCTATTGTAGCAGCATGGTATAAAATATGAGACATCTCACAAACACATGTTAGCTAGCTAGCTACAACACACAGGTATAGTTACTCCAAGACTAATATGAGTCATCAAGCCAATGTCATTCCTTTACTCTCCAGTATTATCAAAACATTTATCCAGTTTTCCTCATAATGAGAGGCACTGAGGCTAGCTAGGCTAGAGAGCTTATAATGCTAGCTACTTTTTCCTCGCAGTCTCCACTCCTCTTCAGTGTATTCCAGCTCAAATAAATAGGTCAGTTTACCATGTAAAATGACATAAAGAAATGTTTAGTTGTCCCCGTCTTCTTGGAAAGAAGAATCATCAGAAGCAGCCATTGTAGCTAATTATTTAGCAGTCTTGAATAGACAGTGCATGGTCACATAGCTCCTGTGAACGTGTAAACCAGTATCGCCCCCGTTTTGAAAAGCCTGCCTTCGAAGGTGGGAATAAGGAAGTATGGCTCCCATCAGGTATGTTGTCTTTACAAAGCCAGGCAAAATGAGTCAACCTAGATATCCTGCAACATCTTTAAGACAAGTCCAATGGCTCTAATGAACAAGGACAACCATATATACTCACGTGATGAGCAACCGCAGATACACAAAGGCCACAATAATTGCTACAAAACATGACTCCATTTTTTAGATCAGACTGCAGGCTCAATCAACCAATGACTTCATTGGTTGAACTCTCCCTGGACGAAGATTTTAATTTAAAAAAATACAGCTATAGTGCATAATTATGACTGAAACACCCTCTCATCACTCACCACTATTTAGGGAGACTGTAAAAACACGACAAATAGTGTCTAGTGGTGAAGTTTCCCTTTATGGAACTTTGCGATGATGCCCCCTTGGTTTGCTGCATGGACTGCCTGTACGATGTTCTCATTCAATTGTAGGAGCAAGTGTGAAGTTCTCCTGGCCCAGTAGTTGTGGTATTACCTTTTCCAGGAATTCTTTCATTCCAGTTGTTCCACAGCTTTCAGGGAAATGTATGAAATTAATATTTGAACGTTGACTGAAATCCTCGATCCAGTTTAATCTTTCAGTAAGCCCTGTAATGATGTATTTTTGTTAATTTGTGTTTTTCTGGAGCTTTTCTTGTGTGATTTCCTCCACGCTTTTAGATTTTTTTTACATCGATATTTTCTTCATCTGCCATTGTGAATTTCTGTTGGTAATAGTGTCTCTAAACTCACTTTAGTCGAGTCGTCAGCTACTTGGTTAATGGTCACGTTGTTTTGCTGTTTGTTTGTCTCTATTTTTACATAGAAATTGTAGTATTTGCCATAACATGCTGTTGCCAACATAACGTTTCAGATATGTCTTAACTTTAGAGTCAAGTTTTTGTAAAGTAAGGGAATGCTAAACAGATCGCCTTCACCTGACTTCCTCATGGTCGCCATACTGGACTTCATCATTTGTAACGAGTTTCTGTTAATTATTTGTTATAGCATTTCTATGTTGAAGATTCAAGACAAATGTAGTGAATTGTTCAAAAAAACAAACATTTTCCATGTAATTCGCTTTATTTTTGTTTAAATTACACTTGATCATTTTTGAATATGTTCCTCCATTTTTTTTTCCGCTAATTGAATTACTCTTCTAACTATATAGTAGTCTTTACTTCCATCTACCTGTGTTGTTAGTTCCTCTATTTATTTTGTCTAGTCTAATCTCTTTTGTTCAAAACTGCTTTTGTTTTAAAGATGAGTATAACATTGTATAAAATGGAAAGTGTCCAATACAATAAGGGGATCTGCTGAACAGGAAAAATTAAGTTATACATTATTTTGGCTTCGTTAAGAACAAATTGTCATCCAATTTGATAACATGTTCTGTCTCCTATCAACTTTTGGTGCCAGAGAGAATGACACAAGACGGCTAGCTGCATTAAGCCTCCTCCATGTGCTATATATATATTTTTTTACCTTTGTTTAACTAGGCAAGTCAGTTAAGAACAAATTCTTATTTTCAATGACAGCCTAGGAACAGTGGGTTAACTCCCTTGTTCAGGGGCAGAATGACAGATTTTTTCCTTGTCAGCCCAGGGATTCGATCTTGCAACCTCTCGGTTACTAGTCCAACGCTCTAACCACTAAGCAACCTGCCGCCCCAATATCTCACTAGGTCAGAGATTTTTAGCCTCCATAAATCTACAATAGTTCTAATGTGTCTCTGATATTATGATCTCCTAAAAAGGGATTCTACAGTACTTTTGTATACTGAAAATTGTGCAGATATGTGCACCACATTGCGCTCTCTCTCATTCTGGGTGCATCATGTGCCTCTTGCCAGCTGTCACTCATGTGGTGAGGGGCTGAAGCTCATTGGGTGACAGCTAGTCATATGAGTGGCAGCAAGCAAGAGGCACGTGATGTTCCCACAGCAATGCAAGAGAGAGCACTTGAATTGCTGAGGGCTGGCCAATTTGGGGGATGATGTAGGGAAAATGGTGCAGCACAGCTTCCAGAGAAACACTTTTTTTCAAACTGGGAATTTTGTGGTTAATTGAGGTAAAACAGTAATTCTGCTCATAGATTATGCATGTATGAACTACACATTGACACATCCAGCCCAAAGCGGAGGTTTAAAAAATACTTAGTTGTTGCCAAAGTTCTGGAGTATGTCTTTAAGTGCATGAGGGTGATAGTTTGTAGTGTGATTTCCTTTATGGTCCATTAAAGTACTTAAAACCGTGTTATAATCTCCCACCATAATAATAGGATTATTTGTTGCTTGTGAGCTCAATAGATTGTTAGAAATATTTTTGAAGAAGTGTGGATCATCATTATTTGAACCATATAGATTAATGAGCCAAATCTGTTTATCATCCAATAGCTTATTCAAAGGGATCCACATCTCTTGCAGATTTGGTTGGACAGTAGTACATTTAGTTTCTAACACAACTTAATCTGGCCTATAGATGTACAGTGAGTTTCCAGTAAACAATATATATTATATTCCTTCTCTTTTAGCCAGGTAAAGATGAATCGTCTTTTCTTATTATCTGATAAACCATCACAATTATAACTAGCTATACTTATTTCACCAGTTACCATAATGAAATACAAGATTCAAGTATACTTACCATAATTCATGCTTGTAAATTTACTACAAAATGTACCATGACATAGCTGTACCTAAGAATTACAATGTATCTAACTGTCCTCCATTGTCCCCTAAACAGTATCCCCCTATCCTCCATCCCAGAATTGCACGTCTTGCAGTTGCACCTGCATGACACTCAACCTGTCTCATTCTTAATAAGGATCCAACATTTTTTTTCAATTCTAAAATGACATACCCAAATCTAACTGCCTGTAGCTCAGGCCCAGAAGCAAGGATATGCATATTCTTGGTACCATTTGAAAGGAAACACTTTGAAGTTTGTGGAAATGTGAAAGTAATGTAGGAGAATACAACACAATAGATCTGGTAGAAGATAATACAAAGAAAAAGCCAACTGTTCTTTTGTATTTTTTTGTACCATCTTTGAAATGCAAGAGAAAGGCCAAAATGTATTATTCCAGCCCAGGTGTCATTTAGATTTTGGCCACTAGATGGCAGCAGTGTATGTGCAAAGTTTTAGACTGATCCAATGAACCATTGTATTCATGTTCAAACTTTTGTATCAAAACTGCCCAAATGTGCCTAATTTGTTTATTAATAACTTTTCATGTTCAAAATTATGCTCTCTCCTCAAACAATAGCATGGTATTCTTTCACTGTAATAGCTACTGTAAATTGGACAGCAGTTAGATTAACAAGAATTTAAGCTTTCTGCCAATATCAGATATGTCTATGTCCTGGGAAATGTGTCTATGTCCTCTACCATTTATCCTCACTTCTTGGACAAACCAGAGCCTTAGATATGCAGTCTTAGAAACTGTTCTTCGTCCTGTGAGCATTTTTGGAACCCGATTGGCACAGCGATCTAAGGCACTGCAGCTCAGTGCTAGAGGCGTCACTACAGACCCTGGTTCGATTCCAGGCTGTATCACAACCGGCCGTGATTGGGAGTCCCATAGGGCGGAGCACAATTGGCCCAGCGTTGTCCGGGTTAGGGCTTGGCCGGGTAGGCCATCATTGTAAATAAGAATTTGTTCTTAACTGACTTGCCTAGTTAAATAAAATAAAACTAATTTTGAGAGCTGCACAGGTCTGCGGGCCAGGAGGTTGTGGGTTCCCAGTCCTCCGTGGACTGCGGACACCATAGGCTTATGTGTTCATCTTATCATATTTCTCCAATGCCAAATCAGTGTGTCTTGTTTGCAACGAAACTGTCCCTGTTTGCAAATAATTAAATCGAGATATCATTGGGGCGGCAGGGTAGCCTAGTGGTTAGAGCATTGGACTAGTAACCGAAAGGTTGCAAGTTCGAATCCCCGAGCTGACAAGGTACAAATCTGTCGTTCTGCCCCTGAACAGGCAGTTAACCCACTGTTCCTAGGCCGTCATTGAAAATAAGAATTTGTTCTTAACTGACTTGCCTAGTAAAATAAAGGTAAAATTAATATATATATATATATTAAAATTAGGAATATGAGCATCTTATGCTTATTTTTTCACCCTAGACAGAGTATGACTGATGCAGAAAAAGTTCAGCTTTAACTGCTGGCTACTTTTCCTCTGTGGCTTAACCCAACGAGAGAAGGTCAGAAGTGCTTCCCTAAAAACTGTCTGGGTTTAAACATCTTCCATTGTACAGAAAGTGAATAGTTTAATCTATTGATAGTGACAGAATTAGATTACTTCCCGAGCAAAGTCTATGTTTTGTCTCCTCGGCTACAGAAGGTTGTAGCTCAGCGTATGACTGTCAAAGAAATTAAACAATGATATCCCCATATACATCTGAGTATCATTTTTCCGGTTTATTTTACAGCTTGTTTCTAGCATAAAGTATCGCAGACCAAAGCGCTGTTATAGATCACTTTATAGAATTGGATACGTTTTATTTTCTTCTTTAAGCTATTAGGCCGGTGCTTTTTGTAATTTTCTTTAACAAAAGGTAGGCCTATGGCATTCCCTTTTATACCCCCCCAATTCAAGTCTTGGTTTTAACTTAACAGCCCTTCACTGACAAGGAGGGAGGTGTAATATTCATATGTGTAAACATACTGAATTGTAATTGGGATGCCTTTTACCGTCATATCATACTGTGCTATGATTGGTTAAGACCACCCAAATGGTTAGGTCATGGTCGGTTTGATCCTGATTGGCGATACGTGAACATGCCAGTTATAGCTAGCTAATAAAGAGCTACGTTAAGAAATATCCTGTAGTACTGCATTTTATTATTTTGTACAAAGTGTGCAAACCAAGACATGGTGTCAGAGTAAAAGGTATTAAAAGATGGATTTTTCTGGAGTTCCTTCACCTCGAATGGACTGGGAGTCTACAAACTTACCGGATGCATGGCGTAAGTACAAACAGCATGTGGAGCTAATGTTCACGGGTCCTCTGAAGGACAGAGGAGAAGAGGGGAAAAATGCAGCTACTTGCTCCTCTGGATCGGTGAAAAAGGGAGAGATATATACAACATATGGACACTTACCGTGGCTGAATCAAAGGTACTGGAAACATACTACGATCGTTTTGAAGCATATGTTGCGCCGAAGACCAATACGATAGGTACAAATTCCATGAGAATGTACAGGGAGCTAGCGAATCTTTTGAACAGTTTGTGACAGAGCTGCGTCTGCTTGTGAAAGACTGATTATGCAAACAAGGATGAGATGGTCAGGGACCGTATTGTATTTGGAATACACTCACCGCGAGTGAGAGAGAAACTTTTGAATGTTGGGTCTGAGGTAACGCTGGACAAAACTATCGACATAGCTACATCTCACGAGCTAGCACAGGCTCAGATGAAAACCATTTCGCGCAGCAGCACGAGCGCATCACGTGAACAAGCAGACATCAAAGCACACCTCTGGTGCACAGAGAGCGCGTTTTAGAATGGAGAGAGACATAACTCCAAAACAGAGCGACAGACTCAAAACATGTGGATATTGTCGATACAAAGTGCATTGCGAACAAGGAAATTGCCCAGCTAAAGGCAAACAGATACTAAATCTAGTAAATGGAATCACTTTGCAAAAGTGTACAGAGCTTACCGTGGAAAAACAGTACGCACAGTGAGTGAAGATGAAATGTCAATCAAAAAGTCACGTTGATGAACTGTTTATTGATTCAGTGACACAGAAAAGTCATATCAGAGACAGAGCAAGCCTTTGCTGTCATTGAGATAGGAACACAAGGCACAGAGCTAAAGTTCAAACTAGACACTGGTGCACAAGTAAACATTATTCCTCTGAATAAGTACCACAGCTTGACATCTGAATGCGAGCTACAGCCCACCACGTGCAGACTGACTGGTTATGGTGGTGAACAGCTCCCAGTACTTTTATGTTGTTGACACTAGAGCACCTGCAGTGCTAGGTCTTAAAGCATGTTTAGACATGGACCTCATCAAGCTAGTTTTATCAGTGACAGCACCAGTAGAGACAGACAATGTAATGGAGGAGTTTGCTGATGTTTTTACAGGAATAGGATTATTCCCAGGAGAATGTACCATTCACCTTGACCCAGATGCAACCCCTGTGGTCTACACACCGAGAAAGATTCCCCTTGCTCTCCGTGCCCGTCTGAAGAAAGAGTTGGCGAACATGGAGCAATCTGTCAGAACCGACTGACTGGGTAAACACGTTAGTGGTGGTGGAGAAACCACGCACAGGCATGCTCCGAGTATGTCTCGACCCAAGAGACTTGAACAAGGCTATCAAATGCCCCCATTATCCTTTACCGACGCTAGATGGCATCACACACAAGCTAGCGGGAGCACACTACTTCAGTGTCATGGACTTTAGATCAGGCTACTGGGCTATCAAGCTGACAGAAGAGTCATCTAAGCTCACAACATTCAACACAACGTTTGGACGCTACAGGTTCCGTCGCCTGCCTTTTGGGATTATCTCAGCCCAAGACGAGTTTCAATGAAAGATCGACGAAGTGTACGAAGGCCTCGACGGTCTTGTGGCAATTGTGGACGACATCCTTGTCTATGGTCGAACCAAAGAGGAGCACGACCGAAACCTCCGCATGATGCTGCAAAGGTCCCGTGAGAGAGGAGTCCGGCTCAACCCCGAGAAGAACACAGTCAGCACTACAGAGGTCAGCTACTTCGGACGTCTTCTCACAGCGACTGGAATCAAGCCAGATCCACAGAAGATCTTAGCCATAAAAGAAATGGAGCCACCAAAGAACCGTGCAGCGCTGGAAACAGTGCTTGGCATGGTCAACTACTTAGCCAAGTTTGCACCCAGCCCCTCCAATGCTAATGCACCCCTGCGTCAACTGCTAAAGCAGTCCAGTGAGTTTCTCTGGGACAAGCAACACGACATTGCTTTCCAGAATGTGAAAGACTTGATCCTGAGAGAACCAGGACCAATCCTTACCTACTACGACCCCAACAAAGAGCTCAGACTCCAAGTGGACGCGTCGAAGTATGGACTAGGTGCAGTGCTACTGCAAGAAGGAAAGCCCATCAGCTACGCTTCCAAATCTCTCACAGACTGAAATCAACTACGCTCAAATTGAAAAGGAGCTCTACGCCATTCTGTTCGGATGTAAACGTTTCCATCAGTACATATATGGACGACAAGTCATTGTGGAATCCGACCACAAGCCCCATGAGTCAATTATGAGGAAACCACTAGCCGCAGCCCCGCCAAGGCTACAGAGAATGATCCTTCAACTACAAAAATACGACTTCACAATCACTCACCGTCTAGGCAAAGACATCCCTGTCGCAGACACACTCTCCAGAAAGTTTCTTACCTATAAGGACAGCAGCCTCAGTGAAGGCATGGACATGCAAGTGCACACTGTGTCCAGCAACTTACCAGTTAGTGACACAAAACTGAAGGAGATCCAAGCAGAAACAGAAAAGGACTCGCAACTCGCACAGCTGAGGAAAGTCATACAGGATGGATGGCCTGAGGAGAGGAGAAAATGCCCTCAGAGCGTCTCAGAATTCTGGAACCATCATGATAAACTATCACAGATCAACGGAAACATTTTCAAAAGAGAGAAAATCATTATTCCTACCAGTTTCAGAGAAGAGATTTTGACAAAGATCCATGCTGGACAGATGGGCATGGAAAAGTGCGAACAGAGAACACGGGACATTTTGTTTTGGCACGGAATGTGCAAACAAATAGAGGACATCGTTGGTAAATGCGCCATATGTCTTGAACAACGCTCCTCAAACACCAAGGAGCCAATGTTACCTCACTGTATCCCAGACCGACCCTGGCAGGTCGTGGCAACGGATCTGTTCACCTGGAACAACGAGGACTACATCGTAACAGTGGACTACTACAGCAGATACTTCGAACTCGACAAGCTTCACAGCACCACATCTGCAGCTGTGGAACACAATCTGAAAGCAGCATTTGCCAGGCATGGCATTGTAGAGACTTTAATATCTGATAATGTGCCCTGTTACAAATCAAATGAGTTTGAATCCTTCACAAAAGCATGGGAGTTTACACATGTCCCCACAAGCCCACATTACCCTCAAAGTAATGGCCTTGCTGAAAAATCTGTGCAAATTGATAAATCCCTCATGGACAAAGCAAAAGCAGACGAGAGACCCCTACCTCAGTCTCCTTGAATACCGCAACACTCCAGTTGACAACTTCAAATCACCAGCCCAGCTGTTGATGAGCCGCAGACTTCGCTCCATCCTTCCCAGCACCAACCAGCAGCTGCAACCTGAGGTCGTCAGCTACAAGGAAATGCATGGAAAACGTGCACAGAGACAACAACAAAAGCGATACTACGACAGGTCAGCTAGACCACTGCCACCACTGATCGACGGAGAGTCAGTTAGAATCCAGGAGCATGGCCTCTGGAAGCCAGCAGTCGTCATCCAGCCAGCTGACACTGAACGTTCATATCACGTCCGCACCGCAGAAGGAGCGGTGTACCGCCGCAATCGTCGTCACCTACTGAACACCAAAGAACAACACACTGATGAGATGAACTGTTCCCCTGAAAGAGAACGTGATGGACTAAACACACACACAGCACAACATACACCATACTTACCTGCAACACCACAATAACTGTTGACTGACACAGAAGCATGCTCAGCATCATATCGCACAAGGTCAGAAAGAGAGCTGTTTAGACCTGTGAAATGTCAAAGGGTGTAGGCGGATCGCTGCCCTAAAAGAGTTCCAGACTGTAAACTTGTTATTGAAAGTTCACTTGAAATGCTTTGGTATTGTATTTGTTTGAAATATTAAGATGTTATTTCTACAATGAAAGCTGAGTTGCTGAGAATCCCTTGTTAGAAAAGTAACAGTATGTTGGATTATTGTTTCAGAGTCTATGTTGATTCAGTTGGTGTAGTAGGCAATATAAATGGTTACTTACCTTGAGTTCAAACTACAGAGCATGTATTCAAAAGAAACCCTTAGAATATGGAAACATTTTTCTTTTGTTTTAAAAGAAGGGGGATGTAATATTCATGTGTAAACATACTGAATTGTAATTGGATGCATTTTACCGCCATATCATACTGTGCTATGATTGGTTAAGACCACCCAAATGGTTGGCGATACGTGAACATGCCAGTTATAGTTAGCTAATAAAGAGCTACGTTAAGAAATATCCTGTAGTACTGCATTTTATTATTTTGTACAAAGTGTGCAAAAAAAGACAGGAGGCTATTTAAAGAGTGCATGGTGGGTGGAGGAATTGACCTACAAATCTATGGATATAGCAGCCTATAGCCTAATTTAATCTGTCAAACAGGAGGCCTACCTCTTATTTCTTAAATAGGAAGAAATAGCCATCAACACAAAGTCCTCTTGTTGTTAGTAAAATGTAATTAAAATGAAGATGTTGAACTAAATTATGCCTACTCGAATTTGCCTACTTTCAGAACCATGAGCTATCCATTTCCGATTGTTTGTGGTGCAGCTGCTGCTTCACGTTTCAGCACCAAAATGTAAATGACTCGAATCTGGCTTATTGTGAGGTCAATAACTCGGATAAATAAATCATGGGTGTGAAACATCGTTTTTATTCAAATCAATTATAGTAGTAGCAAGCTATCAAAAATGTGAGTCCTCTTTCTCATCTTCGCGCTATCCTTCGCAACCTAAACAGAACATAGGCTATAGGCTAGTCTGCACGCAATGATTATTAATAATCAAAAATGATTTTCAGAAAAAACATTTGACTCTCCTGAACTGCCATGGTAGGCCTACGCAGCACATCCATTAGTTAGGCAGCACACAAAAAAGGTTTTAATCAGCAAATGCAGAGCAGGCCAGGGCTCAGGGTTTGAATATCCATTGCAGTGTGTAGTGCAGCCTAGTTTTATTTAGACCATCCCAGCAGCTACCTCAGAAATAGAACTTTGCTCTATGCTTCTCTGAGCCTATAGGCTGTGGATCATTTGATTGAGACCACAATAAATAGCCTATAGGCACACTCAGGGACGCAACTTTGGTTTTAGAAGTGGGGGGGACATAATTATTATTTCATTTTTTTTATCCAGTCAGATAAACACTCCAAACAGCCTACCCGACCGCTGGGAAGCGTCCAAAAGGTCCTAAAGCACACAGTTGCCTCATTCTGTATCACTTTCCAATGATAAAACTGGGGGGGGACAAAATGCAATTTCAGAATGTGGTGGGGGGACATGTCCTCCGTCCATATTCTGAAATTGCATTTTGTCCCCCCCAGGTGGGAGGTGCATTTACTTTATGGTCATTATAGCCTAGATCAGTCTTAAAGTATGGGTCGTGGACCTGTTAATGGTGGGTAGAGACGTGTCAAAGTAAATGTATAATTATTTCATTAATTACTCTAATTGATTTGGCCAAGTGCAACGGCGTTCTCTGCTTACCAGCGGTGTCTGCTCAGTTTGGCAGCTGCAGGAGTGGGGAGGGAGATGTGCGTGTGCTTCGTGGTTTAGATTACTCGATCACTCGATCCACACGCGGCAGCGCTGTCGTTAATTTGTTATGGCTGCATCCCTTGTTCTCAATTTCCGCCTGAAGATACAGTGGGGCAAAAAAGTATTTAGTCAGCCACCAATTGTGCAAGTTCTCCCACTTAAAAACATGAGAGGCCTGTAATTTTCATCATAGATACACTTCAACTATGACAGACAAAATGAGGAAAATAAAATGCAAATTAATTACTTAAAAATCATACAATGTGATTTTTTTGGATTTTTGTTTTAGATTCCGTCTCTCACAGTTGAAGTGTACCTATGATAAAAATTACAGACCTCTACATGCTTTGTAAGTAGGAAAACCTGCAAAATCGTCAGTGTATCAAATACTTGTTCTCCCCACTGTATATACCCATACATATACACACACACACCCAAACAAACAAACAACACACACACAGATAATGGGTCGTACACATACATACACACACACACACACACTATAGCCAATGTGTACATTTCATCACACATTTCATTGCAAATATATATATATATATTTACATTTCATAAAACATCATTAGCACTTACCAGTCCAGAAGTACGTCCTGTCCTTGCAGAAACAGCTCCTCAATGTTTGAATCATAACTGTGTTCACTCAAAGATTCCTCAAACAAAAAATCTGTCTCACTTTCCCGATCAATCTCTTTTATAATCTGGTGCAAATCTGTATACTTAGACTTGGACTTCGCTTTTCCTGATTTATTCGCCATGATGTCTTCAATGAAATCGTTGAAAAAACACCTTCCAAAATAATGCTTTGCGTAACAAGCGTGACTGCAACTAGTCTGATGGTCAATGGCGAGAATGAAGTTCTTGTTTACAAACAAGGGATGGTGGTCCAACCCATAACCATCACATACTGGCGTTTACCTCTACCCAGTTAGATTTCAAAAAGATCAGTGGTCATTGGGCAGAAATACAGTCAACGAAGCTTCGCTAATATTATTGGTGCGCAATGAGGTCTTTGCTCGTTGTCTTCAAATCAGTTCACTTCGGTCAATACTCCCCGCAAAAAAAAACAAGTTTGGCTGTGTTGCAAACATCCAGAGGATTGCAATGAAACCAACTATGACTAGATAAACGATTGATTAGTGTGTGTAATTACGTTGAATGCTCCGTCAAAAGTTGATAGAGATGGAATTCACGACACAAACGGTTTACAAAATGTTTCATTTTAGGCTATAAAAATTGATTTTATCAAAGAAAACGGCACTTCATTTGATCACTGGGACCCTCAGGAAGAGAAATAAGAGCAAGATATCAGAATGTAAGTCATAATTTTACCTTCAGATGTGAATGTGTCAAAACTGTCATGGCGGAAAATGTTTGTTGTTGTTGATCGCTCTTCTCAAACAAAAGCATGGCATTTGTTCTCTGTAATAGCTATTTTAAATCGGAAAACGTAGTTTGATTACCAAGATCCTAATCTTTTGAAGGATGTAAGACACTTGCATTTTCAAGAATGTTTAATGTTACGACGTATTTTTAGTTGTCACTGAAATTTCCCCGGATGTTGATCCCTGTACGGGGATCGCAGCCATAAGAGGTTTATAAGCAGCAGATGAAGTGCTGTCAGCCGCTGGCTTCTCATTCCCACTTACCGCTGTCATCGAATTGACTCCAACTAGCCACAAGTTCTGACTGAACTCAATCGTCATGAAACGCAAATACAGCAACGAGTTCTTTCTCTCTTGGTTTCATACAAACTTTTAGAAATAACTAGGAGCGCCCACAATGTGTTTTGTGCGGGGAAGTTAACAGTCACAGTTCCAACTTCTACTTTTTTCCAACAATAGTTTCTACAGTAAGATGTACAGTAGGCCTGATCATTTTTATCTGTACTGCTACTTAGGGTTGCACTATCAAAAGTCCTGTGTGTGTTCTGTTATTCATCTGTGTGATGTGATCAATCCGTTTATTCCAGTTCAGAATGAAAATGATTTATTGTATTTTAACAGCAACAGTTCCAACCTAGACAGATATGTAAGAATGTTTTTAATGGGGGAAAATGAACATTAATAGATATCTATATGGATATTTAATTTCATTGTTATTTGATTTTGTCTATATTGCATTTGTTTTAGGATTAATGGCAATGTACCATATTTACGTTGCATGTTTTCGTAAACTTGGGTCCCAGGAAAACACAGAATTTCTCATTTGGGTCCCAGGCTGAAAAAGTTTAAGAACCCCTGGCCTCGATAGCTGATAGAAGTGGTGAATAGCAACTAAACAAAAAAACTGGCCAATAACTAGAAAAGTATAACAAAACGAAAAGAGCAACTGGCAAAAAAAGAGACAATGACTAACAATTAAAAACACAGAAACCAACCAAGAATATCAACATTGGCAAAACATTAACTGACAGTAATACCAAAAATCGAGAAGGATAGTAGAAATATACAGTATCCCATCCAAATTTAGATATTCCCTTCAGATGACATAATCCATGCAATCAATTTCATCAGAACATTAATTGTGAGATCCCCATAACCTGCCTATATTAGGGAGATAAAATATAAAAAACAAATCCACTCAAATTGTGGTCCTATAGGCCTAGACCAGATGTTAACCAATAACCACCATAACGATAATGGGGGGTGCTACATACAGATATACTTAGCTCACAATTAAATCATAAATTGGGTTGTTCATAAATTGCAGTGGCATTTGAGTCCTTCACCTATGCAACCATAAAAAAATAAACATTTTAAAATTACAAATAGTTACACGTCAAACAGTTTAAGTCGGAAGTTTACATACACCTTAGCCAAATACGTTTAAACTCCGTTTTTCCACAATTCCCGACATTTAATCCTAGTACAAATTCCCTGTCTTAGGTTAGTTAGGATCACCACTTTATTTTAAGAATGTGAAATGTAAGAATAATTGTAGAGA
The DNA here is from genome assembly GCF_018296145.1 of Oncorhynchus tshawytscha. Taxonomy (NCBI): domain Eukaryota; kingdom Metazoa; phylum Chordata; class Actinopteri; order Salmoniformes; family Salmonidae; genus Oncorhynchus; species Oncorhynchus tshawytscha. Next base: position 12,054,181 of record NC_056457.1, on the reverse strand, counting down.
GAATGATTTATTTCAGCTTTTATTTCTTCCATCACATTCCCAGTGGGTCAGAAGTTTACATACACTCAATTAGTATTTGGTAGTATTTGTTTAACTTGGGTCAAATGTTTCAGTTAGCTTAACACAATAAGTTGGGTGAATTTTGGCCCATTCCTCCTGACATAGCTGGTTTAACTGAGTCAGGTTTGTAGGCCTCCTTGCTCGCACATGCTTTTTCAGTTCTGCCCACAAATATTCTGTAGGATTGAGGTCAGGGCTTTGTGATGGCCACTCCAATACCTTGACTTTGTTGTCCTTAAGCCAATTTGCCACAACTTTGGAAGTATGCTAAGGGTCATTGTCCATTTGGAAGACCCATTTGTGACCAAGCTTTAACTTACTGACTGGTGTCTTGAGATGTTGCTTCAATTTATCCACATAATTTTCCACCCTCATGATGCCATCTATTTTCCACCCTCATGATGCCATCTATTTTGTGAAGTGCACCAGTCCCTCCTGCAGCAAAGCACCCCCACAACATGATGCTGCCACACCCATGCGTCACGGTTGGGATGGTGTTCTTCTGCCTTTTTCCTCCAAACATAATGATGGTCATTATGGCCAAACAGTTCTATTTTTGTTTCATCAGACCAGAGGACATTTCTCCAAAAAGTACAGTCTTTGCCCCACGTGCAGTTGCAAATCGTAGTCTGGCTTTTTTATGGCGGTTTTGGAGCAGTGGCTTCTTCCTTGCTGTGCGGCCGTTCAGGTTATGTCGATATTGGACTCATTTTACTGTGGATATAGATACTTTTGTACCCGTTTCCTCCAACATCTCAACAAGGTCCTTTGCTGTTGTTCTGTTGCACTCCATCACGTGGACTGGGAGATGTTTCGCATTGCGTCAGACAACAACATTGACGAATACGCTGATTCGGTGTGTGAGTTCATTAGAACGTGCGTTGAAGATGTCGTTCCCATAGCAACGATTAAAACATTCCCTAACCAGAAACCGTGGATTGATGGCAGCATTCGTGTGAAACTGAAGGCGCGAACCACTGCTTTTAATCAGGGCAAGGTGTCTGGTAACATGACTGAATACAAACAGTGCAGCTATTCCCTACGCAAGGCTATCAAACAAGCTAAGCGCCAGTACAGAGACAAAGTAGAATCTCAATTCAACGGCTCAGACACAAGAAGCATGTGGCAGGGTCTACAGTCAATCACGGACTACAGGAAGAAACCCAGCCCAGTCACGGACCAGGATGTCTTGCTCCCAGGCAGACTAAATAACTTTTTTGCCCGCTTTGAGGACAATACAGTGCCACTGACACGGCCTGCAACGAAAACATGCGGTCTCTCCTTCACTGCAGCCGAAGTGAGTAAGACATTTAAACGTGTTAACCCTCGCAAGGCTGCAGGCCCAGACGGCATCCCCAGCCGCGCCCTCAGAGCATGCGCAGACCAGCTGGCCGGTGTGTTTACGGACATATTCAATCAATCCCTATACCAATCTGCTGTTCCCACATGCTTCAAGAGGGCCACCATTGTTCCTGTTCCCAAGAAAGCTAAGGTAACTGAGCTAAACGACTACCGCCCCGTAGCACTCACATCCGTCATCATGAAGTGCTTTGAGAGACTAGTCAAGGACCATATCACCTCCACCCTACCTGACACCCTAGACCCACTCCAATTTGCTTACCGCCCAAATAGGTCCACAGACGATGCAATCTCAACCACACTGCACACTGCCCTAACCGATCTGGACAAGAGGAATACCTATGTGAGAATGCTGTTCATCGACTACAGCTCGGCATTCAACACCATAGTACCCTCCAAGCTCGTCATCAAGCTCGAGACCCTGGGTCTCGACCCCGCCCTGTGCAACTGGGTACTGGACTTCCTGACGGGCCGCCCCCAGGTGGTGAGGGTAGGCAACAACATCTCCTCCCCGCTGATCCTCAACACTGGGGCCCCACAAGGGTGCGTTCTGAGCCCTCTCCTGTACTCCCTGTTCACCCACGACTGCGTGGCCACGCACGCCTCCAACTCAATCATCAAGTTTGCGGACGACACAACAGTGGTAGGCTTGATTACCAACAACGACGAGACGGCCTACAGGGAGGAGGTGAGGGCCCTCGGAGTGTGGTGTCAGGAAAATAACCTCACACTCAACGTCAACAAAACTAAGGAGATGATTGTGGACTTCAGGAAACAGCAGAGGGAACACCCCCATCCACATCGATGGAACAGTAGTGGAGAGGGTAGCAAGTTTTAAGTTCCTCGGCATACACATCACAGACAAACTGAATTGGTCCACTCACACAGACAGCATCGTGAGGAAGGCGCAGCAGCGCCTCTTCAACCTCAGGAGGCTGAAGAAATTCGGCTTGTCACCAAAAGCACTCACAAACTTCTACAGATGCACAATCGAGAGCATCCTGGCGGGCTGTATCACCGCCTGGTATGGCAACTGCACCGCCCTCAACCGTAAGGCTCTCCAGAGGGTAGTGAGGTCTGCACAACGCATCACCAGGGGCAAACTACCTGCCCTCCAGGACACCTACACCACCCGATGCTACAGGAAGGCCATAAAGATCATCAAGGACATCAACCACCCGAGCCACTGCCTGTTCACCCCGCTGTCATCCAGAAGGCGAGGTCAGTACAGGTGCATCAAAGCTGGGACCGAGAGACTGAAAAACAGCTTCTATCTCAAGGCCATCAGACTGTTAAACAGCCACCACTAACATTGAGTGGCTACTGCCAACACACTGTCAATGACACTGACTCTACTCCAGCCACTTTAATAATGGGAATTGATGGGAAATGATGTAAATATATCACTAGCCACTTTAAACAATGCTACCTTATATAATGTTACTTACCCTACATTATTCATCTCATATGCATACGTAGATACATAGGACTGCATCCTTATGTAATACATGTATCACTAGCCACTTTAACTATGCCACTTGGTTTACATACTCATCTCATATGTATATACTGTACTCGATATCATCTACTGTATCTTGCCTATGCTGCTCTGTACCATCACTCATTCATATATCCTTATGTACACATTCTTTATCCCCTTACACTGTGTATAAGACAGTAGTTTTTTGGAATTGTTAGTTAGATTACTTGTTCGTTATTACTGCATTGTCAGAACTAGAAGCACAAGCATTTCGCTACACTCGCATTAACATCTGCTAACCATGTGTATGTGACAAATAAAATTTGATTTGATTTGACTTTTCGCACCAAAGTACGCTCATCTCTAGGAGTCAGAACGCGTCTCCTTCCTGAGCAGTATTACGGCTGTGTGGTCTCATGGTGTTTATACTTTCGTACTATTGTTTGTACAGATGAACGTGGTACCTTCAGGCGTTTGGAAATTGCTCCCAAGGATGAACCAGACTTGTGGAGGTCTACAATTCTTTCCTGAGGTCTTGGCTGATTTCTTTGATTTTCTCATGATTTCAAGCAAAGAGGCATTGAGTTTGAAGGTAGGCCTTGAAATACATCCACAGGTAAACCTCCAATTGACTCAAATGATGTCAATTAGCCTATCAGAAGCTTCTAAAGCCATGACATCATTTTCTGGAATTTTCCAAGCTGTTTAAAGGCACAGTCAACTTAGTGTTTGTAAACTTCTGACCCACTGGAATTGTGGTACGTACAGTGAATTAAGCGAAATAATCTGTCTGTAAACAATTGTTGGAAAAATGACTTGTGTCATGCATAAAGTAAATGTCCTAAGCGACTTGGCAAAACTATAGTTTGTTAACAAGAAATTTGTGAAGTGGTTGAAAAACGAGTTTTAATGACTCCAACCTAAGTGTATTTAAACTTCCGACTTCAACTGTACATGTTTTTGCTTATATTTAAATGTTTATCAATGATAGTCATTTATACTGCAAAACTTTAGGTTTATGCATTGTTTAAAGTACTTAGAGTAAGCAAATTGGCTTGTCCCAGTAGTAACCCGGTAAAGTTATAGTGACATCCTATTGGACAAAAAGTGGTGGAATCAACTTTGTTCAAACATCATTTCAACAGCAACTAATCAATGTGATGACATTGAATCAATGTGGAAAACTGATTGGATTTGCCAGAAGTTATCAATGTAAGGGAATTGTATTTTTTTCACCCAACTATTAACCTAAATCCAATTGTGAAAGGTTTTGTTGATTTCACGTTTACGGAAGCCCTACATGTTAGTTGACAACTCAACCTAATTGAAATCAAAACTAGAGTTGACCAGATGTATGTGCCCAGTGAGATGTGCTCTTATAATAGTCTCTTCCATGCAACACATTTTACACAAAGGGCATTGTTATGTGTTCTTAGTCATTGTGCATTTATTTTGTGAGTTCGCAGATGTCTCTTCAGACTTGATGCTAACTTCAAGTGAGTTCCACACAAATGACATTGAACACCCTCCCCTGTATGAACCTTCATATGCACTGTCAGGTTTCCCTTTAGACTGAAGCATTTGCCACATTTGTTGCAGCTATGTGGTTTCTCCTCTGTGTGAGTCATCATATGCTTTGTAAGGGTTCCCTTGTCGCTGAAGCACTTGCCACATTCTTTGCATCGAAATGGTTTCTCCCCTGTATGAGTCCTCATATGCAATATCAGGCTTCCCTTAATGCTGAAGGATTTGTCACATTCTTTGCACGGATACAATTTCTCCCCAGTGTGATTTTGCTGATGCTGTTTCAGACTTCCTTTTGTTGTCAAGCATTTTCCACACAAATCACATTTAAAAGTCGGCCCTGTATGAGTACCCATATGATTTTTCAGATTATTCTTGTGATTGAAACATTTGCCACATACGGTACAGCAATGTTGTCCCTCCTCAGTGTGAGTCTTCATGTGTCGGATCAGGTAGCAGTTCAGGACAAAACCTTGGCCACATATGTCGCACATGTATGGTCGCTCTTCACTGTGCCTATTTTTCTCATGCATTCGTAGACCACCTCTTGTCACAAAGCATTTTCCGCAAACGTCACATTTCAGATCAGGCAACTCACTGGTTTCTTTCCTTGGCCGTCCTCTTGGTCTCTCCTCAAGATGCCGATTTTGGTGATGCCTTTTCAGACTACGTGCTGTCGCCAAGCATTTTCCGCACACATCACATTTCAGATCAGGCAACGCCCCAGTTTCTTTCCTTGGCTGTCCTCTTCCTCGCTTTGATTTAAGAGGCTGTAACCCTGACAATCGTATTCTATTCTCCACATTTACCTGATCACTTTCACTGTTGTCACTGTCAGAGGGGGGCTCATAGTCACTGGTTGATTCGGACTCGGTGTAGCTCTCGCCATCAGATTCTGTCCGGTTCTCTACGGTTATGATGTTGATAGAGTTCCATATAGACTCTTCAGCATCAGACTCCTGCAGCCCCAGATTGGCATTCCATTCCTGCTCACAGTGCTGCTGCTCAGGGTTAACCTCCTCTTCAGTGAGGGTGAGCAGCTGGAGGTCTGAGGGTAAGGAGAAAGGAAGAAATTTGATGAAAACTTAAAATGCTGAAAAGAGACAAATAGGGCTAGTACCAGAAACGGTGGGACAATGACTTTCTTTTCTCCTTTCATTGAGGGTATCTAGTCCGTATTGTTTTCAATGGGATTCAAAATTGTATAATCAAATTCATGAAAAACGGGGTCATTTTTAGATAGGCCTATATCTAAAAAATAAAATGTGGATTCATTTATAGTCGATGCATGTTATAAAAATATGTGATGCTCAAGCAGTAAGACATCTCAGAAAGTAAAAAAAAAAAAAAAGTATCATGTGAACTACAACTCCCACAAGTTTTGTTTGCGTGCTGGATTACATGTCACCCTCGAGTTGTTTGAGCAGAACACTCACAGGTAAGGACCGTCGCCGGTAAGAACATATGATATTGATATTTTACTGAACATCGCCTGCATTGTGGGATGCACTATTTGTCAATATTTCGTTTTTATTTTATTTTACCCACACTAACGTGACCAAAGAGGTGACTGAAACGGGAAACAACTCTGCAGTGATTCAAAAACTACAGTGGATACAAATTAATGTTATTCCAATAAAGTAACCGTGTAAGACTAAGGAAAACAACATGTTTTCAACCTGATAATCCTTAAATAGCAACATTGTTACCACATCACACACCATTAGAGCTTTGTGAACAGACTAATGCCAGTAGCCTAGCTGTCCTGAGTCACTCAATCATAACACGTTCTATTTATTAGAAATTAAAGTGACATTTCACTGAACTGAAAAGGTGACTAATATTGAGATATGTCAACATCTCTGGCAATCTGCTGTGTTAGATCCAACTATATACCTCAATCCCAAATGAATGGAACATATCGCCACCATAATTTCCTGGTTCGATTTGATTGTTATATTTTCTATTCATTTGGAGTGAAGGCATATAGCTAGATCTACAAAAACTTGGTTCATCTGTTTAGAGTTCTGATAATGTCTGATGTAATGGAGGCTCCCCTGAAGGTGGAGGTTTCAGGGAGGAAGCAGATAAGAAGTAGCAATGCAATGTCCAGGGGCGGATGTTTATTTACAGTGAAGTAGAGTAGTTGGCAAACTGTACACTCTTTACATATGTACAACGGAAAATAACAAGCCGAGGAAACAAACTGGGGGCAAATCAAATAAGTGGAGAGCTCAAAATAAACCAGGCCTCCATCATGCCTGGTTTATGCAAGCGGGGAAAACTTTTTACGACACTGACGTGACTTTTCCGCAGCAGGTTAGGAGATTGAGGTTAAGGTTAGGGAAAGAGTTAGGGTTAGAGGAAATGCTCTCCTAACCCGCTACGAAAATCACTTTGTATCAAAGTGTCGTGAAAAGTGCGTCCCCTACGGCCATCATGGAACCTTAGCCCTGTCTCTGTCTGGCCAACAATGAAATGGCAAGGTTTAAGTACAAGTCCCTCAAGCCTCACCTTGGAATGTACCACTTTTGATCGATCACAATTAATGGTCAAAATACATAAATGAAATGATCAATAACCATAAGAAGGTAATCACATTGACAATTCATAAATACACACACACTTCAATAACCGTGTTTGCATAAAGCATATAATAGATTTGTGTAACATTTCTCCACCCCCCCTGGGATTCAACCACATTACAGAACCCAGTAACACAGGGTAAGTTGCACTTCTCTGTTGGACACACCTCCAGATGCAATGGATCATCAGCCTGGTCTTTGAGCATTTTGTAATATTCTGTATGTAAATCCGCAACACTCCATTTAGTATGTTACGTTTCGCATGGTATGTATTGATTTGTGGATGTCCATCATACATTTTGTGTAATATGAGAATTTGCTAAATGTACAATATGTTATGAATTTGCAAAAATCTATGCATTACAAATTCCAATTTTGTGTGGCTAACTTTAGCTAGGCAGCTAATGTTAGCTAGCTGGCTTAGGAGTTACGTTTACTATAATACATCTAGTCTATGAGACCAGGCTGGGAGCATGACAGCGGAACAAACGATTCTCCTTTCAAATTACCCTTACCAGGTTAAGTTTGCAAACAATTTCTACCTTTAAACATAACCAAAACATGTGCATTTGAATGGTAAAATGAATAAGCAAAAGCATGACTAGACAAAGTAAATTAGCAGAGCTTCAAGCAAATATTTGGCGTGCCCAAAACCAATTGAATGTTGGCATCTGACAACAAACTAACATGCGTTTCTCCTCACAACATTTAATACATTCATTTCATAAGCCAATAGGCCTAAACCGTTTCAATATGACAAGTCAGAACGCAGGCACGGACTGACCTAGCTCCGTGACATCTGACAAACTTGAACATCAAAGTGTAACGTCTCTTAAAATGACCAATGAACAGATTTCCAAATGGCAGACTGTACCCTTAACCAAGAGCAGTGATCAGAGAGCTGTCCTCTTGATACTTCCTCTACCTTCAGTCTTTGTGAATACTTCCTCTACCTTTAGTCTTTGTGAATATTTCTTCTGTGAGTTCGCAGATGTCTCTTCAGACTTGATGCTAGCTTCAAATAAGTTCCACACAAATGGCATTGAACTCCCTCCCCCGTATGTGTCCTCATATGCACGGTCAGGTTTCCCTTTAGATTGAAGCATCTGCCACATTCGTTGCAGCGATGTGGTTTCTCCTGTGTGTGAGTCATCATATGCTTTGTCAGGCTTCCCTTCTCGCCGAAGCATTTGCCACATTCTTTACACTGAAATGGTTTCTCCCCAGTGTGAGTCCTCATATGCTTTATCAAGCCAGACTCGCAGTCGAAGGCTTTGTCACATTCTTTGCAAGGATGGGATTTCTCCCCAGTGTGATTTTGCCGATGCAGTTTCAGACGACCTTTTGTTGACAAGCATTTTCCACACAAATCACATTTAAAAACCAGCCCTGCGTGAATATTAACCATATGATTTTTCAGACTTTCTTTGTGAAAGAAACGTTTGCCACATTTGGTGCAGCAATGTTGTCTCTCATCAGCATGAATCTTCATGTGCCGGATCAGATAGCGGTTCAAGGCGAAACATTGTCCACATGTGTCGCACATGTATGGTCTCTCTTCGCTGTGCCTGAGTTGCACATGCCTTTTCAGACTACGTGCCGTCGCCAAGCATTTTCCGCAAACGTTACATTTCAGATCCGACAACTCACTGGTTTCTTTCCTTGGCAGTCCTATTGGTCTCTCTTCACTGTGCCAATTTCGCAGATGCCTTCTCAGACCACTTGCTGTCGCAAAACATTTTATGCACACATCACATTTTAAATCAGGCAACGCCCCAGTTTCTTTCCTTGGCCGTCCTCTTCCTCGCTTTGATTTAAGAGGCGTTAACCCTGACAATCGTATTCTATTGTCCATATTTACATGATCACTTTCACTGTTGTCACTGTCAGAGGGGGGCTCATAGTCACTGGTTGATTCGGACTCGCTGTAGCTCTCGCCATCAGATTTTGTCCGGTTCTCTACAGTTATATTGATAGAGTTCCACATAGACTCTTCAGCATCAGACTCCTGCAGCCCCAGATTGGCGCTCCATTCCTGCTCACAGTGCTGCTGCTCAGGGTTAACCTCCTCTTCAGTGAGGGTGAGCAGCTGGAGGTCTGGGGGTAAGGAGAAAGGATGAAATATGATGAAAAGACGTAACATGGTTACCTAAATCCGGGAGGTTTGGTATGGTTACATAAGACAGAAGGCTACTTAAGGCAAAAAAACAAAAACAATAAAGGAATCGTCTAGCAACCCAAAGTTTCGAATCTCATCACAGACAATTTTAGCTAATTACCAACTTTTCAACTACTTACTACTTTTTAGCTACTTAGCATGTTAGGTTAAACTGTTAGGGTTAGCTAACTCCAACCCTTAACACCTAGCCTAGTTAACATTAGCTTAGTCACATAGCTAACATTAGCCACAACAAAAAAATGGAATTCGTAACATGTCATGCGTTTTGCAAATTTGTAACATATCATACAAATTAAAACATACCATAAAAAAACGTAAGATATCATACTAATTGAAGTGTCTCTGATTAACGTAAAGAATCATATGAAATGCTCTGAGACCAGGCTGGTTAAACATGCATAATAGTCATTTCATCGTGAATTAACTTGAATGCATGTACAATGGTATATCCTGAAACTGTAACTCTGCACACAGTATACAGTATGCAATCAAAATGTGTGCTGCAACAGTAAAATACTCATTAAAATTTAAGACAAAATGGCCTAAAATATAGAAAACGATTGACAATCACTTTGATTTTGATCACTTTTTGACCAGGTCAACTTAGAGCACCTCTATCTCCTAAATGTTTTGTCATTCAGGTCCATAGTCATTTTCTGACCACTCCTGTTTCAGTATGATATGTTGGATAAAAGACACCATGAGCAAATATATATGGAAAGTTTTGTTCAAATCAAAAAGTGATGGAAATAAAATGGAACGACCCTAAAACCACATTTCCTGACAATATTTCTGCCAAAATGATATATTGTAATTGCAGTATTATTGAGCAGATAATAACTGGCTAGCTAGTAGAGCTAACATCTCACATTTTCTTTTAGTCAGTAGCTACAGTTGCACCCAAATATACAAAACATTAGGAACACCTTCCTAATATTGAGTAGCACCCCTATTTGCCCTCAAGACAGCCTCAATTCATCGGGGCATGGACAGGGATGCTGGCCGATGTTGACTCCAATGCTTCCCACAGTTGACAAGTTGGCTTTGGGTGGTGGACCATTCTTGATATACACGGGAAACTGTTGAGCGTGAAAACCCCAGCATCGTTGCAGTTCTTGATACACTCAAACCAGTGCACCTGGCACCTACTACCATACCCGTTCAAAGGCACTTCAATCTTTTGTCTTGCCCATTCACCCTCTAAATGGCACAATCCATGTCTCAATTGTCAAGGCTTAAAAATGATTTTTTAGCGTGTCTACTCCCCTTCATCTACACTGATTGAAGTGGATTTAAATGACATCAATAGGGGATCATAGCTTTCACCTGGTCAGTCTGTCATGAAAAGAGCAGGTGTTCCTAATGTTTTGTACACTGTGTATATTGGCACTGTTGCACTTTTCTTAGATAATTCCCCTAATTTTCACAAAAGCAGTTGGAGGGCACCCCTCAAACATGAAAGAATTAGAGCAGTTTGCTTTTGAAGACTGGGACAGATTGCTATTACAAAGGTGCAGCAAGCTCATTGATGGTTTTGAGAAGTCTTTGTCTGCAAGTTGTCTTCAATAGGGTCTGGCTACAGCAGATAACTTCTCAGGACACAGACCCTCTGAGGCATACGAGCTCAGACAGGTCAAATGGTGCCAGAGAGGATGGTGTGTTACCGCCAAAGACAGTACAGTATGAACATAGGCAGAAACTGCTTCTACAATAGAAATCCCGATCACGCTTGTAGGCAATGTCATGGCGACGTTGGCTAGCTAAGCTCATGCACAGAAACACGTAATCGAGTCTAACAATCGTCTCGCATGTGCAGGCCATCAAATCAAAGCCACTCCTTGGATATAAAGTTGTCAGTTTGCCACTTTCACAAGGTTGTAATAATAACATATTCAACTTCTTATGACATTGTCTCAAATTAATGTTGTGCCTTTAGATTGAGAGAACCAACTAAACAAGTATTTTTTTTTACTTCGCTCATTGACTTCTCCAAACCTAAACACCAGCCTAGTCTGCTTCGCAAGTGTTCCCAGAAGTCTCGAGATGTTGCGCCTCTGGGATTAGAAACTCTGTGTTAACGCCACCAACAGCAAAGGTGTGTACTACAGCTAGTGTATACCAGCTAGCTAGTGTGTACTACAGCTAGTGTGTACCAGCTAGCTAGCGTATACTCTAGCTAGCTAGTGTGTACTTGCCATAGAGACAGAGGACTCATCTTCGTATACCGTCAAATGTAAATGAATAGCCCTTTATTTGCTTAAATCACTGAACAACAGGTGCTTATTAGAGACCGGCTTCTATTTGAGCCAGGTGTCTGTTTCCTTAATGCACACAGCGTTTGCTCATTTGCAAAGTTAATTTTTAAAATTCCAGCATTCACTTTTTGTTGTACATTTACCCCTTTTTCTCTCCAATTTCATGAAATCCAATTGGTAGTTAGTCTTGTCCCATCACTGCAACTCCCCTATGGACTCGGGAGAGGCAAAGGTCACATCCAGCATTTTAATCAATTTCTTAATTTGCTGCACTGATGATGTGTTATCCTTTACACAGTGTTACGTTTGTTTTGTCTTAGTATGCCTCTATTTCAAAACAAATTCCTTGACAGAATAATTATTCTCCTTTGACTGAGCATTTTTGGCAGTTTTTAGTTTCACCACTAGAAGGTGATCAGACCTACTCCAGAAGTTGCTGACTGTTTTTGTGCTTGCCAGTTGTCTAGCAGTTCTCAGCTGTTAGCAGCCAAGGGCTAGCAGTTTCTTATTGGTAATAAAAATGGAACGATAGCCATTTTTCCAGTCATTTCTTAATTACTCAATGTAACAAATCGAACATTTAAACCTCAAAACAATTCATGGTAACCTCGTAAACAATTCATTTAGACTAGGTGTTTATTTGAAACAGCTGTTTATTTGTTGAAATGTGTGCCATATTAAAAGGGACAGGCGGCTGTTTAATCTATATGAGACAGCGTTTAATCTAAGTTTTACAGTATGTCCCATTTATAATGTCTGACAGCATGGGCAGTGCTATTGAAGTAGTACATTTTCTTCATAATTGGCTGATCCATCCTGATGACCTGGTTAGACATGACTCCAACAGGGTCACCAGGAGGGATCAGCCAGTGAAGTTGAAAGTCCCACCCAGTCGACTACATTAAAATGGTGGTAGCCCTCCATGGCGCTGCCCATGCTAATATGGCCTCTATCATTCTGTGTGTACTCTAGCCACAGATATAACAATGAGACACATATTTGGCGGTTCCACTCACCACCAAATATGGTGAGGAAGCCCACTTGTGGGCAGTGGGAGAAGATGGAACGAAATGGATTTTGGCCTAGATTCTGCAAATTTTCTCATCGATGAAACATTTGATCTCAATAGTTTTCTGTTTCTAAAACTAAAATCTGAACAGAGTGGACTAAAGTTTGTAGACTTTATCCTTTGCCAAAGTCTTTAAAAATATTTTGTTTAGAAGAAGAGCAAAGACGAATTGAGTTATTTGACAGGCGCACTTCAGAGTCGGCGTTTCCTAACGGAAATATGCAGATGGTGCTAGAACGCGCCAATAGGCTCTTGCTAGTTAGTGCTTAGCTCTGCCCCCTCCTCGCTTGTTCTGCCCACTATGTCTCATTTGTTCCCATTGGAAACGACAGGCTGTGGTCTCTTGGTTTAGTTATACAAATCTTTGCTCGAGCTAGCTTCACAAGTAGCAATGGTTAACGTAACGCCCTGGACCAGAGACGAGGCGAGACGCCCAACTCTATGGAAAATCTCTTTCCATCCAGCAGATGGTTATGCATATTGATAGCATGAGCTTAGTAGCATAGCGTTTCTCTTGATTGAATATAGGCGGTTGACGTTAACAACCCTCCTCGAATATTCAAAAAAGGAATACATTGAGAGAGCCCGCAGTGCCGTTTGTGGACGACTTCCATTGTTTGGGCGGAGAGACATATCTTATCGTTGAGAAATACATTGATCTGCTGCAGTCTTTGGCACACTTGACACCCTTGAACAGAGCCACGGACTCATGGGACCAACAAACATCTGCAGGTGGCGCTCACACGTTCCATATGAGACGCATGCGTTTTGATGTTCGCAGACCAGAAGGCTGTAACGTGCATAATCTAAAAACGGAATGCTTCTCGTTATTTTGGCCAAAAGCTATGCAACCAAGTACTAGCTCCTGGGGTTCCAATCATTTGTTGCTATTTAAGCAGGAAATCGACACCTTGCAGCTTAAATGGGGGACGTTTATGTACGAGCCGGCGCCGAGGGACACGAGTCTGTCATCTGCATCCAATTGGAATGTATGTAGCAGGCTAATCTACGTAATAGGAATAATAGCGCCGTCTGCCGGACGGAATTGTAATTTGGCCGCAAATGTGTATGACTAGGCGAAATTATGTATTACTCAAAGCCCCTCAAATTTAAATGACTATAATTAGGCTACAATGTCAAATGAATGTCAAATAGAGAGACGTAGTCACAAACCTGCTAATCTATGCAACTTTATCTCTGGTTTGAAAACCAAATCCAGCAGTCTTCGTAGACGTGCATTCGCCCGTTTCAAACGGGAGATTTCTTCCTGGTGCTCTGCGATCGTTTTTTTTACTAACACTGATATCTCCAAAGGAACTGCTGTTAATTTTTCGTTGAGAAATACATTGATCTGCTGTAGTTTAGACATTTTAGGGAGGAAAGGGATAGTTGAGAGAATGTATTGTTATTTTGCTGTCACTACGGATCCGTGTTTAAGGAACAGGAAATTAGGTGCTACTTCTTCTTTACATTTGTATTGCGGATCGCAACCAACTGAAAGGTGCATACACTGCCACTTACTGTACTGGAGTGTGAGGCCGGTCCCAGCCTACCTACCCCCACTTACTGTACTGGAGTGTGAGGCCGGTCCCAGCCTACCTACCCCCACTTACTGTATGTTACCCATTAACTCCTGTATTTCTAATCAAATAAAGCCCCGATCTAAATCATAGCGTAAACAATGCTCAACAGTTTCCTCTACCATACACATTCCAATATCATGTTTTCATATACATTTTAAAGACTTTAAATCAAATCAAAACACATTTTATTGGTCACACATGGTAAGCAGATGTTATTGCAAGTGTAGCGAAATGCTTGTGCTTCTAGTTCCAACAGTGCAGCAATATCTAACAATTCCACAACGACTACCTAATATATACAAATCTAAGTAAAGGAATAAGAATGCATAAATATATGGATGAGCAATGACAGAGCGGCATAGGCAAGATGCAATAGATGGTATAACATACAGTATATACATATGAGATGAGAAATGCAAGATATGTAAACATTATTAAAATTACATTATTAAAGTGACTAGTGATCAATTTCAAGTCTGTATGTAGGCAGCAGTCTCACTGTGCTAGTGATGGCTGTTTACCAGTCTGATGGCCTTGAGATATAAGCTATTTTTCAGTTTCTCGGCCCCAGATTTGATGCCCCTGTACTGACCTTGCCTTCTGGATGGTAGCGGGGTGAACAGGCAGTGGCCCGGTGGTTGTTGTCCTTGATGATCTTTTTGGCCTTCCTGTGACATCGGGTTCTGTAGGTGTCCTGGAGGGCAGGTAGTTTCTGGCCTTCCTGTACGACCTATTCTCATCCTGCTCAACACAACTTTCTCCCTTTTGTTACCATTATACAACATTTACCATATAGGGAATTAAAAACAGAAGATACAGCCAAAGTTCATTACCAGTTAATTCATCCCCTGCAACCTTTTGGGGGTCTCTTTTTCAAATCAAGATGAGCATAGCTCTAGATTAAATATGTATACTGTAAAAAAAAACTTTCAAAAAAAAAAAACAGGCCAGAGACGTGGAGAAAAATGAACCGGTTTAAGACCTGATCTGTCTACGCAACCTGACTGAATTTCACCTCCCTGTTGTCCTGCATTTTATGTTCTATGGTTCCTCACCTCTTATCTGGCAATAGATTACCACTGTATGAGTCATAATACCCATACAACTAGAGGTCAAACAGGGAAATGGTTCCATTCATTTTACACCATTCATTTTCCCATAGGGGATTTTAGAAACACTTAAAATAAGGGCTGTTTTTTGTGTAGGTTTACCAAGGCAGATATGAGTGTTAATCAATGTTTGATTTGTTTTCCAATTCTTTGTAGGTCTGTGTGATCTGTGGGAAATATGTATCTCTAATACATTTGGCAGGAGGTTAGGAAGTGCAGCTCAGTTTCCACCTCATTTTGTGGGCAGTGTGCACATAGGCAGACCTGGCTCTCAGAAGACAGGCTATGGCGGCCTCTCAATAGCAAGGCTATGCTCACTGAGTCTGTATAGTCAAGGATTTTCTTAATTTTGTGACAGTCACGTGGTCAGGTATTCTGCCACTGTGTACTCTCTGTTTAGGGCCAGATTGCATTCCAATTTGCTCAGGTATTTGGTTGCTTCCTTCCAGTGTGTCAAACAGTTATCTTTTCGCTTTCTCATAATTTGGTTGGGTCTAATTGTGTTGCTCTGTGGGGTCTGTTTGTGTTTGTGAACAGAGCCCCAGAACCAGCTGAGGGGACTCTTCTCTAGGTTAATCTCTCTGTTGGTGAGGGCTTTGTGGTGGAATGTGTAGGCATTGCTTCCTTTTTTAGGTGGTTGTAGAATTGTTCTTTTTTGTCCCATTTTGTGAATTCTCTAGTTGGTAAGTGGACCACAGACCTCACAACCATAGAGGGCAATGGGTTCTATAACTGATTTAGCCAGATCATAATTGGGATGTCGAGTTTTATGTTTATTTTGTTGGTGTAGAACAGGTATTATCAAACTGCGGTACACACGCAATGCCGTCGTGGGTACGCCAAATAAAAATGTGATTCACATTTAAAAAATAAAATAAAACATTTCACATTTTCAAACGGAACATTTATATTTCCCTACGGGGCTATACATTTGGGTGAGGTTCAAATGAAACCATATAGTGTTCGGCGAAATAACAACACAATGTCAAACACAGGTAGCCTAGTCAAATAATTAACATCCAATCACATAACCGTTTCTCACGGGAAACCTTCACTCTTGCACAGACATTTAGAAAAGAAACATGACAATTTGAAAAATAAGCCACAGTAGTTTTTTGAGCGAGAATTAAGACAAGTTTCGAGTAGTCAGACATGTATAAAAGCAACAGGCAACAGATACCATCAATAAGAAGGGTCTATAAGAGTCTTATATGGTGAGCTACCGAGTGGCTAGGACAGGCAAGCCCCATACTATTGTGGAGGATTTTATTCTTCCTGCTGCCGCAGATATGACTGGGACAATGCTGGGGGGAAAGGCCAAAACAAATATACAGACAATACCTTCATCAAACAACACTGTTTCATGACGCATTAGTGACATGGCAGCAGATGTTTTGAAACAATTACTGATTCGCATACAAGCCAGTGAATTCTATGTGTTACAGCTGGATGAGTCAACAGACGTGGCAGGCCTGGAACAGCTACTGGTATATGTCCATTACTTTAATGGGTGGTCAATTAAGGAAGATATCCTCTTCTGGAAACCAGGACAACATGAGAGGATATTTTTTAAAGTACTGGACAGCTTTGTGACATCAAATGGACTTTGGTAGCCAAGTTGTGTTGGTATCTGTACTGATGGCGCAAAAGCCATGACAGGGAGACATGTTGGAGTGGTAACGTGCGAGCAAGCAGTTGCTTCCGACGCCACTTGGGTACATTGCAGAATCTACCAAGATGCTCTTACTGCCAAGAGAATGCCTGACAGCTTGAAAGACGTTTTGGACAGTACAGTGATGCAATAATATGGGCAGCGACCATGTAACGCTTTTACAACACTGCATCGCAGTGCTAGCTGTGACACTAGAGATTCTGGGTTTGAGTCCAGGCTCTGAGACCCATGGGGCGGCGCACAATTGGCCCAGCGTCGTCCTGGTTAGGAGGGTTTGGCCGGCAGGGATGTCTTTGTCCCATCGCGCACTAGCGACTCCTGTGGCGGTCCAGGAGCAGTGCATGCTGACACGGTTGTCGGGTGTACGGTGTTTCCTCCGACACATTGGTGCGGCTGGCTTCCGGGTTAAGCGTGCATTGTGTCAAGAAGCAGGGCGGCTTGGTTGGGTTGTTTCGGAGGATGCTTGGCTCTCAATCTTTGCTTCCCAGTCTGTACAGGAGTTACAGCGATGGGACAAAACTGTAACTGACAATTGGATACCACAGAATTGGGGAGAAAAGGGGATTTTTTTAAAAGGGCACTGGTTATCAAGGGGCAAAGTATTGACACGTTTAAAAAAATATATATATTTTTTTTAATAAATAAAATTGAGAGACTTTACTGACCATCATTTTCACTTGTCTGACCGCTTGTATGATGACGAGTTTCTCACATGACTGGCCAATCTGGTTGATGTTTCTTCTCACCTGAATGATCTGAATCTAGGATTACAGGGACTCTCTGCAACTATATTCAATGTACTGGACAAAATTGAGGCTATGATTAAGAAGTTGGAGTTCTTCTCTGTCTGCATTAACAAGGACGACACACAGGTCTTTCCATCATTGTATGATGTTTTGTGTGCAAATGAACTCAAGCTTACGGACAATGTCAAATGTGATATAGCGAAGCACCTGAGTGAGCTGGGTGCGCAATTACGCAGGTACTTTCCAGAAATGGACGAGACAAACAACTGGATTTGTTATCCCTTTCATGCCCTGCCTCCAGTCCACTTACCGATATCTGAACAAGAGATCCTCATTGAAATTGCAACAAGCGGTTCTGAAAATTTAATTTAATCAGAAGCCTCTGCCAGATTTCTGGATAGGGCTGCACTCAGAGTTTCTTGACTTGGCAAATCGTGCTGTTAAGACACTGATGCCCTTTGCATCCACATACCTATGTGAGAGTGGAATCTCGGCCCTCACTAGCATGACAACTAAATACAGGCACAGACTGCGTGTGGTAAATTATTTAAGACGGAGACTCTCCAGTACAACCCGACATGGCAGAGTTATGTGCATCCTTTCAAGCACACCTGCCCCATTAACATGTGGTGAGTTATTCACCATTTTTTATGAACAAATAAAGTTTCATATGTAAGATGGCTAAAGAAAGAGCAAAATTATAGATTATTATTATATTATTATTTGTGCCCTCGTCCTATAAGAGCTCTTTGTCACATCCCATGAGCAGGGTTGTGACAAAAACTCACACTCATTCTTATGTATAATACATGTATTGTATAGTGTGTGGCAGGCTTACAATGACAGCAAAAAACAACATTTGAGAGTGTGCTGACTCTGGTGCTAGAGGGGGTACGCAGCTGGAGGTTGAATGTTTGAAGGGGTACGGGACTATAAAAAGTTTGAGAACCACTGGCCTACATCATTCTTAAATGGCAGATGCTTGGAACCACCAAGACTCTTCCTAGATATGGCTGCCTGGGCAATTTGGGGAGATGGGCCTTGGTCAGGGAGGTGACCAAGAATCTGGTGGTCACTCTGACAGTGCTCCAGAGGTCCTCTGTGGTGATGGGAGAACATTCCAGAAGGACAACCATTTCTGCAGCACTCCATCAATCAGGCCTTATTGGTAGATTTGCAAGACGGAAGCCACTCCTCAGTGAAAGACACATGACAGCCCACTTGGAGTTTGTCAAAAGTCACCCAAAGGACTATCAGACCATGAGAAACAAGATTCTCTGTTCTGATGAAACCAAGATTGAACTCTTTGGCCTGAATGCCAAGCGTCACTTCTGGAAGAAACCTGGCACCATCCCTACGGTGAAGCATGGTGGTAGCAGCACCATGCTGTGGGGATGTTTTTCAGTGGCAGGGACTGGGAGACCTAGTCAGGAGCGAATGAAAGATGAATGGAGCAAAGTACAGAGAGATCCTTGATGAAAACCTGCTCCAGAGCGCTCACGACCTCATACTGGGGTGAAGGTTCACCTTCCAACAGGACGATGACTCTAAGCACACAGCCAAGACAACGCAGGAGTGGCTTCGGGATAAGTTTCTGAATGTCCTTGAGTGGCCCAGCCAGAGCCCGGACTTGAACCCGATCGAACATCTCTGGAGAGACCTGAAAATGTGCAAAGACACTCCCTATACAACCTGACAGAGCTTGATAAGAGAAGAATTGGAGAAACTCCCCAAATACAGGTGGGTCAAGCTTGTAGCGTCATACCCAAGAAGACTCGATGCTGTAATCGCTGCCAAAGGTGATTCAACAAAGTGCTGAGTAAAGAGTCCAAATACTTATGTAACTGTGATATTTCCATACATTTTTGTTTATACATTTGCAAAAATGTCTAAAAACCTCTCAAGTTTTATTTTTATTTAACCTTTATTTAACCAGGTAAGTTAGTTGAGAACAAGTTCTCATTTGCAACTGCGACCTGGCCAAGATAAAGCATAGCAGTTCGTCACATACAACAACACAGAGTTACACATGGAATGAACAAAACATACAGTCAATAATACAGTAGGGGAAAAAAAGAAAAAGTCTATAAGAGAGTGAGTGCAAATAAGGTCAAATAAGGGAGTTAAGGCAATAAATAGGCCATGGTGGCGAAGTAATTACAATATGGCAATTAAACACTGGAATGGTAGATGTGCAAAAGATGGATGTGCAAGTAGAGATACTGTGGTGCAAAAGGAGCAAAATAAATAAATACAGTATGGGAATGAGGTAGATAGATGGGCTGTATACAGATGGGCTATGAACAGGTGCAGTGATCTGTGAGCTGCTCTGACAGCTGGTTCTTAAAGCTAGTGAGGGAGATGGGAATCTCCAGCTTAAGTGATTTTTGCAGTTCGTTCCAGTCAGTGGCAGCAGAGAACTGGAAGGAAAGGCAACCAAAGGAGGAATTGGCTTTGGGGTTGACCAGTGAGATATACCTGATGGAGCATGTGCTACGAGTGGGTGCTGCTATGGTGACCAGCGAGCTGTGATAAGGCAGAGATTTACCTAGCAGAGACTTGTAGATAACCTGTAGCCAGTGGGTTTGGCGACGAGTATGAAGCGAGGGCCAGCCAACGAGAGCGTGCAGGTCGCAGTGGGGCTTTGGTGACAAAACGGATGGCACTGTGATAGACTACATCCAGTTTGCTGAGTAGAGTGTTGGAGGCTATTTTATAGATGACATCGCCGAAGTCAAGGATAGGTAGGATGGTCAGTTTTACGAGGGGATGTTTGGCAGCATGAGTGAAGGAAGCTTTGTTGCGAAATAGGAAGCCGATTCTAGATTTAATTTTGGATTGGAGATGCTTAATGTGAGTCTGGAAGGAGAGTTTACAGTCTAGCCAGACACCTATGTATTTGTAGTTATCCACTTATTCTAAGTCAGAGCCGTCCAGAGTAGTGATGCTGGATGGGCGAGCAGGTGTGGGCAATGATCGGTTGAATAGCATGCATTTAGTTTTATTTGCGTTTAAGAGCAGTTGGAGGCCACGGAAGGAGAGTTGTATGGCATTGAAGCTCGTCTGGAGGTTAGTTAACAGCATCCAAAGAAGGGCCAGAAGTATACAGAATGGTGTCATCTGCGTAGAGGTGGATCAGAGAATCACCAGCAGCAAGAGCGAAATCATTGATGTATACAGAGAAGAGAGTCGGCCCGAGAATTGAACCCTGTGGCACCCCCATAGTGCCTGCCAGAGGTCTGGACAACAGGCCCTCCGATTTGACACACTGAACTCTATCAGAGAAGTAGTTGGTGAACCAGGCAAGGCAATCATTTGAGAAACCAAGGCTGTTGAGTCTGCCAATAAGAATGTGGTGATTGACAGAGTCGAAAGCCTTGGCCAGGTCGATGAATACAGCTGCACAGTAATGTCTCTTATGATATCGTTAAGGACCTTGAGCGTGGCTGAGGTGCACCCATGACCAGCTCGGAAACCAGATTACATAGCAGAGAAGGTACGATGTGATTCAAAATGGTTAGTTATCTGTTTGTTAACTTGGCTTTCGAAGACCTTAGAGATGCAGGGTAGGATAGATATAGGTCTGTAGCAGTTTAGGTCTAGAGTGTCTCCCCCTTTGAAGAGAGGGATGACCGCGGCAGCTTTCCAATCTTTGGGAATCTCAGACGATACAAAAGAGAGTTTGAACAGGCTAGTAATAGGGGTTGCAATAAATTTGGCAGATAATTTAAGAAAGAGAGGGTCCAGATTGTCTTGCCTGGCTGATTTGTAGGGGTCCAGATTTTGCAGCTCTTTCAGAACATCAGCTATCTGGATATGGGTGATGGAGAAATGGTGGGGGCTTGGGCGGGTTGCTGTGGAGGGTGCCGGGCAGTTGACCGGGGTAGGGATAGCCAGGTGGAAAGCATGGCCAGCCGTAGAGAAATGCTTATTGAAATTCTCAATTATAGTGGATTTGTCGGTTGTAACAGTGTTTTCCTAGCCTCAGAGCAGTGGGTAGCTGGGATAAGGTGCTCTTATTCTCCATGGACTTTATAGTGTCCCAGAACTTTTTTGAGTTTGTACTGCAGGATGCAAATTTCTGTTTAAAAAAGCTAGCATTAGCTTTCCTAACTGCCTGTGTATATTGGTTCCTAACTTCCCTGAAAAGTTGCATATCACGGGGGCTATTCGATGCTAATGCAGAACGCCACAGGATGTTTTTGTGCTGGTCAAGGGCGGACAGGTCTGGAGTGAACCAAGGGCTATATCTATTCCTGGTTCTACATTTTTTGAATGGGGCATGCCTATTTAAGATGGTGAGGAAGGCGCTTTTAAAGAATAACCAGGCATCCTCAACTGTCGGGATGAGGTCAATGTCGTTCCAGGATACCCCGGCCAGGTCGATTAGAAAGGCCTGCTCGCAGAAGTGTTTTAGGGAGCGTTTGACAGGGATGAGGGGTGGTTGTTTGCTCGCAGACCCATTACGGATGCAGGCAATGAGGCAGGAATCGCTGAGATCTTGGCTGAAAACAGCAGAGGTGTATTTGGAGGGTGAGTTAGTTAGGTTGATATCTATGAGGGAGCCCGTGTTTACGGATTTGGGGTTATATCTGGTAGGTTCATTGATAAGTTGTGTGAGATTGAGGGCATCAAGCTTAGATTGTAGGATGGCCGGGGTGTTAAGCATGTCCCAGTTTAGGTCGCCTAGCAGCACAAGCTCAGAAGTTGGATGGGAGGCAATCAAATCACATATGGTGTCGAGGGCACAGCTGGGGTCAGAGGGTGGTCTATAGCAAGCGGCAACAGTGTGAGACTTGTTTCTGGAAAGGTTCATTTTCAGAAGTAGAAGCTCAAATTGTTTGGGTACAGACCTGGATAGTAAGACAGAACTCTGCAGGTTATCTTTGCAGTAAATTTCAACACCGCCCCCTTTGGCAGTTCTATCTTGTCGGAAAATGTTATAGTTGGGAATGGAAATTTCCAGGTTTTTGGTGGTCTTCCTAAGCCAGGATTCAGACACGGCTAGGACATCCGGATTGGTGGAGTGTGCCAGGGCAGTGAATAAAACAAACTTAGGGAGGAGGCTTCTAATGTTAACATGCATGAAACCAAGGCTTTTACGGTTGCAGAAGTCAACAAATGAGAGAGCCTGGGGGATGGGAGTGGAGGTAGACACTGCAGGGCCTGGATTAACCTCTACATCACCGGAGGAACAGAGGAGGAGTAGGAAAAGGGTACGGCTAAAGGCTAACAGAACTGGACGCCTAGTACGTTCAGAACAGAGAGTAAAAGGAGCAGATTTCTGGGCACGGTAGAATATATTCAAGGCATAATGTACAGACAAAGTTATAGTAGGATGTGAATACAGTGGGGGTAAAGCTGTGCATATAGTGATAATGAAAGAGATATTGTCTCTAGAAATAGCATTTAAACCAGGTGATGTCACTGTGTGTGTGGGGGGTGGAACTAAATTGTTAGCCGAGGCGTGTTGAGCAGTGCTAGAGGCTCTACAGTCAAATAAAACAATAGTTACAAACCAGAACAGCAATCGACACGGCATGGTGATGTTAGGGAAAGGCATGCGTAGCCGGGTGATCATACAAGTGTGCTGACTGCTAACAGTCCGTTGTGCTCTAGACAGCTAGCATTCAGGGGACGTAAGCTGCGAAGGTCGGAAGGTGAGAAGGTTCAGAGCTTGTGACAGGAATCCGGGGATATGGAGAGAAAAAAATAGGTCCGGTATGCTCTGGTTGAATCGTGTTGTACAAACTGGCGAGAGCTTTCCGAGCTAAGGTTAGCTGCCACGCTGATTGACTCCACCCTTGTGCACAACCAACCCTTAACAAGGCTTCCTGGCAGAGCATCTGACCCGGTTGCTGCTGCCACCTGGGGATGGAGTGTGGAAATGGTAGTGTCTAATTGTGTTCCTACTACCTACACTTAATAACCTATTCCATAACAATGAAAATGAATTGTCTTGACATGTTTCAAAATCTTAAAACTGTATGCATGATTAGTGAGGAAATTCACATCATCCACCACCAATTTAGGCTGGGATTCAATCGGATCGCAGATTTGGACAATGAGAAATTTAAAGGTAATTCCCCATTGAGCTGACCTACGCAACATTGCCTTTTAAAATGTGCATTGTGTACAAAGCGTGATCGGATTGATTCCTGGCCCAACTTGTTGCTATTCCAGTCCCACAAAAAGAGGTGCATATCTGTAGTCTGGTTTGGCCAGACCAGATTGACCTCTGTTTTTCATCTCTAGACTCATGCTCAGCTAGAGCAAAATACTGGAGGTAGGATGGCTAGGCTGTTGTTTGACACCACTCAAAAAACTTTGCTGCATTGCCAGATTGATTTTTGTTGACTAAATTATGTACTTATGTGGCATAAATAACAACAACAAAAATTGTCAAATTGGTTTGGTGTTTTGATTTATGTACACTGATAAAAAAAACATGCTGTAATCATTGTTCACTAATGTTCATTAATGTCAGGTGATGATCAAACCACATCTTTTCTTTTTTTATATATATATTTTTTGTCTTTATTGTGCTTTTAAATGGGAACAGTATCATCATCATCATCATCAATGCAATTTGCCTTCTGCCTAAAGTGTCATGGGACATACCATTGATGGACTCAATTACAGTTTTAGTGCCATGTAGATTGTGTGTGTGGAACAAGTGTGTGTCCTATTGATTCCAGAGGCATGGAACACCGGTGTGAACACTGTGTGTTTAACAGCTTTGTTTGTTCAGGGCTTTACATTATCTGTAAATATAAAAATGGAAGCCTTATTACAGAGGACTTAAATGTTAAAAAGCTACAGCTCCACAGGTAATGGAAAACGATTCACCTGAGCAAAGAGAAACCCAAGACGGCAAAGGTTATATCAGGACAGTCTTTTACTAAATGTTCTAGTGACACCAGAAACAAAACAAAATTGAAAGGGCTTTATAAATGGGGACAAAGGACAAGCTTTTATTGATTTGCATTATGTGTTAGGTCATATTTGTCAAAAGGACATTTTTATGTTATAAATTATAAACCATTTAGAAATCTATAAGAACATACCAGCTTTAAACAGAACTATAGATAAGGTATAGTTAAGGATACACTACTCAAGTTAATTGTTTGAGTATTGGCTGTATGGTTAAACCATAATTCTTTGATTAAACCATAATTCTTTGTTTTATGCTAACAAACGTTTTTGCTCATGGGCATTGGGAGGTGTGCCCCTTTCTGTCCAATTTCTGTAAAATATTATTTCTGTCTATTTAGGGGACCCTTTTTGCCTCAAGAGCTTCCCCAGAGGCATATGTTCAGTATAGCCTCTATAGTTCCACCTTCTTCTGTTCCCAGATCATTAAAGAGTAACCCATGGTTTTCCCCCAGGTCATCAAGCTCTTCCGCACACTCTTCATCCTCATGCTCTCCTTCATCATCACGTGGAGCCCTCATCTTCATCATCACCTTCGTCATCCTAGCCTAGCCTTCCAAGATCACCTCTTTGTCTCGCTCACCATGTTGTTCTGGGTGATTAATTTTCACATTGAACCCCGTCCTCTACTCCATGTGTCAGTTCAGACACGGCTGGCGGCGGCTCGGCTGTGTTGCTGAGGTTGCCCTGTTGAAGAGGGCACCCAGTGACAACAGGCAGGGGAAAGGAGCAAAACCACCACACATTCACAATCAACACAGCAATATAGTCCAGGGGAGAGACTGACACTAACCCTTAAAGAGAATCCTAGAGTGTCAGATAAATAATTACATAAATCTCTGGGAGATGCTAACATCTCTGTTGATGAGTCTACAATACGTAAAACACTAAACAAGAACGGCTTTCATGGGAGGACACCACGGAGGAAGCCACTGCTCTCCAAAAAAAACATTGCTGCATGTCTGAAGTTTGCAAAAGAGCACCAGGGTGTTCAGCAGCGCTACTGCCAAAATATTCTGTGGACAGATTAAACTTAAGTTGAGTTGTTTGAAGGAACACACAACACTATGTGTGGTGAAAAAACGGCACAGCACACCAACATCAAAACCTCATCACAACTGTAAACTATGGTGGAGATAGTATCATGGTTTGGGTGATGAGATACTGTGGCATGACCTCAAGAGACCGGTTCACACCAGACATCCCAAGAATATTGATGAACTGAAACAGTTTTGTAAAGAGGAATGGTCCAAAATCCTCCTGACTGTTGTGCAGGTCTGATCCGCAACTACAGAAAACATATGGTTGAGGTTATTGCTGCCAAAGGAAAGTCAACCTGTTATTAAATCCAAGGGTTCACATACTTTTTCCAACCTGCACTGTGAATGTTTACACATGTGTTCAGTAAAGACATGACAAATTATAATTGTTTGTGTGTTATTAGTTTAAGCAGAATGTGTTTGTCTATTGTTGTGATTTTTTTTTAATGACCAATTTTTATGAATTTTATGACCAATTTATGCAGAAATCCCAGTAATTCTAAAGGGTTCACATATACTTTTTCTTCCCACTGTACATGTAGCACAGCATCAAACATGAAATCCCAGCCTACTTGCCATTTCCCAGTTAGGAAACCTCAACATATCAGTCAAGCCACAGAGGCCACACTGTTTAAAACACAAACCGGTAAGGGCAGGTACAGTGGGGTACGAAATGATTGACACCCATGATAAAGATGAGCAAATATAACTGTATAAAATTAATCATTCTAATAGTGAGCTATATTTTACGCTCAAACATTTGGAATACTAATAGAATTAAATCAGAGAAAGAGATTTTGTTTAACAAGTAATACTTTTTTTCTCAAAGGTAGTGGTCAAAATGATTGATACCTGTTTTCAATACCTCACCTTGCGAGGATAACGGCACTGAGCCTTTTTCTTAAATGTTTATGTGTTGAAGAACACATTGGGAGGGATCTTAGACCTTTCGACCATACAGAATCCTTACATATCCTTGATATCCTTCATCTGCACTTATGAACTGCCCTCTTCAATTCAAACCACAGGTTTTCACTGGGTTTTAAATCCGGAGACTGAGATGGCCATTGCAAAATATTGATTTTGTGGGCAATTCATAATTTCTTTGTGGATTTTGATGTGTGTTTGGGGTTATTGTCTTTAAGTTTCAGCCTCCTGGCAGTTTTGAGCTAAAATGTCCAAGTACTGGGTAATGTTCATGATGCCGTTGCCCTTTACAAGGGCCCCAGGACCAGTGGAAGCAAAATAGCCCCATAACATCGTAGGTCTAGAACCATATTTTACAGTAGGTATGGGATTATTTTCTGCTCAGGCATTCTCATTTCGACACAAAACCCATCACTGTTGTGCGTGACCAAAGAGTTCTATTTTTATGTCATCCAACAACACTTGGATTGGAACCGGTGCTTTGGTCAGATGACATGAAAATAGAGCTCTTAAAAGCCACTGACACAAGTGGTGGGTTTGGCGTCAAAATGAGAATGCATGAGGAGAAAATAACTCTTAAGTATTTGAATTATTTATTTGACATAGTCATTTTTGCTAATCTTTATTCAAATGTGTCAATTCCAGACCCCACCGTATATATTCAATATAGTTTTATTGAGTTTACAATAATACTTTTCAACGCCAGTAAATAAAGATGTAGGGATATTATTTATATATGATGGGAAACATTTCCGTAGTGCAAAAATAGCACAGTAAACCTCAAACATGGTAGCATGATTAAATCAGAAACCTTTCTTCAACAATATTATTTAAAGGTATAGTCAACGAAATGACGTTGCACAAGCTGCACCGCAGATATTACGATGAGCAAGATCCAAGACTTCACTCTCACACAGTATCTGCACACGGGTTCGAGTAACTCTTAAAACGTGGTAGCCACGGGACTAAAACAGTGGCGAAATGTAGTCTTGCGCACCAACACTCTTGGTTGTTGCAGAAATGAACCCACTACGCGGTTTACTTTGTGCAGCTATATCATATCGCGGACTAACTAGAGTTTAGTGAAGGGAGTAATGATTCAATATTCACCTCCTTATAACACACATAGTTAAATCACACTGCCAGATTGAGGTTTACGGTATTTTTGCACTGGTCTGTGCTCTTTTGCACCACGAAAATGTCGCCCGATGTGTTATATACATCATGTATTATACACACGTTTATATTAGATACAATCGCACTGTGTAAACATTCATGAATATGAATCCAAAGGCAGTACCTGCACTGCACACTTTCACAATTGTCAGTCTTTCCCACTAGATCGTGCCATTGTGGAGTGGAGCTATACAGGTTATCAGGGCTGTGTCAAATCTTTCCAGCCTACTGTTTACTAAATGTACTAAGGATACATTATACTAGTTAGAACAGACTAAATAGTATGCAGTAAGCAACAAATATGAATATATTCAATACCGTGAGTACAATCATTTAGTCATGGCCCAGGTCTCAGTTTCCCTCCCCTTGATTGTGGAAGTACGCAGGGTTAACTTTATTGAGCATTCTGCGCTGTGTTCTTGCAGTCCTTCCAAGGCCACTCCTAGGGAGAATAGCAACAGTGCTGAAATTTCTCAATTTATAGACAATTTGTCTTACCGTGGACTGACTTTTAGAGATACTTTTGTAACCCTTTCCACCTTTATGAAATGCAACAATTCTTAATCTTAGGTCTTCTGATATCTCTTTTGTTCGAGGCATGGTTCACAATCAGGCAATACTTATTGTGAATAACAAACTCTAATTTTGTGAGTGTTTTTTTATGGGGCAGGGCAGCTCTAATCGAATTCTCCAATCTCATCTCTTTGATTTGACTCCAGGTTAGTTGACTCCTGACTCTAATTTGCTTTTGGAGAAGTCATTAGCCTAGGGGCTCGCATACTTTTTCCAACCTACACTATGGAATATCGTATTAAATATAAACAAGAAAAAATGCAATAATTTGTGTGTCATTAGTTTAAGCACATTGAGTTTGTCTTTTGTTGTGACTTAGATGAAGATCAGATCAAATTTGATGTACAATTTATGCAGAAACCCAGGTAATTCCAAATGTTTCACATGCTTTTTATTGCCACTGTACATGCAATGGCAGAAATAGACAGGATTCCAGGGTTGGGGTCAATTCCAATTTAATTTGAAATTCCAATTCAATTCTGGAATGTAAGGATGAAGTGGAGAATTTACTTGGAATTGAATTGGAATTGAAAAAGAACCAACCTTGGAAGGGAATTAGAATTTAATTGGAAAAACCATATTTTATGGAATGGAATTGGAATTTCGACTGTCTGAATTGGAATTGAAGAAAAAAAACTTCCTTGGAATGAAATCTAGATTTGTAAAACTTGAATTGATGCGTTTAATATTTTACCGTCCAGGCCCGGACTATTCTACTCATTCCATTTCTGTCTCCCATGCAGGATCCCACATACACGCCCACTGTTTCCATGACAATCGATGTCAACATATGGGAACATTTTGATTTCGTCTACACAAGCCACTAAACAGCTGATTTATTTACTAGCTAGAAAAACACGTTTGATGTTTACAAATTATCAACAAATACGGGTAAGTAGATGTGTTTTTGCCTAAGTTCTTAAGTTGGTATCTAACAGTAGCTAGCTAACTTAGCTAGGTGGCCCACAACATGACCATGACTTTTGCTTCGGACCTGTTGTCGTTCTAGAAGTGCCATGATGATTGCCCACCCCGGCAGTGAAGTGAGGGTGTTAGTTCGAAGCCGACCGACTGCTAATTTTGCTCAAGAGCTCATTGAATACCTACCAGACGGACAGGTATGTTTTACAGTGTAATGTTGCAGTTTCCCCTCCAATCTCATTTGCACTATGTAAACGTGACATTTTTAACTCTGAATTTTAGAGTGGTGAGTAACTTAACGAATATTACTAAACAATGTGGCAAGGTTATAGGTTGTTGAAATTACAGATGTTGTCATTCATTTAAAATAACACAGCCTTAATATGCATAAATGAGACATCATATTGATCTCAAACCACATTATTAACCCTAAACAGGTTAGTTTGTTGAAGGAGTTGATGAGCAGATTCTTATAATTGCTTCAACATGGCTATCTGTGTGATGATCTCTCAGACAGTGAGTGTCCACCAGAGGAAGGACTCCAGGAAGGGAGTGGTGAACAACCAGCTGAGCTCCTGGTCGTTCCGGCTGGACGGGGTGCTGCATGATGTGTCCCAGGAGGAGGTATATGGCCGCGTTGGGCGAGGGGTGGTGCTGGGAGCCCTGGAGGGGTACAACGGTAGGCTAACTCTGTCCCCATGTTTTACACTACCATGGTCATAATTTGATTGTATACCAGTCTGATTCTGCTCAAAGCCAATGGCAATGCAAGAATGTAGCGAATGTTGAATGCAGAAACAGTCAGGTGGGTACACAGGCTAGGTAGTTAGTTCTGCCATGCAACTAGAAAAACTGAGGTGATACACCCCCCCAAATCTTGCTTGTTTTACTCTTAGGCACTGTGATGTGTTTTGGGCAGACGGGGGCAGGAAAGACGTACACCATGACTGGAGCCACAGAGAATTACAAACAGAGAGGGATCATTCCTCGGGCCCTACAGGAGGTAGACCAGGACAACTTGTCACCCGATACTTACTGACAATTTTCGCCACGTGGCGCACTTGAAGTCATTCAACCCTGGATTACATTGGCTACCAGTTGTTTTCCCTGCCCAAGTCTAATGGACCAAAGTGAATGGCTTTTCAGTCCCCACACATTTTCTGTTCTTCTCACCCTGGTCTCTCTGATCAGGTGTTCCATGAGGTGGAGCAGCGTTCGGACCATGCCTTCAGCGTCCACTTGTCCTTCCTGGAGATCTACAATGAGACTCTTGTGGATCTGCTGGCGTCTGTACGGGGTTGCCCAGGGGTAGGGCCAGGGGGCATGGCGGTGGTGGAGGAGGCAGGGGGAGGGGTATCAGTCAGGGGGCTGTCCCTGCACCCCGTCCACAGCGAGGAGGTGGCCCTTAACCTGCTCTTTGAGGTGAGTGCTAAATACCTGTATGTAAGCCTCCCGAGTGGCGCAGTGGTCTAAGACTGCATCGCAGTGCTAGCTGTGCCACTAGAGATTCTGGGTTTTCGCAGCCGGCCGTGACCGGGAGACCCATGGGGCAGGGATGTCCTTGTCCCATAGCGCACTAGCGACTCATGTGGCGGGCCAGGCACAGTGCACGCTGACACGGTCGCCAGGTGCACAATGTTTCCTCCGACACATTGGTGCGGCTGGCTTCTGGGTTAAGTGGGCATTGTGTCAAGAAACAGTGCGGCTTGGTTGGGTTGTGTTTCGGACGACGCACGGCTCTCGACCTTCGCCTCTCCCAAGTCCGTACGGGAGTTGTAGCGATGAGACAAGACTGTAACTACCAATTGGATACAACAAAATTGAGGAGAAAACTGGGTAAAATAAAATATATATATATATACCTGTATGAAGTGTTGTACATCTGGACAGGTCATGGATATTTGTGTGACGAAGGGTCTTCTTTGCTCTACATTCAGGGAGAGATGAATCGCATCATCGGAGCTCATGCCCTGAACAAGAACTCCTCCAGATCTCACTGCATTCTCACTGTCCACATTGAGGTAAGGATGGCTTAGACACAACTCACTGCTTCACTGCATTTTCTCCAGCCTTTTTAATGTATTGTATAATGTTGTCTTGTATATTGCAGTGTGTACAGTGTGGCAGCCATTCTATAGTTCTGTAATGTGTCAATTCATGTTATCAATTTGTGTTTTACAGTCTCGCTCCCGTACTCTGTCCGATGCAAAGTATGTCACTTCCAAACTGAATCTGGTGGACTTAGCCGGGTCAGAAAGGCTGGGCAAAACCGGAGTGAGTTTCAAAGTGGCATCATACCTGACGTTTTCTCCTAGTGTTATTTTGTCAGTTTATGTATTTATTGCAATGAGCGGATTTCAAGTTATGACTAAAGACCCCAGTTCCTGCCAGCTCTTAGCGCTAACCCCCATGTCCAACTGTGTTCTCCTCTCTGTGACCAGTCTGAGGGCCAGGTGCTGAAGGAGGCCATGTACATCAACAAGTCCCTGTCGTTCCTGGAGCAGGCCATCCTGGCCCTGGCAGACCGACGCAGGGACCACGTCCCCTTCAGACAGACCAAACTCACCCACGCCCTCAAGGACTCATTAGGTGAGCCAAAGCCACAGAGACTGGGGGGGTTAGGAGATCAGTACCAGAAGGAAATACTGTCTCTGTCAAAGGGTTCAATAGTTTTTGAGTGTTGGCTGAGGACATTGGTACTACATCCACCAAAGCCAAATCAGTACAAAGACGAGAGCAATGGTCAAGTTATCAATTTGTAGTCCAAGTGATTTAAAGGCCCAGTGCAGCTGTTTGTATCTTAATATCATATAATTTCTGAGTAACAATTAAGTACCTTACTGTGATTTGTTTTCAATCAAAATGGTCAAAAAGAAACAGACAGCTTCTTAGCAAGAGTCATTTCTAGGGCTGTCTAGGAGTGGTAGTCATAAAATCAATATAATCCGTTCTCCTCTCTATAGGTGGGAACTGCAACACAGTGCTGGTGGCCAACATCTATGGAGAGGCTTCTCAGATAGAAGAGACAGTAAGTATGGAGCTGTGTGAGAACTGCTTCTTCCTGTAGTCCTAGTTTAGTGTCGTTTCCTAGAGTAAAGTGGAGACCTGTGATGTGTGACCTGCTCTGTCTCTACCGTAGCTGTCCACACTGCGCTTCGCCAGCAGGATGAAGTGTGTGCAGATGGACCCTGTTGTCAATGAACACACCGACCCTGTGGTGAGATTATTATACCTCAACTTCACACACCAGAACACATTTGGATTATGAAAGTGGATTAATTACTATAACTCTATATCTTATTGATTGTTGTTTGTCCATTGATTATATTACTTTTGAAAAAACCTGTTTCGAAGGTCATTTGTACCTGGAAGGAATCCTGTAGTATTGTTTTTTGTTAAGGTTATACATTGACGATAACACTGCCTACAGATGAACAGCATTGTAGAAACTGAAGTACTGGTATTGAATTGATAACTGTATTGTTATGGGTGCAAGACATGTGCAGTGATTAGCCAGGGTTGAATGGTATCTGATTGGATGTGTGTGTTGTTTTGTGTAGCTCCAGGTCAGGAAGCTGGAGAAGGAGATCCAGCTGCTGAAACAGGAGCTCAGCATTCACAACACACTGGTGAGTAACCTCAAGGAAGAAGAGAAGAGTTCAATGTTTAAGTATTGCTTGGTTTAGCCTGAGTCCCAGATGTGTTTGGTGAGACAACACAAACAGGTCTTAGACCCAGGCTATGGTTTTATTAGAGAATAAGACCAGGATATGTGATTGTGTGCACAGGCGAACCGCATGGGCATGTCCTACGACACGCTGTCAGAGACCCAGGTTGCAGAGATCCAGAGTCAGGTGCGGAGGTATCTGGAGGGCAGCCTGGACGAGATCAATGTGAGAACACCCTGATACAAACATTCTCTCCCAGTAGAGAGATGGATTTTTGATATGATTTATTAGGATCCCCATTAGCGACAGCTAGTCTTACTGGGGTCCAACACATAACAAAAAATACATTGCAGACAAAATACTTTACAATTTACATACTACATGTTCGTGTGTGTGTGTACCTATCACATACATGCCAGTACATACACACAACAAGTGAATCACGTAGGTCAGATGGCGGAGATTATCACGCCAGATATGGTTATAAGGCACAGTGTAATAACTAAAATGGTATCCCTCTGGTTATGACTAAAACTGTATCCTTCAAATAAACCATTATTTCTACATATTAATATATTTATTTTATATCGCGCTTTTCATTTCAAAGAGAATCTGACACTTTAAAAACATAAACAAAACAAATGTAGGGTTCTGGCAGTGGCATGTCTAGACTTAGACGATGGTCTTCTACTGTTGATAGGGCACTGGAGCAGTTCAGAAAGGCAGTGGTGGAGGGAGTGTCGAGGGGTCAGTGTCATGGAGCTAACTTCTTCTAGCATGGCTGATTTTCATACTGTTTTATCTCCCCATGTCTGACTTCTCTCCACAGATTGTGAGCATCAGGCAGATCCAGGAAGTGTTTGCCCAGTTCAAGCAGGCCGTGCAGTGAGTAACTGAGTCCCTAGATGCTGATCTAAGGACAATTTGACACATTTCCCACACATGGTTAAGGTCAGGATTGGGGAGATTTAAGCTAATACTAGATCTTTGCCTACAGGAAAAGTTCTACCTGCTGCGTGAGTTTCGCTCACCAGGCAACCAAGGATAGGATCAGTTTAGGTTATTGGTGTTGAGGTCAGTTTGGCATATGTGTTGTGTGTTGAACAGGCAGCAGGAGCAGAAGGTAAAGGCCCAGCTGTGTCAGAACTACACCTTGGTGGAGAAAGCCCAGAGTACAGCTGGTTCCACTGCAGCCAAGGTCAGTCTCTGCCTGATGCTTGGACCGGTGGCCACCAAGATGGTGCTGCTTCAAACCTCTTGCATATGTCAGTGGCGAATTTGTTTATATTGTTTAAGCAGGAGGGTCAATTGCAAACCAGTTCTCATTTTCCGTAACGTTGACTTAGCCAAAAGGCTCAAAAGTTGTTCGTACAGTTTTTAAACGAATGCCGTTGTGTCATAGTCACAGGGCTCCCAAGGCACGGTGGGAGTGGTGGAGGGCCATGGGTTTGGGGTGGGGCTGGCAGTTCCATCAGATAGGCACATTCGGCTCCTGTCTCCAGGCAGGACCAAAGCCATTAAGACCAAAGAGCTAGCAAGGTCAGTGTCCTGACTCCTGAGTACGGTCCATTCATGCTGCCTGAGTAACATCACTGTCAAATCCTTCCCTTCTCATTGAAAGCCAATGTCAAGACCATCTTTTAATGTAACCCCCCCAACTGTGACTGTCCAGCCAGGGGAGAAAGGAGGCTGTGGAAGGAAGGAGTCCTGGTCCAGGGAAGCAAGTGGAATCTGTGAACCCGGTCCAGAGAGACCGTGAGGGTCGCGAGCATGACCCCCAGAACCAGGAGCCTCAAGGACCACAGGAACCCCTTAGGACTGAGTATAAACACACCTATGTCCCTTTATACAACATCTGTCCTGTATATTACATGTGTTATTCTATGCACAGGGACAACATGTCTGATCTAGTGTTTCTCCCCTCCAGCTCCCCTCCCCCTAAGGCAGAGGCCTTTGAGGACTTCAAGGCAGAGCGGGGCAGCGAGATCAACCGCATCCTGAAGGAGAACAAGGTGGTGCTGCTGGAGCGTCGCGCCCGCCTCCGGGAGCTGACGGAGTGCGTGAACACGGCCAAGAGAGAGATTGACAGCACAAGCACCGCCCTGCACCAGTGGAGAGACAAGAGACAGAGCCAGGGTATGGGAGCTCAAAACTCTGTCTGTGTGGTTGTGTGTCAGACCTACAGTACCAGTCAAAAGTTTAGGACACACCTACTCATTCAAGAGTTTTTCTTAATTTTTTATTATTTTCCACATTGTAGAATAATAGTGAAGACATCAAAACTAGGAAATAACACTTATGGAATCATGTGGTAACGAAAAAAGTGTGAAAAATGAGAATATATTTTATATTGGAGATTTTTCTAAGTCCACCCTTTGCATTGATGGCAGGTCAAATAAGAAAAGAGAAATGACAGTCCACCATGAAGGTCAGTCAATCCGGAAAATGTCAAGAACTTTTAAAGTTTCTTCTAGTGCAGTTGCAAAAACCATCAAGCGCAATGATGAAACTGGCTCTCATGAGGACCGCCACAGGAAAGGAAGCCCCAAAATTACCTCTGCTGCAGAGGATAAGTTCATTAGAGTTAACTGCACCTCAGATTGCATCCCAAATAAATAACAGATACATCTCAGAATGAAGGAAAAGCAGCCAACAAGTGCTCAGAATATTCCTCACGAAGCTGGTTGAGAGAATGCAAAGAGTGTGCAAAGCTGTAATCAAGGCAAAGGGGGGCTACCTTAAATAATATAAAATATACTTTGATTTGTTTAATACTTTTTTGATTATTACATGATTCCATATGTGTTATTTCATAGTTTTAATTTAATATATAATTTAAAAAAATAAAAATACTCGGCAAGTCGGTTAAGAACAGATTCTTATTTACAGTGATGGCCTACACCGGCCAAACCCAGACGACGCTGGGCCAATTGTGCGCCGCCCTGTGGGACTCCCAACCATGGCCGGTTGTGATACAGCCTGGATTCAAACTGTCTGTAGTGACTCCTCTAGCACTGAGATGCAGTGCCTTAGACTGCCGCGAAACTCGGGAGTTTTCATGTCTTCACTATTATTCTACAATGTAGAAAATAGTAAAAATAAAGAAAAACCCTTGAATGAGTAGGTGGGTCCAAACTTTTGACTGGTACTGTCGGTTCAAATACTATCTAGGATACTTCAATTACTAAAGCCTGGTGGCATTGGGGTGTCTGGTGATGGGGGCAGGAGTGAATGCACAGAGAGCCTTTAATCAGACCCCTTCATGTCAGCCGGACAGAGCTATTATGATCGCCAGCAGTTGGGACTTGAGTGGCAGCTGCTATCGGCAGAGCCCTGTGTGACTGAGCAGCCTATTTAGGAACCACACTGCTCACCCCAGCTGGGGAGAGGCCTAGAAAAGGTGGCCTAAAAATTGCCCACTCACTCCTTCCTGGATAGACTACCGCACCTATCGGGAGTTCCACTCAAGAAAAGGTGGCCTAAAAATTGCCCACTCACTCCTTCCTGGATAGACTACCTGCATGGCACATCAGAACTCTTGGGAGTTCCCCATCGGAGAACACCTTCATTGCCGCAGAAATAAGGCACCTGTGAGACCAGGTTCCTGGATGAAAGTTCCCTGAAAGACTTACATGTATCTGGGTGAACTCCGTATCCCTCTAGGCAAGATTCACTATGCTACTCTTCTCAGTGCATACACATCGTTACCATCTGAAAATGAGGCAAAGGACTGCTTCTACCAGTCACTAGTTGAGGCACTTCACCACATCCCCAGGAATGACCAGAACTTTCTGCTGGGTGCCTTCAACGCTAGGGTGGGAATGGGACAGAACAACAGGATATGGAGCAGAGTGCTGGGTAGGCATGGTGTTGGCCAGGTCAATGAAAATGGCATGAGACTGCTAACTCTGTGCCAAGCATGATCTCATCATCACTAACACCTTGTTCCAGCAGAAGAACAAATACAAAACATAATGGATGCATCCACACTCCAAACACTGGCACCTGATCGATTTCGTCATAGTGAGATGTTCTGACACCAATGACGTCTTGCTGACTTGTGCGATGAGGGGTGCAGAATGCTGGACAGACCACCGTATGATACCGGCTGAACTGCAGGTGAGTATACCCTCCCCAACTCCTGCAGAAGTCCAGTAAGAGGCGTCTGCACTGTACCCGGCTTAAGCTGCAGTAAGGGATGGGTTCCATCCCTCTCTCGCTGAGAGAGATTGAGCCTCTTCTGAGCTCAGAGGACCCCATTGATCAGAAGTGGGCATCTATCAGCTCAGTGCTCTATCAGGCAGCGGCCCACTCCATTGGCTACAGAGGTAGGAAACATCAGGACTGGTTCGATGAGAACTCGGACACAACCTTACTGAACAATATGCACAAAGCGCACAGGGCTACTCTCAACAGCCCCACATCTGCTACCCTCCGCCAGCAATGGTGAGCATCACACAAGGAAGTACAAACAACCTTGCTTGCTTTGCAGAACAAATGGTGGACGAATAAGGCACAGGAAATCCAAATTGATGCCAACAAAAACGACATGCACAATTTCTACAACATAGCTAAATCTAAGGCCCTAGAAGTTGCTCAATCACCCCCCTGAAATCAGCCGACGATCTGACTCTCTTGAAGGACCAAAACCAGATTCTGTTGAGGTGGGCTGACCACTTTGAAGCAAAACACAACCAGCGCTCTCCAGCAGACAACTCCATCCTGGAAGAACTGCCTGTCCGTTCACCCATTCAAGACCTCAACCATTCGCCAACCTTCCAAGAGGTGTTATCAGCTATCTGTTCCCTCAAGAACAACAAGACTTCTGGCACTGACAGCATCCCGGCTACTTAGGGAGGTTACTTCTGCACCAGAACTCTCCACCAGTACATCACTGAGGTTTGGGACCGGGAGATCATCCCCCAACAGTGACAGGATGCAAATATTGTAACCATCTATAAGAACAAGGGTGACAAGTCCATCTGTTGGCAACAGCCGGGGGATATCCCTTCTTGTCGTTCTGCCCCTGAACAAGGCAGATAACCCACTGTTCCTCGGCCATCATTGAAAATAAGAATTTGTTCTTAACTGACTTGCCTAGTTAAATAAAGGTAAAATAAAAATAAATAAAAAATGCTGTTGCTGAAAAGGTCCTGGCCAAGGACCTGGCCAAGGTGATGCAACATAGGCTGGTGAACATCACAGAAGAACTGCTGCCAGTTACAATGCGGCTTCAGAAAGAACAGGAGCACGGTCAACATGATATTCGCTGCACAGCAACTCCAGGAGAAGGCCTTTCATAGCCTTTGTCGACCACTCCAAGGCTTGACACTGAGCAGGGACCTATTATGGGGGATTCTACCCAAATTTGTCAACATCCTTTGCCAGTTCCATGATGGGATGATGACTCGGGTGGCCATAGGAGGGTAGGAGTCAGTGCCCTTTGGAGTACGCATTGGTGTGAGGCAGGGGTGCGCGCTGGCACCTGTACTCTTTAACATCTTCCTCCTATGTGTCACCCAGCTTTTCCACAAGGAGCTTGAAGACAGCAGTGGGGTTGCGGTGGACTTCAGGCTGGATGGAAACCCATTCAACATCAGAAGGCTCCAAGCAACCACCAAGGTTTCGATGGAGCAGGGTCTTGAGCTGCGGTATGCTGATGACTTTGCTCGTGGCCCACACTCCAAAGACCTCCAGTCCGTCCTTGTAACGGCTGTCAGGGTCAAGAAGGATGGGACTGTCTCAACACCACCAAGACAGAGGTGGTCGGCCAATGGAGATTCAGCCCTCTACCCACCATGTCTTCACCATGGAACACACATCACTGGCAATAGTCCCGCCATTCAAATACCTGGGCAACATCCTCTCGGAGGACTGCATCATCGACTACGAAATTCAAAACTGGAACAAGCTTGCCTCAGCTGCCTTCGGGGGAAACTCAGATGCAGGGACTTCCAAAACAGGGATCTCCTCCTCCACACCAAAGTCGCCATGTATCAAGCCGTCTGCATTAGCACACTACTTTCCACCTGTG
Source organism: Oncorhynchus tshawytscha (assembly GCF_018296145.1). Lineage (NCBI taxonomy): Eukaryota > Metazoa > Chordata > Actinopteri > Salmoniformes > Salmonidae > Oncorhynchus > Oncorhynchus tshawytscha. The sequence continues at coordinate 12,015,288 of NC_056457.1, read as the reverse complement.
AAGCCTGGGTCACCTACAGGCCTGTGTGTACACAGTGCCTTCGGAAAATATTCAGACACCTTGACTTTTGCCACATTTTTTTTACGTTACAGCATTATTCTAAAATTGATTAAATAGTTTTCCCCCCTCATCAATCTACACACCCTACCCCATAATGAGAAAACAGTGCATAAGTATTCAGACCGTTTACTCAGTACTTTGTTGAAGCACCTTTGGCAGCGATTACAGCCTCGAGTCTTCTTGGGTATGACGGTACAAGCTTGGCACACCTGTATTTTGGGAGTTTCTCCCATTCTTGTCTGCAGATCCTCTCAAGCTCTGTCAGGTTGGATGGGGAGCGTTGCTGCACAGCTATTTTCAGGTCTCTCCAGAGCTGTTCGATAAGGTTCAAGTCCAGGCTCTGGTTGGGCCACTCAAGGACATTCAGAGACTTGTCCTGAAGCCACTCCTGCGTTGCCTTGGCTGTGTGCTTAGGGTCATTGTCCTGTTGGAAGCTGAACCTTCACCCCAGTCTGAGGTCCTGAGCGCTCTGGAGCAGGTTTTCATCAAGGATCTCTCGCACTTTGCTCCGTTTATCTTTCCCTCGATCCTGACTAGTCTCCCAGTCCCTGCCGCTGAAAAACATCCCCACAGCATAATGCTGTCACCACTATGCTTCATCGTAGGGATGGTGCCAGGTTTCCTCCAGACGTGACGCTTAGCATTAAGGCCAAAGAGTTCAATCTTGGTTTCAACAGACGAGAGAATCTTGTTTCTCATAGTCAGAGTCCTTTAGGTAACCTCCAAGTGGGCAGTCATGTGCCTTTTACTGAGGAGTGGTGTCTGACCACTCTACCATAAAGGCCTGATTGATGGAGTGCTGCAGAGATGGATGTTTTTTGACCGGTACTATACAGTTGAAGTCGGAAGTTTACGTACCCTTAGGTTGGAGTCATTAAAACGCATTGTTCAACCACTCCACAAAGTTTAGGACATCTACTTTGTGCATGACACAAGTAATTTTTCCAACAATTGTTTACAGACAGATTATTTCACTTATAACTCATTGAATCACAATTCCAGTGGGTCAGAAGTTTACATACACTAAGTTGACTGTGCCTTTAAACAGCTTGGAAAATTCCAGAAAATTATAGGTAGGCTAAATGACATAATTTGAGTCAATTGGAGGTGTACCTGTGGATGTATTTCAAGACCTACCTGCAAACTCAGTGCCTCTTTGCTTGACATCATTGGAAAATCAAAAGAAATCAGCCAAGACCTCAGAAAAAAATTGTGGACCTCCACAAGTCTGGTTCATCCTTGGGAGCAATTTCCAAACACTGCGTTCCAGGGAAGACATCCTCCTCCCTCATGTGGTACCCTTCCTGCAGGCTCATCCTTATATGACCCTCCAGCATGATAATGCCACCAGCCATATTGCTTGTTCTGTGCGTGATTTCCTGCAAGACAGGACTGTCAGTGTTCTGCCATGGCCAGCGAAGAGCCCGGGTCTCAATCCCATTGAGCATGTCTGGGACCTGTTGGATCGGAGGGTGAGGGCTAGGGCCATTCCCCCCCAGAAATGTCCGGGAACTTGCAGGTGTCTTGGTGGAAGAGTGGGGTAACATCTCACAGCAAGAACTGGCAAATCTGGTGCACTGCAGTACTTAATGTAGCTGGTGGCCACACCTGATACTGACTGTTACTTTTGATTTTGACCCTCCTTTGTTCAGGGACACATGATTAAATTTCTGTTAGTCACATGTCTGTGTACGTTGTTCAGTTGTTGAATCTTGTTATGTTCATACAAATATTTACACATGTTAAGTTTGCTGAAAATAAACGCAGTTGACAGTGAGAGGATTTCTTTTTTTGCCGAGTTAATATTTATACACGTGCGTGTGTGTGTGTGTGTGTACAAAAATGTTTTTAAACACAAGTGCTTGAATGTTAGAATGTATTTGGAAATACACTTGGAAAGTACAGGCATGTACTTTTGGAAATACTCAAATACAAACAGGGTGAAAAGTAAGCCGGTACAACATGAGCCTATAATTAAAACAAAGAGGGCAAGAAAATGTAGGCTATTTTACATTCACATTAAAGTAGAAACGCATGCCAATCAGACAAAAGGTCCATTCATTTGATTGCTGTAGCTATATTTGTATCTTGTGTGTGTGTGTGTGTGTGTGTGTCTTCCCGTAGGTCAGTTTGTAAGTGCGGAGGGGGTCCCAGTGCTGGATGAGGCAGAGCTGTCTCTGACCCTGCGTCTGAGGGAGTTGAAGACTCAGTACCGACAGCAGTACGAGGAGCTGCGCGGCACCAAGGCAGAGGTCAGCTACTGCCAGCACCTAGTGGACCAGTGCAGGACGCGCCTACTGACCGGTGAGCATTCAAACTCTGGCTTCACACCCACTACTTCCATTCTTCACACCAACTGTCATGACGCATCATGGGAGAAGACAGTTGTTCCAAGACTGATTCTGAATAGACCGAGATAAAGTTAGCATGAACCAGGAGGACTCTTACCAGCCAGTCCCAATATGCTCCCTACCCCTCCCCCTTGGCCCCTAGATGTTTGCAGATCTGTAGGGGCTGGATAGGTTTAAGCAGTGCAGTGGTGGAGTTTCCACCATATATTGCTTCCACCTTACAGATCTGCAGAGGGAAAAAAGGGGCCAAAGGGAAGAGGTAGGCAGTGATTTGGGACTGGCTGTATCTCTCAGAAAGCCACAGGGTGATGGTCCCACATTGACAGCCTGTCCCTTGTGTGTGTGTCAGAGTTTGAGAGCTGGTATAATGAGTCCTTCCTGCTTCCTGAGGAGGTGCAAGCCATGCTGAGATCTGGAGGACCCATCAGGCCTGGACTGGTGCCTGTGTACAAGGCATTGGCACTGGTGAGTCTGACCAGCCCATAGGGGTCTGGTCAAAAGTATTGCACTTTATAGGGAATAGGGTGCCATTTGGGCCATAACTGTGGTTTTAACAGGAGACAAGTCATTCATATTTCATTGTTACAACTGTGGTTTTAACAGGAGACAAGTAATTTATATTGCATGGTTCTAATGTCGATCTTAATATCTTATGGTGTTTTGTCCTCAGGAGGAAGATGAACAGGACCACTTTGAGCGTCTGCGCTATGAGCTGGTGGCAGACAGTCCCAGTGCCATCTCCTTCTACAATGCTCAGAACAGGACTGTACAGAGGGTCAGTCTCACGCACACAAACACTCATTGTGGGTAATGAATGAGTAACATTGTCACTTGTTCACACACAGACCAATACAGCAGTATGGCTATACAATACTACTATAGCAGTTGTCACTCACACACTAGAAGCCTGTTAATTACCCCACCCACAAACAGAGACTTCATCCCAAATGGCACCCTTATTGCCTGCACTCCTTTTGCTCGGAGCCCTACAGGCCGTGGTCAAAAGCGGTGCACTATAAAGGAACTATGGTACCATTTGGGAAGCATCCAGAGAGTAAATGTATGTGTTCTGTTTGCCTTCTGGTCTCTCCTATCTGTGCAGAGGAACTACAGCAAGGCCATGTCTCAGACACCAGTCCAGAAGACTACACCAAGGGGCTCTGGGAGAAGCAAACTGCCTGCCATTCTCTCTGTCATCTGAAGGAGAACTGCTTGATTCTATCCATTTCACCAATAATTATTGCCTCGGATTTGTCCTGAATAAAGACACACTGGCGACCGAACATTGTTTTTAATTTGATCTACAAGTGATTGATTACTTCTATGGCTGTAATTTTAAAAATACACACCAGGATTCAAACCAAGGTATTGCTGCATGGCTACCCTCATATTACACCCTGTGCCATTAGAGGACCTGCCAGCCTTCTCCTGTTAAGGCTCACCTGTTGCTTTCTAGCTTATGAATCTAGTTTATTCAACTTGAAAACAGTTGTTAGAAAACCCCCCCCAAAAAATTGGGTAATCAAACTAGCAACCAACAGCATCATAACCCAAGTTTAACACCTGCAAATTAAGGGATTTTTTTCCAGTTGGCTCCACCCACTAATTTAGCTAATTATTAGGCAACCACACCTGGATTCTGAACATTCAACCAATTATATTTGTGATGCCCTCAGAACAAGATCAAACAAGGAAACCTTGGGCTTGATTCAAACAGAGGCTCTGCAGAAAATCTCTCCCTCCAGCAGGTGGCGTCTTTTTGTTTCACCTACCAAGCAAGGAGTTCTTGAACGAGTGTCGAATTCGGTCAACAACAAAAAATGTATGCGCTGTGGACGACTCACGTCGTTAAGGCAGAGAGACGTATGATGGATATATTGACAAGATATTTGATTAAACCCTTTCCACAGGTGATCTGCATTGTAGCGCGGTTGACATTCAAGGCTAGGCACCACACCCTAATAGGCTTTTCCTATTAACTATGTTAATATTTGCTTATCTTGCACACTGAAGTCAGCCTAAGTATATTTTGTGTTAAGATGCTCGAGGACAGAGCAGTGAGTGCATGAAAGCTTTTTTTGGGGAGAGGGGGTCTTATCTAGAATAAAATGTGGACAATTCCCTTTGTATCTGGAGAACATAAGGATAACCACACCAAATTTGATGAATGAAGATGCTTCTGAAGCTGAGAAAAATAAGGTGTGTGGGAAGAGGGACTTTCAGGAAATAGCAGTTAAAGACAAGTACGCTACACTGAATTTAGACTACCAAACACTATTTATACCTAAATGACAATCTCTTCAAAGTAAGGGCTCTATGCAATCACGAATTGGCGGAGATTCAACGTGATTGAATTTAAGGTAAATGTTTCCATGTTAGCAGAGTTCCTTCACGGTAAACGCTGCAGATGTCAGCCCAATAGGAAATTGCCTTGCCATAAGTTACTGCATAAAGGTTGACGTTCTCAATTATGCGTGATTCAATGTAGTGAGATTTGCAATTATTGATGTATATCCGTCAATTTAAGTGATGAAAACAAAATAAAATATGCATTTATCAAGTTTACGTATGTAAACTTTTGGAAAACACTAATATTAAATCGACAAATACCAAAAACGTAATGCAAAAATGTGTTAAAGCCAGGCACCACAGGCTGAAAAGGTCATTTCCAATTGAGCTGACCATATGTAGCGTTTACCGTGAATGCGAACTCAGGTAACATTGCCTTTAAATGTCAATCGCAATGGATTTAAACGAGCTCCTTGACTGCGTGAGAAATAGGTTCACTGCAGGTTGTGTCGGATTCCTCATCAGTTTGGACAGATTACAAATAGATGAATCTAGATTCTAGAATACAAGGACACAATGCAATGAATCAGCTTGTTAAATGAAAAGTAAATTTTATTGTTCCTGAACGACAAAATAGACTTCTTTGGTTGTACAAATTCACTAGTTACAGTCTTGGATGAGCTCTAACCCTTGACCCCAGCATTTCTGCCCTTCTCCTCCGACCCATTTTGGAAAAACAACAGCCCCAAGAGAATTCAAGAAGAGATCAAACAGTTCTGCCTTAAACATGTAGTGAATCCCATTGTCTGGAAAGTTTTACCTACTAAGAAAATCAGCCATTTGCAAATGTTATCAACCTAACTGAATTTCAGTCAGGGAGAGCAACACAGAAAGCTATGATTAAAACACGCTTCTCCAATAATGCTGCAATCAGATAACATCCACTGACAGCAGCAGGTAAAGCAGAGGAAAGAGATTTGAGAATGATGGTCGAATGAGATTGAGAGGGATTAACAAAATGTTTTCTGCCTCTACAGGTTCTCACAGTAAAGCCAATATACATGCAGAGAGAGAAAGAGAGCGAGAGAAGAGAGCAAGAGTGAGAGGAAGAAAAGAGCAAAGGCGAGAGAGCAAGAGTGAGAGCTCCCCAGTCCAGACACTTGCTTGGTCGTGGCTTCGTAGACTGGCTCAGTTCCGACCGTTAAGTTTTGCTTTCCTTTTAGTATTTTGTACATTATTCACACAATGATAAAGGATTTTCAGTGGCGTCAGATTTAAATTAACCAAAGACAGATACAAAAATAAGCAAACACCTGCTACCTTCACCTGCCAAATCTAGAATACTATCCAGATATGAAAGATATGAGTGAGATTCACATTGACAAATTATGTCCCCAAAAAGGGCTGGGAAAGTACCGTATATAATGTCAATGGAGATGAAGCTGATACTGAGTTTATGTTCACAAATTGACAGGCATTTTGAGTTAGGACTAGAGGCTCATCAGATTTCTGTCAATATATGCATGTCTGCTGGTCTCTCCGGTGTCATTACATTCTCTAGAATGGGATTCTGACAGACTCATAAACCTGGTCTAAGACAGCTCCTTTACACTGGTCCACTGATATCACAAACTGTACTGAGATCAGTTTCCCTACAAGAGTATGTGACAGCCCGTACATGTAACATGCTACATTAGGGACGTTTCATCAGTCAGAACCTGGTTTACAAAGTGAAAACAAATGTATTCATTAGCCCCCCCCAAAAAAGAAGCGGGTTGAGGATGATTAAAAAAAGGCGGTTGCCTCATAAGATCATTATGAATATGATACCATATGCTTTGATGTCATTAGGATAAATAAAATGCTATGCACCGCGCCATTGTTTGGTTGTACAGGGATTAACAACAATGTATTACAGGGGAGGCTTCAGATTAGAGTAATAAAACGCAAGCAAAATAAATTATTTAAAAAGATGAAAATGTTTTCTAAGCAGTGTGGCAGTGCAATCGAGATATGTACGTAGTGTTTCAAATGCATTGCACACGTGGCAGTGAAGGTAGCAGTATGTTCCCACCTCCTACAATATATACACTCCCAAAGCCCGCTAAAAACCCTGACATTTCACAATCTATTCACTCTAAAACCTCCAAAATAGCATCTGAAAAGTTAGTATTACAGCTACACATTTCATTTTTTTTTCTCCATTGCTCTTCCAGAACACATTTTTCTTTTAAAACGGCAAAAAATCAGAGGCGCTAAAATAAAAACATAAGTCGCCTGTTAATATAATTCAGCTTCTAAAACGCAAACTGAAGAAAAATAACCCAAATTAAAAGGAAAACGTTGAAACGAAATGCTAGCCTCACAGGCCCTCCTCCTCCCTGGTATCGGGAACGTTGGGCCTTGTGTTGATGCCAACTCATCCTCAGACTGTCAAGGCAAGACTGGCACGCAGGACATGACATGGTATGTGTGTTTGTTGATTATCAGCATCATAGTCTCTGCAGTGGTTACATGGGACGCATCTCCCAAACTTGTGAGTGTGTGTAGTGTATAGTGACTCAGCGCCACCTGTGCGTGTGTGTGTGTCACACCTGAGTCTCCTGCGGTAGGTGTGTGAGGTGTTATGTGGGCACGGCGGTCTCCAGGCTGCGGCGGCCCTGCCTCAGCTTGCGCTTGTTTCTGTAGAGGGCCATCTCCTCCAGCGTTGAGGTGGCAGTGGGGACCTCAGCTGGCACTGGCGGGCACAGAGAAACCAATATCAACATAACACACTGGAGACTAAATCTAGGTTCACCTTTCAGTGAATCATACAGACAACAGTTTCCCCCAATGCCAGAGCTATGGCCAGTAAGAGCAAGCTCTGCTTTGAGAGAGAGGACAGGGAGAGAAAGCGTGGCTAGTCTGCCCGGCAACACCAGCGATACAGTTCCTAATAGGCAGGGGGCTGAGTGGGGGAAAGGAGAGGCTTGGTTCTGAACAGACGCAGTAACCTTATCCCAACAACACCAGCAGCTGCAAACCAAACTGTCCCATTTGGAAGTAGAAATAGCAAAAAAGTTGAATGAAGGAAAATGTATTCGAAATAATTGGACGCTCAATGTCTTGAAGGGGAAGTGGAGTATTTTACCAACTTAATGTTAGACGGTTCCTCACCCTGAAAGTAGCTAGCAGTGGCTAAAGTCTGCTTAAGTTTGTAGTGGGCTTTTTAAAGAACACAGAACCATCGATTAGTTTATCTTGGCCCATAGACTACTTTCAAGGTGAGGAACCATCTAAAGTGAAGCTGCAAAATCCTCGACTTCACCTTTAAGTCTTTGGTTTAGTAAATTTGAGTTCATGCAGGATCTGGATCAGCAGTATTGTGAGTTTAACACACCAAACAATATGTACAGTACTGTAGCATGTTTGAAGGACCTAGCTACAGTAGCTGGTTGATACCTGAGGAATGGGCAAGCTGGAGAAGCCATCAATGGTAAAGCAAACCCCCTCCCAACGTTGGAAAACATCCCATGCCCTGATGCGGTTGTAGCCTCCACAACGACCGACACTGTTACAAAGGCTACAGCAATATCAGGACAAAACCATTCCCTTCCACACACAAGCGAGAGCGCAAGAGAGCGAATGGTCCTACTACACGACACATTAACGCACAGCAGTTCACACACTCAGGCCAAAGTGCTCACACACACACTCAGAAACACGCAGTGTGTGAATCCTACCAATAGGAGTTGCTTATCCCTGGAAGTCACCTGAATCAAAGGGATAAAACTGATCAGGATAACATATTGTACATTATATGGGCTAGGGCTGTAAAATTCTGGTCATTTCCCCAAAATTGCCAGGTCCCGGTTGGACTATTTCAGGAATCAGGAGGGAATAAGCAGGACACCTGGGAATCCTCCAACCAGGATTTTTGGTAAACCTGGCCATTTAGGGAAAGCTAACAGAATTTTGCAGCCCTTGGGCTTAGTCCTTATTAAAGTACCCTATTTACCAAGAGATGCTGGACCTCACATGCTGTGGTTGTCAAGAGGTTTTGTAGACCCTGACCAACTGACACTCACCAGGGTTACTGGAGCCGTCGTCAATGAACTGAAAGTCGTCGACCGTGTCAGGGGACTGCAAGAAAAGGACATAGAGTGTGAGTGGATGAAGACCAGGGAATGTGGCCACCTTTTATCCCAGGAACACCTTCACCAAGTTGGGTTAGGGGACTGGCAGTGGGTGGGTCTTGACCCAGGCAGTCACTTTGGCAGCAAGTGGGGGGAGAAGGTAGGTAGGTTCCACCTGCCCACAGCCTGATGTTAGGAATCAGGAAGTTAAAAAGGTACGGTTGTGTTAGTCCATCAGTTCCGGGGGTTGTTCCATCACCCAGGTACAGCACAGAGAGCAGCTGTTCACAGGCAAGGAACCATTACAAGACACTGAGCAGAACCACAGTCACCGATGCAGCAGAGAAAGTCACAGCCCACTACACAGGTATCTGGACTAAGCACACACAGTAGCCCATCTTGGTGCGAATTCAACACTCATACATGCGTCCAGAGTCTCAACACTTCAGCACTCCCTGATTTCAACCTTTAATTCCATCATAGGGAATGTGAAGGTGCACTCTGAGACAAGGGTGGAGAATCAGAACGCAACCATACAGGGTGCACACGTACACAGAGGTCAACACACATTGTTAAAGCCCACCAAATAGCAGCTCAGTGACCGTATTCCAGAGAAGTTCTGCACATTCCAGTGTCCCCCTGAGTTAGTGGGCAGCAAATCAGTGCAGACTATTGGCCTCTTTAGTTCTACTGGATTTCGGTCACGAGGCACATGAAGTCTAGGAAAGCTGGCTTCAAGAACATCAAATTATTAAATGGTGGAAGTATTCGAGTATATAGCCATGTTATTTTTTACTAGTTATCCCTCGTGTCCTTATTTCTATTTAATATTTTTCTCTCTCATCTCTGCATTGTTGGAAAAGGACCCGTAAGTCAGCATTTCACTGTTAGTCTACACCTGTTGTTTACGAAGCGGGTGACACATTTAATTTGGTCTTCATTAGTTAAGAACAGCATGTTAAATATAGAACCCTAAGGCCAAATTACAACGGGAGCAGTGGAGGAATATTTGGTGGCCTTTCAGCGTGGAAGACTGACTGAAAAAACATTTAATCCACAGATACCATACAAAATAACATTACAGAAGAAGCCATAAACCCCCCCCAACTCAGGAAATAAAGACTGATAGCAGTACAGACAACTACAAAATACTGGACCAGAACCCACCACAACAACTGAGAAACAAGTCTCCCTGGCCCCAATGGAACCCCCTGTTTCCCCTGTAGACTCCTCCCCATGCAGGCTGAGATCCAAGCTTAGGGAGACATTCTGTTTGGCCCAGGATGTTCCCATCGCCAATATGCTGGTTAGGTTAAGTGATAGACTGGAAAATTGTATGCACCAGGAGTCAAGAGCATGACGGAAGATACCAAATGGAGGATGCTGTGTCGTTAGGTCTGCCTGGTACTGGGAGACGGAATTAGGAACCAGGACAGACAGAGCTCAGCCTCAGCCATGGACAGAGAGAGGGAGAGCGAAAGTGGCTGAGAAGGAGGGAGAGATGCAGTACTGGGCAGTTTCTAATTGCTGGCAGTGGGGCTAAAATCACTGGTTGGTGAGTGTTGATGTTGTGTTGCTGGGTGAAAGCTGGTTGGTTAGTTGGGTTGAAAATAAACATAAAGGGATTGGTTGGTGAGTGTTGGATGGTGAGTGGGAGAACAGGGATGAGGGAAAGCTTTACGTGGAGGTGAGAGGTCATCCTGATAGGAAACCCAGGGCCTGATTTAATTACGTGGTCAGTAGTTTACTGGTGTGTTAGTGTATTAGCATGTTTTTTCCAGGATCTATTCATCAACTAAATCAGAGGTAACAACTAGCAAGCCATATGCCTCAAATGGAGCAGGGGAAAAAAATCAAATCACGTGGAGAGCCAAAATGGCGGCCGCTGTATAAGGTCTGATTACTGGAGGACTAGAGGGGAGAAAAGGGGGACTGGGGCAGAGGCAGCAGGGAAAGCCAAAGGGAGGGCTGGGGCCTGGGAGCTCAGCATGCAGGCAATACCTGGATGTCGTATACGGGTTTGGAAGAAGGAATGGCAGCAAACTGTCGGTAGTCAAACTTCTTTTCCGACAGGGACTAGAAGGACAGCAGAAAGGAATGAGGAAGAGGTCAGGAAAGAGGGAGAGAGTGAAGGAGGGACAGGGAAAGTGAAGGAGAGAGAGGAGGCAGCAGGTGGTGGATGGATGACTCATACTACAGTCCAGTGTGGCTTATGGAGGGAGAGGGATGTGATTGGCTGTGGTGATGATCCTGGCATTTGATTGGCTGTAGTGATGATTGTGTAGAATGGTGGAGAAAAATGTCAATGCGCCTTAAAGCCCATTAACAATAACTTTTCTGTCTACAAATAAACACACTTGATGGTGGAACACCTCTCACCGGAACAGCTACTTAAAAAGATAAGGAAGGCAAAAGTTACTGTTATTCTCAGTTAAAATGAGCTCTGGCTGTCCAAGCAACAAGACCCTAGATTGAAACAGGTCAGTAGAGACATCTCTACGAACACAAAAAGCAGAAGACTCAATCCTTACCAGTCTGCCTGGTGACGTCACTCCTCTGGGACTGAAATCTGTACAAGACAGAAAAACGAGGTGGGTTAGGACACTATTAGTCTGAATCCAGTCGATGATTGAAGCGCCGCGGTATTGAGTGAGAGTGTGTGTCCCAAACCGCACCCTATTCCCTATATAGCGCACCATAAGACTCTTGTCAAAAACAGGGTGCCATTTGAGATAGACATTGAGTGAGAGTGAATTAATGTAGGGGCTGAGCTGTGTGACAATACATGAGACAGCCACTGACGTACCTTCCAGAGGGGTAGGGGATGGCGTGGGGGCGGGCGAGGGTGACTCGGCCAGCTGGTCTAGTGTGCCACGCTTCTTTCCCTCCCGAGACTTAGCGATGACCATCTGAGCCTTCAGAGCATCCTGCTCCAGAGACTTCATCCTGTTGGAGAGAGAGGACACCATCAGATAGAGAGATGGACAGGAGAGAGGGAGAGAAAGTGAGAGAATGAATGAGAAGAGGGGAAAGAGAATGAATGAGAAGAGGGGAGAGAGAAGTGAAAGAGAGATGAGAGTGAGGGAGAGCGAGAGGATACTAAGGCACGGTGCTCTAATGGAGTGGCGAGGACAATCAGACAACACCAGCTGTTGGGTGCTCCTTGTCCTGGCCTGCTGTGGCTCACTCAACACAGAAATGCTTGTTAATAAGACTACAGTATCAAGACTAGCATGGCAGACAGCATCCAGGAGAAGGACTACCTAGACAGGCCCCCAGCTCACAGACTGCTGCAGCCACACTGTTAGTACGACAAAAGATGGAGTAAAACCAAGAGACGAGCGAGGGAGAGCAAGAGAGAGAAAGAGAGAGAGATTGAGACGTAGAACGTAACAAAGTAAGAGACAAAGCTAGCGACTGAGCGAATGGACGCAGCCAGCCAGGACGTGCAGAAGCAGTGACGTCAAAAGCAGTCAGTGAAAAGCAGTTAGAGGCACAGTCGTATTGAGTACACTTGCTTGGACCCCTAAAACTCAACCCCCCCCACCCCACCCCCAAACCATGGCACGCCACAGCAGCACAACCCCCACATGGGTGTGTGGGCCTGGGCCAGTGGGTGAGGTGAGCAGACCTGAGCTGGGAGGCAGCGGAGGAAGCGGCAGCGTTTTGGGGCTGAGGGGGCGGCACGGTGCCCTGAGACGCCCTCACTCGCGACTGGTAGAGCCTCTTAGCCAGGTCCTGCTCATACTGCCTAACATCCTCCTCTAGGCCATAGGGCCTGCTCCCGCAACGAGGAGAGGGGTGGAGAGGGGGAGGAGGACAGGAATACGCACAGAGGGACGGGCGGATAGGGGACACAGAGAGAAGAAAAAAAGCAGAGATGGGAGATAAAACATTGAAACGAATAGGAGAGAGTGTGTCAGGGGAAAACTAATGAGACCAGTCTAGCAGAGATGAAAACAGTGAGAGGGAGGAGATCAGAAGTAGATAGAATCTCTGACAATTCCATGAGGAAAAGATGAGAAGAAACATCTGACAAAAGCAAAGACAGTAGAAACACCGAAAAAGAGCTTGGGAAAGAAAATAGGAATATTGGCCCCTGCTGTTTTCTACTTGGCTCAGTACTTAAATCAATATATTCTTTGTCCTTTTTTGTTCACACATATTCAAAATGTCCTTTTGTGAGTGTGTGATTGTGTGTGTGTGTGTGTGTGTGTGTGTGTACCTTGCTGCCCTCCACATGGCTCTCTTCTCGGCCTCCAGAGCCCGTTTCTCGGCGGGGGACAGGTCCTTGTCTCCGGCCGGGGCCAGCTCTGGACTCTGCATCCTCAGCCGCTCCTGTTGCCTCCGCTCTGCCTTGGCCGTCCGGATGGGAGCCCCCGACTCTCCAGGGTACACTGGGATCAGACTGGAGGAGGGGGTGGAACACACAATGTCAAAACACACTGCTCTCACACACACTTCAGGAGACTCGGTAGTGTCACACAAGTTCGGGAGATGCGTCCCACTGCAGAGACTATGATGCTGATAATCAACACACGCACGGATATGGCTTAAAATCCAGGAAGTGTCAGGTTGTCTTTACCCAGTCATGGAGTTGGGCCGCTGCTGATCCAACCTGAAGCTCTCCTCTAAGGAATTCCTCTGGGAGTCTCCTTTACCATCAACTGACGAAGGCCTATTGGCACAACCATAAATAAGGTTAATAAGATTAATACGCTGAATTTAAAATAAAACTCCACAATATAATCTCTCATTACTCCAAACAAACATCTGAAAATTATAATGAGCAATCAATTCATCTTGATTTAAAGTTAATTTCCCTAGAAGAGAATAGGCTGTACCCTGAGCTGCCACAGTAGCTAGGGGGCGTGGCGCTGTAGCTGGGGGGCGTGTTATAGTGCCTGGGGGGCGTTGCCACAGGCTCCACCTTGTACTCCACCCCGTCCAGCAACACCTTGCCCGTGGCCTTCAACACTCCCATCTGCGTCACCAGGTCGTCCTCCTCCTCATCATCGTCATCCATCAGGTACTCCCGCGCCCGCTGCTCGAATCTCCTCTCTGGTTTGGTGGTGGTGCAGAATGAGTTCCATTAGGATGAGATTCATCAAGGTCTCAGTGTTTCCCCCAACAAGTACACATTGTTTGTTGTAGCCATGAACAAGCACACCTGATTCAACTTATCAACAAGCCCTGGAGTTGAAACAGGTGGACTTATCAGGGGCAACATAAATGTGTGATGTTGCGGGTAGTCAAGGACTGGTGTTGGGGAAACACTGGTCCATCTGACCAAAATGAGTTAGAGCAACTTACCCCAAATTCCCAGGTTTTCTAAACCCCCCCCCGCCTCAAAAAATCTAAAATTCCCAGAATCATGAAGGAATAAGCAACTAATTAAGTATCCTCCAATACAGGATTTCTGGACACGTGAAACCCTATAATTATTATATATTTTTTAAATTGTCAATTTAACCTTTATTTTACTAGGCAAGTCAGTTAAGAACAAATTCTTATTTACTATGGCGGCTTAGGACAACTGCCTTTTTCAGGGGCAGAGCGACAGATTTTTACCTTGTCAGCTCGGGGATTCGATCTAGCAACCTTCCGGTTACTGCCCCAACGCTCTACCCACTAGGCTACCTGCCGCCCCTAGAAGTGGGTGAAGGGTATTATTTGGCTGGCTGACAAACCTTCCTCCTCCCTCATCTTCTTCAGGTCATCTGCTCCCACCAGGGACACGCGGCCTTTGGGCTTGCTGTCGGGCGTCTGCTGCTTCATGTCGATCTCAAAGTACTTCTGTCTGTCCCTGAAGGAGCGCTGCTCTGGGCTGTCTCTGCCCCCAGGAGATGGAGTCTGTAGGGGATAGGAGGGTTAGGATGGAGGCAGAGCAACAGCCATCACCCACACCGCCCTCTGGAATGTCCACGGGGACCAAAGAGGTCATCATTTAGGGTTTGACGTGCAGAACCAAGTGCTAAATGTGAACACATGCAAGATCCCACAGCAATTATTTCCAAACATGCAGATTTGAGATAAACCACCATTTTGACCTGAGAATAATCCGTTTTGAAGATTAAGTTTTTACAGTATATTCAGCACAGTATTCGCTGATTGTCAAGCAGTAGGTGGGAAAAATATCAATTAGGCAGTTGAATCACAACCCAACACCACTAGCTACGATTCATTCTGAGAAGGATGATTGATTGACAGGATCCTACCTCTGACACTAAATGTAGCACCGGCACCCCATCTCTATGTAAGTAATAGTGATATAGACACTGCCATCACCACCAAAGCGAAGGGGACCGCAGCTTGATCTTAGCCCGATTACGGGTACGCACGGCGGGGGGGGGGGGGTACCTTTACGACCATGTCCATTGAGGCTCTGGAGAGGCGTGGCACTGCTGCCAGACTCATATAGTCCCGACGGTCAGAGGTGAGGGAGGGTCGGGGAGAGACGTGGGCTGCCAGACCTCCACCTAGTCCTCCGTCCCCCTCTACCTCATCCTCAAACACCTCGTTGTTCAGCTCAGGCTGAAAGAGCCACAGAAGTCGTCACGTGACTGGAGTGTCAGCCCAACGGGACATGACTAACCGCCAATGTCACTTTAATACAGGTTTTATCTGCACTTCTTGGAACACATTCTGACCTGTGTTGCCATTCGAACTCATTCGACATCAAACAGACAACACAAAAACACACTGGTCATTAACGCTGTACCTACAACATGTATTGTAATTTGGTACAAAGGCTCACCTCTAGAGAAGGAGAAGGCAGGTTGGAGTGGATGTTGTTCCTCTGGCCATACAGGTCCTGTTGGTGGACACAGAAGAGAGTGTATAAGAGGGAAGCAGCCATTGGAACGGCCCAGTCATCACACAGTGAAGAGGCACAAACGTAGAAATAGAATCATAGATTCTATTTCTATGGACACAAAGCACGCAAGGTGATGAGGATGGTTGAGATGGGATTTAAAATGGATGGGACTTCTCAGCACAGGAGCTACAGGCGGCTGATGACGGAAAGATTGTTTTCAGAGGGTGAATTGTGAACAGCAGCACCGGGACGACAGAGCTGCCGCTGTGTACATTTCAACACAGTACGGACCACAGTTACAGGCCCAAACGGGGGGTGGGGGACACACACAACCAAACGGTGACGACGATCACCACAGCATGCCTGTTGGGACCCAGGGGGTGCATGGGCGGGGCAACCTGCCTACCTGCAGCGGCGGCTCCAGCATGGCCAGCGAGTGAGGCACGGCGGCAAACGCCTTGTATGCCTGCTTGGGGTTCAGGGAGAACTCATCGATTGTGTCAGGGGAGGGGGCACGAGGCTGCAGCTGGGGGGGGTCAGGAGGCAAGAGAGGGAGGTCCATGAAGTCATGAAGTGGGAGGAGCCATAGGGTAGGAGGAGGAGACAGAACAAGACAAGGAGAGGGCCTATGAGATAAAACAGCCAAGCTGAAGAAGAAAGTGGAAGAACAGGTAGGTGGGAGACAGACCATGACATGAGGGGGATGTTTCGAGACAGACAGTAGGGCTGGGCGGATGAGGATGTGCCTGCCTTCTTGAAGCTATGGCACTCAGGTAATGTGCACAACTCGGCAGCGATAATAACCTTATATACAGGAAACTGGGAGATGGTTGAGATTCAACCCATAGCTGACTAAAAGCTGAGGGTTGATGCCGCGGGGTTAGCCCAATCACCAGATGGATTGAAACAAACATTCCAGAACATCCCTGTGTGCAATTGGTTGGCTCTGGCTACAGTCGCAGCGAGTTAGGCTGAGAATGCAGGTCCACTTTCACAGAGATTGTCTTCAACAACAGCGCTATTACTGTGAGTTCCTGTGTGCAAATGAATGCAGGGACAGGGACCCAGTTCAAACTCTTTGGTAAGTAGCTTCCGAAATGGTATGAAATCACGTTGACATTTTTTTGGGCAATTAGCATTCGTGACACTGCTGTGAGTCAGTGAGGCACCGGTTTTTGAGACGGCAGAACAGGGGTGGGGGGGGGGTCTCACCCTCACCCTACGTGGTGGTGAGGGGTCTTACAGAGGTCTGGGAGTTGATGGGGGAGAGGCCATGCTGGAAGGGGTTGGGACTGCTGTGCCCGTCTCTGCTGTGCCCGTCCGGAGTGCCTGGCGAGGTGCTTGGCCGCCCGCCACCACGGGAGAGTGGCTGGATGGAACCCGGCCTCGTCTGGAAGGGAAAACCACAACAAAGATGTTAACTTCAATATAGTCTCAACAGTGAGAAAGGACTAGGAATGCTTACTGTCAATGAAAGACAATGAGAGCACATATCTTGCCCCCCATACGTGCTAGATCGAAGGTCAATACCTCATAGGGACTCAATGGAGAGTTATTCTTGGCAGGCAGTGCAGTGGGGGGGAAATGAATGCTTGCCTGAAAGAAAACACAGCAGAATGCATGGATCTGACACGATGGCTTTACATGACAAGTCACACACCCCGATGCTAGCATTTCAACATAGGGTGAAGTTGCCCGTAGATGCCGATTGTGGTCGTTTGATCGTTTTCTCTACTAATGGTTCAGGTTAGGATTGGGGAAGGGGAAGCTGATCCTAGATCTGCACCTAGAGGATATTTCACCCTGGCGCTTTCAAGATGCAGGCATGGCGAAGAACATAGTTCTCACACAAACATACATGCAGAATGGAAACGCTTTCGCCACTACTACCCTGACGATGTAAAATGAACTCTAGCTCTGAATTCTGGAACACATCTGTTCTGAAACTGAACAACCTGCAGTACCTCAGAACACATTCCAATACTTGGAAAACATATTTCAACATGGTTTTCACTGCAAAGCTCAGGGTTCCTTACACATTCCAGCCAAGCTAGAATTAAAATGGCACAGGTTTCAGGTAGGGTCCTGAACAGGGAGAGAATCTGGAGTCTCCAAAAACAGAGGGCGCATCCCAAACTGCACCCTATTCCCTATGGGCCCTGGTAAAAAGCAGTGCACTATAAAAAAGGCAATAAGGCACCATTTGGGGTTTCAACCAGTCAAATACTGCATGAAGCAGAGAAAGCATCAGTAATACTTGGCTATGGCAAGCTCAGCAGTCACACATGTAGTATAGCTCTGCTGTAGTACAGCTCATTAAAAACAGCTGACACAATGGCAAAAGGATCAGACTCTACTGGTGGTAGTCTATGGAAGCTGAGCGGACAAAGCCAGGCCAGAGCAGACCACTTACGAAGCGGGTCTCCCTGCCTGCACACAGGGAACTGGTGGAGGAATGAGCACTGGGCTAGGGAGGGAAGGAGGGAGGAAGAGGGTGAACCAGCAGGTAGGGTACCTCAATGCTATCTACCCTGTTCTCTGAAGTGACTTATGGAAAAACATAAATAGGTGCTATGAAAGCAGAGGTGTCAATGAGAGGATTTGTTGAGGGTGGGGTGGACTTACCGGTTGTGTGCTAGGTGAGTAGGGGGCATCTCTAATGGGACTGTCTGTCCTGGGGTGCTCAGTGGAGGGTGCCTAGACAACACACAGCGAGAGACAGAGAGATTTAGCAGCTGTCCCAGCTTTTACCTATTTTACTTTCCTGCTTATTGTGGAACACTTAAGACCAGGATTTCTGGACAACAGTGGGACTTCTGGGAAAGCCACCAGATTGTTGCAACCCTATTGGTGCAGCAAATACTAGCAGACATGTCCTTGAGCACATACACTTCTCATATCAGTCAACAAGCAGCTACCACTAGGCACCATGCACTTTAGCATGTGTCTCTACTGTACCATGGTTACCGTTCCTTTCAAACTCATACTTGAGATGTTTAGGATTGAGGCTCGAGTTCCTCCTCGCAGCTGTTGAGTGGACATTCCTACCAGTCCAGGACTTCTAGCGGGAACGTTGTCACTGCAGAGTCCCTGCTGCGCTGTGCACTCCCACACTCATTCATAGCAGGACATTTCTCCATCTCAATTCCAACAGTCACATGCTCAATTGCTCATGGTTATTTTCAATGGGTTAGTGAAGGAGACATCCATCAAAACAGGTGACTTTACACATCTCGGTCATTCAAGTCATCTTGGCTGGTTGGTGATTAGCAATGAGGTCATACAATAGCACGCGTGTATCCTTGACGACAGGGAGAAACGCCACGAAAATAAGTCGGATCAGTTTATTACCCTAATGGTTAAGTTACAATGGAAAACTCAAAAACACATCTCTCATAAACTCTTATCTGAAACATTTCTATTGGTGCGCAGAGACAAAGGGAAGAGCTACTCCTACACTGTGCCACACACCATGCTGGCTAGAACCCACACACGCAGGCAGGCCGGCCGCTTGCCTTGCTGAACAACCAGGGCTGCAACTTGCCACCGCTCCCGTAGCCCATGGGAGGCCCTGATAGGATACACTCCGAGGGGGGGCGGCCCTTTCCCTTGCGATTGGCCACCAGGAAGGGGTTCTCGCTGAAGTTAATTGGCTGAGAGTCCACCAGAATCTCCTCCTCTTCATCTTCACCGGTAGGCGGGGCTTCCTGTCTAGCTGCTTCTTGATTGAAGGAGGTGATGGCGGGACTGGGAGAGTGCTGGGACATGTAGAGGTGCTCGGACTCTGTGATCATAGTGGGGCAGGACTGAGGCAGAGCATGGGGGTCCACGTGGTAGAGGGAGGTGGAGGGCTGCCCCAGGCCAAAGCCCAGGGGCTCTAAGGGGGCAGAACATTGGGTCTGCAGGGGGGCCTCCATGAAGGCAGTCACACAGACAGAGGGAGCGAACTGAGGAGGAGCCAGGGAGAGAGAGAGAGAGAGAGAGCGAGAGAGAGAGCGAGAGAGAGAGCGAGAGAGAGAGAGATAGGCATAGGAAAATAGAAATCAGAACAGAGAAGGATCCAGATAAAACACAGAAAGGGGGAGGGAAAGAGGGAACTGAGGAAGAGAAAGAGACCGATAAATAAAGACGTGAGGGCAATACAGAGAAGGTGGAAATACAGAAGGTAAAGTCCAAGCTAGATAACAGATGGAGACTGATCTCCACATGTTAAGAAATGAGATAAAGACTGGAGGAAAAGGAGGTGGAGACAGATGGGATAACAGATATGGGGAGCAGTGGTGTAAAATGCTAAAATAGACACGCAGCTAATCTCAGAGTTAAACCCACTTGACACTCTGGCAGGCCAGATATCAGAGCCATCAAACACAAAAGCCATGTGTGACCAGCACATAGTGCTACCTCCATCCTCAGAAAACAGGCCTTACGACACATCCACAGCCTAGTCAGCGTCCAAAATACAGCTGCAAAATTTCAGTAACTTTGCCAAAAGTCCCCAGGTATTCCGGAAAACCCAGATTTCCTGCTTATTCCCTTCTGATTTTGGGAATTTTCCAAACGGAATATCTGGAATAATGTTCAGCCTTACACACATCTCAAATACCTACCGTCCAGGTCGTGCGCAAAACATCTCTAATGCAGAAGGGCTTTCAGTGTATAAGGGAGGAGCACAGCCCATGTGACAGTTAATTTCATCTGGGGAGAAGGAGAGGAGTTTCTTGATTCCCGTTATACCAGAAGATAAAGGGTTGTCTAGCCTTCTAGTTACACTCACATTAACACTGGAGCAGCTTTCACTGCCACCGTCTTCAATAAACCAAAACGCCATCAGTACAGTTGGACAGAATACACATAGACCTCCAGTTTACTCCTTACATTACGAATCAGGCCTCAATACACTCCACATACAGGACAACAGAGAGCTCATTACAGAAGCAAACCACGATGCCAGGCTTCATGCGTAACTAGATACAATACCGCACACAACTGTGGATTAAGGTCCTTGGATTTAACAAATCTTCTTTAACCAGAACGTGGCGTCACAGAGTGTGTTCCACAGGCAACACAGGTTTCGATCAACTCAAAATGTAATGTGCAAAATATGCCATATGGCTTGAAGTCGGACGAGGCTTAGTTACTTCAGAACGAGATAGTCACGTGCATTCCACAACAATGGCCTTGACATGTCGTGACAATCCAAATGGCGTCACTAAGAATACATGCAGTCTTGAATGGTGACACATTGTCTTGGCGGACATGCCGGTAAAAATGCCACCTATAGTATTGGAGGTCAGTGGGGTCACCCGCTGGGGTGGAATGTGAACACGTACCCTTTTGCACAGGCTCGGAAGACAGTAGAAGACAGCTGGTGGGGGGGGGGGACCAACATGCCAACTAACGTTACCCAGCCGCCCTGGGAAAGGCTGGAGCCAAGTAAGGTAAATTACGAGACAATCCTGTTTACAGCATCATTTTAATGCCAAGAAGCACTAATAATCTTCTGGTCATTGAACCCAGTGGTCCGCATTCCAACTGTAATGCATATATATATATATATATATATATATATACATACACACACACACACACACTTAGCGTTCGCAGAAAAGCCCCATGGCTTAGTAAAATAGCTTAAAGGAGTCTAACCACTATGGCATAAAGATAAAATAAATATCTAACTCAAATAGCTCGAAATACAATAACCATATCCCTACTATAAACTAAGCAAGGGGAAAAAAAGAGCAATTTTGTCAAACTATAGCCTTGTCTATTCATTTATCTATGCAGACTCTAAAACAGTGACCGGCCTGAGACGGCCAAAGTCAGCACCTTGTCAGCTCATAAATCCTTAAGTCATTCACATCGTTAGCAAAATGGCTGCCGTTCACACATGGAGCTGGAACACAGAACTGACCCAAAGACGGTCCAGAGAGCATCTCAATGTACGAAGGAAAGGACGGAAGGAAACGCACAAGAAATGGAGAAAGATAGGATGAGAAAGAGAGAGAGACACAAAGTGGAGCACAGTCGACCCGCAGTCTGTCTGGCACTGTCCCTGTACTCACTGTGGGCTGGAGGGACCAGGGGAGTCGTAGCTTCACTCAGACCAAACTCTTCCAGGGACACTGACTGAATGACCGAGAACCCACGTTGGGACACTCTCCCTCCCTCTTTTGTCCGCACCCCTCCGACTCCAATCTCAGCCAGGTTTAAAATAACTCCGAGCAGAGTCTGGGTGGTGTTGGGGGCAGCTGTCCCCCTCCCCCAAATCAACCCAGAGACTCCAGTGCTTTTTACTGTACCAGCTACCAACCATTTTGGCAGCATAATTTCCCTCCTTCCCAGCAGATGATGTATATTCCTGTGCAGCCTTTAGTTTTTCTTTGTGTACTCGCTCTTCCATTCGCCTCTGGCTTTTTCTTCTTCTTTAGGCGATGTCTTTATGCCAAGGTGGACGCACCATTAGCACAACCTGCAGTGCAACAGTAATAGTCTCCATTAACAATACAAATGGATCCCGTTTTGGCATGCAGTTCCTCATCATCACGTCACAGAATTCAACGGAATGGTTAGGTTGCATTGTAGACGCTGTCGATTCTTTGGGCCTGGCGTACGCTAGACAGGACGCCCAAGACGTTGGCGAGAAACGCAGGAGTCAAAGTTGTGAACATGGAGGGGGGGCAGTTTCAACATTCTCCCCCTGACCTCCAGAGGCACCTGCTTGGCCTCTGGTCACAGAGTTTCCTGGGAAGATAAACAGGGCAGATTCCACAGGGAGGTCTATTCTGGTCGCAACGGGGCCATTTCCAAGATAGTCAGCAAACAAGTCCAGGCATTTCAACCCAGGCATTTCACAGCCTTAGTCAGGAATCACAGGCTATATAAGAGTTACCTCATCATTTCCCCGTAATCAACAAAATGGGGGTTGCGTTACCTTTCAAGTAAAATCCTTAAATTGTTAACTTCAACTTACCCTGTTGACCTTCTGCAGAGCGGTGGTGGGCAGTGCAGCCAGCGTCCGGTAGTCCAGATTCAGAGGTCCAGTGCCCAAGTTCTGAGGGAACAGAAAGTTGAGTGTCAGACCTACTGGGGGGGGCAGACGGAAGGACGACCAACACTTCCTGTCACACTACTCTCATGTGTCACTCAGTAACTAACCAAAGCTACTTCGTCATTACATAAATATGTATTGAAGCAAAAGTTTCCAGAACATTCCAATCCAAATATTATAGTAAATTCTTCCGGACTGGAGATGTCCCCTCTCTGGTGGGGAGATGGTTGGTTGAGCTGAGGACTCGGAGGCCCAGGGGATATCAGTCTCACCTCGGTCTCCTCTTCTAGCAGGCGAGTAGCCTCCTCACGCTCCAAGCGCATGCGCTCCTTCATCGAGAAAAGGGGGAGGTGGAGAGGAGGAGGACACCCAGCCACACACACACGTGTAATTATAGAGAATGAAGGTGAAATGAGTGAAGGTGGGATGGAAAGTGAAATAGGCAAAAAGACAAGCATGGAGAAATGAAGTGGAGGTGGGATGAGTGGAGATGGTGTACGGACGACCCAGACACATTGTGGGGGTAGGAGAAAGGGAGTGGGGGTAAGAAAGAAGATAAAAGGAGAGAAAGGATAGAACCCACACACATTAGAAAAGTGCTCCGTTTATTTGCCACAGTAGCAGAAAAGCATGCGAGGGAGGACTTGGCTACGTAGTCTCACTCACCACCTCTTCTCTCTCCCACTGGGACGTCTCTCGCGCCATCTCCACCTCCTAGGAAATACATTTTTAGGTCAAACTGTTTCATATTAACGGGCATCCATTCTGTTATGAGTTTGAGGAAACATACGCTCCTTATTTTGTTAATCACTTTGCACTAGCACCTTGTGTTATTCTCTGGAGCGTGGATTGTAGTATATAGTATATTTTTGCATCTAAGCCTCCTTGGTTTTACCTGGTCATGGCTTGTGCACCGACCACCAACCATTGTAGCCTGAGAGCAGAACCTCACACCTGCTTTCTGCGTCATATTATTCTCACCTTCTGTAGGATGTCCATCTCCTCGGGACTCAGGTCTCGGTCTATAGAGGAGATGCTCTCCATGCTGTTCTTACGCACGATGCCCGCCGCAAACGGGTTGGCAATGATGCCCGGCGACGCCTGTGAAGACGCACAATAAACACAGCGTCCATTTTGAATCCGACTCTGCAACTAAGGGTCATTAACAACCCGGAATGGAGGTCAGTTTCCCTTACCTCTATGGCGGCAGCGTTGCCTGGGTCGAAGCCGTCACACACCAGCATGAACAGGGTGTCTCCCACGGCGCGGAGCACGCGCACGGCCTCCGTGTGGGTCATGCCCAGCAGGCTGTGGTTGCTCACCTCCAGGATCCGCATGCCCACCAGCAGACGGCCGTCTCTGGCCGCTGCACCACTGGAGCTCACCTACAGCGGGCAATGCAGGGGGGAGGGGGGGTAAGGCAATACCACTAATGGGAAAACCATCTATATTGGGGTAGTGGTTGATCCAGTGAGAAAGACAACACGTAATGCCTAAAAGGTACCTTGGATATGAAGATGCCCTCATCGGTGGCGTCGAAAGGGTTGCCAGCGTGGCCTTTGGCACCGCCACGTATGCTGATGCCCAGCTTCTCTCCAGTCTGCTTCTGGATAACTATCTCCTGTATAGGGACACATAGATCAGGATATGGGACTGTGTGTGTGTGTGGAGAAGGGGACAGAAGGTGTGTGTGTGTGTGTGTGTATACGTATAGGCCTGTGTGTGTGTGTGCGCGTAGGCCTATTTCCGTGTACATGTGTGTTTACGAGACGTCACCTGCATCCCCGGCGGTGAGGGGTCCCTGCGCACCAGCATGCGGATCTCCTGTTTGTTGGAGAGCAGGGCTTTAACAGCCTCCTGGTGGGTGGCGTGGCGCAGGTCGATGGTGTTCACCTCCAGTATCCTGTCCCCGACCCGCAGCCCACTCTGACACGCCAAGCCATGCGGGATCACCTAGCACAGGCAGACAGAGGGTGAGATACACAAACCAGGAAACATGAGAGCAGGGAAAATATATATGAGAGAAGAGCGAGCGAGCCACCTTCGAGATGAAGACACCAGGCTCGCTGACGCCGAACGGATGACTGGCATGGTCGCTGCCACCCACAATGCTCAGTCCCAGAGGGCCGCCCGCCTTCACCAACATCACTTCCTGTCAGGAGACGAAGTGAAGCGACTAACGTAAACAGTGTTGTCTATAAAGTTTTATTTCAGGGACTTTGACTAGGACAGGGGCACCAGAAATACAGCATCTGGAGCAAAACATCAGAGCAGACAAATACCAAATACACATTTCAACTCAAAACCTTACACAGAGACCCCCCTATTTGACAAGACCACAAACCATCTATGGAACTACCATATCTACTTGTAAATGAGACAAGACACAGGCCTAAGCTCTTAGTCAATGGAACAGACTCCACTTCTTGGTATTATTCACTCAGTGAATAATACAGCATTTCACTGGGCCCCACTAAAACATCCTAGCATACTGTATTTATCTTAGGTTGGGACTAAGTCTTCGTACCGTGCGCCATCGTCTCTGGAGCTGGAGAGCAGTTGAGATAAAGGCCAAATGAGAAGGCATTAAAACTGGAATAAATCTGAAGGTCCTTCGTGGTAACTAACCACCACCCTCACCACACTGTACCATCTTCCCTCTCTCCCCCAGTCTTACCTCGATGGGGTACTCGTCCTGCAGCGGCCGGCTCAGGTGGGTCCCGTGGGGCGAGTCATCGTTGCCCTCCTCCTGATCGGGCGAGTCGGAGGGCTCTGGGGGCGGGGGGGAGTGGGCGCGGGCGCGGGACAGGCCCGGGGAGCCCCCTGCGGTGCCCGGCTCGGCCTGGTCGCGCTCCACCAGGAGGGCGATGGTGGGGGAGGTGCCGGTAAGCAGCGCTACTGCCTGGTCATGCCTGGCCTCTGTCATGTCTACACCATTGATCTGAATCCAACGGCACAACCAATGAGGGCGGGAATCAGTAGGCTGACTGACCAACCAGTGTGTGACACTCAGGACTGGAGGCTCGGTGAGGGCGGACAGCCATGTGTTCAGACTCAAGTCATTACGGAGTAGACGAACATCACATTACCATAAAGCTGCAAATCATCACTGTAAAATAACTGTCTCAATCATGGCTCAATATAGTACATTGAGATGTTCCGTACCAAAGAAAGCCTGAGTGTTTGAGTGCATATGTGTGTGTGTGAGAACTGAAGACACCAGGAGCCAACACCCATACAGCGGAAGGGAGGCAGGTCGGAGAGAGGAGAGAGAGGGAGGAGCAGAGGAGAGAGAGGGAGGAGCAGAGGAGAGAGAGGGAGGAGCAGAGGGAAAGCTAGCAGAGAGGAGCTTCTCCTGGGAGCTACAGTAGGAGAAACCCTTTCGCCAATATTACAAATCTCAAAAAGTCTAAAAAAGTAGTCCTAAAAGTCCTTTCAACGCAATATACTATATTTAAGTCTTTGGCCAACCAGACTTATGTCCATTCTATCCAGTTGCCTTGCTCACTGAAAAACACATAGGGCAACATCATATGATGACTGCCAAATGGGCTGATTGAGTCAGCAACGGCACGCAGCGTCGTTAATAGTTCTCTACAGGGCCGAGTGATACAGCTCCATCTCAGTACTGCTCCTAGACCTGGTCTTAAGCTGCAGAAATGGTCAACTATCCTATTACTTTGCAGGGGGAATTTGAGGATGGATTGCAGTCTGTAAACTTACATAAACGAGGTCCTGAGTGAAAAAGTGGCTGAAAAAAGTGGCTGATTGGTCCAAGTGACAAACAGAAGCCAGCGCTGACCATACAGTACCGGCTCTTACCATTGGCTGATATGCTTACTGTGGCTGCCGCTATGACAATACACGCGGTTACCACGTCCCAGAGTGCCCGTGTCCCCCCCCCCTCACCACCACACCCAACAGGCAAGGAGACGCATTGTGCATTAGTGGCCATGCAGAGAGGGAGATAGAGCGAGAGAGGTGGCGAGAGCGTGAGAAATAGAGGGGGAGAGAAAGAAAGAGTACAAGAGAAGCAGAGAGTAGGTAGAAACAGAATCATTCATAGAGCCATTTTATGATCTCCCCCCCCCCTCAAATAGGAGGGAGAAGAGGATTTGGGAGAGAGAAAGAGGAACGGTTATGATTCAGAGAACGAGACAGGAGTAGACAGATAGGAGACGAGGCCACCACACCGCACACAAACGTGACTGAGGTTAACAAATGTTGAGATTGAATGAATCGAGATTGGTTCAGGAAAAAAACTATAGAAAAGCTGGAGGAGCCTGCACAAACTCATATCAAGGCCCTATCTTTGCAGCCAATGGACCATGGTCATAGGCATGGGCATGAGGGTACATGCAACTCTGGCAAGACCGTGCTACAGAATGAGAACACCACTACGATGCCAAAGAAAAGAGGCACACAGTGAAGCAGCATGCAGCAGGAACCTTGGCTTCAGCTGTCAATCACATACATATCAGCTAAGGTCACGTTAGTCCAGCCGCTGCGTCCCAAATGGTTCCCTATTCCTTATGTAGCGCACTGCTTTTGACCAGAGCCCACAGGGAATAGAGCGCTATTTGGGACACAGCCTAGATGGGCTGGCAGCAGCGGCACAGGACAAGCAGAGGCCCAATTCTCTCAAGTGGGATGAGTGTTAGTTGTCATTGTAGTGGTGTTTGTTTTGGAAGGAGCAACCGGTGCGCGCGCGCTTGGTCGTCGAACGTGTGTGTGCTTGCTTGGTGGTGTTTTGCAGGAAGTTGACACGGATCGAACCCAAGTTAGTCCAATTCATCTTAAGACAGGACTAGACTTGGGGATCATAACAGTGTAAATCCGAATACTTTGCTGCAGTAAGTGTTGCATGATCCCTTCACTAAAAGTGAACCAAATGGAATAATAGGGGTGGGAAAGAGTTGTCTAGCTGATCAAAACCATCGGTCCCCATTTCAAAAAGAACAGGCAGCCTTCATTTCAACATAGTTGAATGCACTCACTATGCAGTAAGTCACTCTGGAAAACAGTGCTTGCTAAATGACTAAAATGTGTATGTTAACAGTTCAACTGAAACATTAGCATGAAAAACCAAAGAATTTAAATGAAGACAGGAGGATGGGGGCGAGAGAGGAGAGAAAAGCATTGGTGAGGTCCCAAATGGCTCTATTCCCTGGTCAAAAATAGTGCACGACACAGGGAATAGGATTCCATTTGGGACGGCTCCATGGGGCTAAAAACAGAGGAGTGGAGCAGTACTCACCGTGATGACCCTGTCTCCGACGCGGAGCGTGCTGTCTCGGTGGGCCGCCCCTCCCTCTGCGATTCGGGAGATGTAGATCCCCTGAAGAGACGGACAGGAGACAGTTCATAATGCAACGCCCTTCGGTTTAACCTACAGTGACGTGTCTGCTAGCTGTGTACCTGGTCACCCAGGGAGGGTAGGGGGTGAGACTGGCGCAACAATGCCCTGCTAGCTCCATCACTGCCAGTCAATCTATTCTGGGATGGCGGTTACCACAGGGGACGTCCCGTAACGACTACTTCACACAGCCAGGACAAAATATAGCCTTGCACGCCTATATTCACGGTCACTAGTCTAATGCTGCTCTCAATAGTTGGCTTGGGCTTGTTCAGAAGTATTTCTGTGGTGGTTGTGAGCACAAGAACACCATCATGCCTTTTTTATTACACTCTACCAACAACTACTCAAACAAATCCAATATTTAGCTGAAAAGGTATACATAATATTGAGAGGTGGCACTCAACAAAAATGGTAATAATTCTATCCTACTGCAGTAAAACAAAGTTCAGAGGTGGCTCAGGCTACAGACCAGCAACACCTCATGGACAACAGAGTCGCCGCCTCGCGGTGACACGGAGACCTCCAGTCCCTTTGCCTGAAGAAGAGAGTTCCACGAGCTGCAAGGATGACTAAACTCCTCGTTGGACTTACAAACGAGCACATCAAACTTTGTCACATGCGCCGAATACAACAAGGGTAGAGTTAACCGCCAAATGCTTACTTACAAGCCCTTAACCAAACAGCGCAGTTCAAGAAGAGTTAAAGAAAAATATTTACCAAGTAGACTAAAGTAATCATAAAAAAGTAACACAATAAGAATAACGAGGCTATATAACAGGGGGTACTGAGTCAGTGTGCAGGGGTACAGGCTAGTTGAGGTCATTTGTACATGTAGGTGGGGGTGAAGTGACTATGATTAGGTAATAAACATGTACACGTGCAGACAAAGTGCAGGCCTACTCCTAGCCCGCCTCAGAGACCATCTTGATCCCTTCCAGAAAAGGCACAACATAACTTACAGACTCCAGCGGTGAACGTGCGTCTCAGTTCCTGTCCGTGGCGTCTCCCTGGGCTGTGGGGGTCTGTTTGAGAGCCGTAACGCACAGGACATGTAGCCTTGAATGTGGCCAATGCGGTGGCCCCCCAAAAAATAACCACATCCCAGTTACACAGGACCTATCAGGTGTCAAGGCTCGCTATTCATATCGGTCTCCTTGGCGATGGCTGTAAAACGTCTGGAGTGGAAAAATGGCTGTCAGAATGATGGAAACCTTGGAGGGGTTGAAGGCTATGACGGGGCATTAAACAGAAATAGGTAGGAAACGTACCACTCCTGACTAGACTTCTCCCTCTAATGCTGTAGCTACTGCAGTTACAGGGTGCCGTTGGCTTGTGATGTGGGACAACCTGACACCACACACACACCACACACGGTGTTTCACCACGAAGGGATTAAATATTCATCAGGGATGAAACGACGCCCAATATTCCTCCACCACACGACCTAGATATGGAAACTCTACGGCATGTCTCACTGTGTCTGCTGTACATTCAGCAGGTACGTGTGTGACTCTGTCTGCTGTACACTAAGGACGCGTGTCTCTCTCACCAAGTCCCCCGTACGGTAGGCTGTGGAACCCTTGCCCCCGGCGATGCTGAAGCCCAGGCCCTTGTCGTTGCGGACCAGGCAGGTAGACCGCCTGTGTCGGGGGCCTGCGGGGGAGCTGGCCTCCATGCAGAAGGGCAGCCCGCTGGCCCGTCTCTCCCGGGGGAAGTAGTCGTCCTCGGGCCTCAGCGGCGTGGTGGTGATGGCGTTCTCCGGCTCCACCATGTGCTCCCGGATGACGCTCATGGAGACGGCGGTGCCCGAGCTGCGCAGGGCTTCCACCGCCGTGTGGTGCTCAGCACCCTGGAGGGCCACGCCGTTCACCTGAGGGGGAGGGAGCGGAGACCATGGTTCACATGGCTCTCTCTCTACAGTCAAAAGGCCTGTTCATCTAGACCATGAATGCAAAATCTTATTGTGCGTGCAGACTTTACCTCGAGAAGTTTGTCTCCCACTTTGACCCCAGCCCGGGCTGCAGGTCCGTCCTCAGACACCCTGGAGATGAAGATGCCCTGGAGGGACAGACAGACACTCTCGTACACAGTCACAAGGCCCAATAGGTCCGCGGAATAGGAAAGCGTCCCAAATAGTACCCTGTTCCCCATGTAGTGCACTACATTTGAACCGGGGCCCTGTAGAGCAGTAAATGGGGAATATGGAACGCAGCCCATCTGTACATTTAGGAGTGTCCACAGCTGTCCTCTGCCCTCACCTCATCATCCCCCTTGTAGGGTGTGGATCCCTTTCCTCCGGCTATGCTGATGCCCAGACCCCCAGTTTGCCGTAGAATGGTCAGGTTGTGCTGGAAATGGAGGAGAGGGGGTCAGCGCAATGAGTGGAGACGCCCCCATACAACAGCCCTATCGTCAGATAGATAGGCTGGGACAAGAGGGAGGACTGCGGCATTGACACAGACAAGACAAGACAGGGGCTACTCTGGTCTCGGGGCTAAACTCAACTCAAGTGTATGTTGAATGAGGGGGAATAGACAAGAGCGTGTTGCCTTGCATCTCACATTGCAGAGTAGCTACATTGACTTATCGAAAGGCTTCCATTTTGCCGTTGAAACAGGAAGAAAGCAGTATCATTACAACAAGTAGTACAAACCGAATTACCCATCATATCACAATGCATTGACATTAGCCCAAAGACACACAGTGAAACAACTGGACAAATGTATTCCTCTGGACAGAAAAACAGTTTCAGACACTAGCACAGAGGTGTGTATTTGAGGAGGGGGCTGTATGTAACACAATACTATGTCATGGAACAGTCACAATGGGGGGGGGGTACACACGAGACACTACGAATCATAACATGTATGGGTCTGAACTGCGTGTGTGAATGCTGTCTGCGCAAGCCATGCAGAGTGGGGGGGGTGAAAGATAAATGGGAGCGAGAGAGGAACGACAGAGTTGAGTGGGGGGTGGGGGTGAAAGATAAATGGGAGCGAGAGAGGAACGACAGAGTTGAGTGAAAGTGCTGCGTTGGTGGGGGTAGCGGAGGGTGATTCCGTTGGGTCGTCAAACGACGACAAGGCTCCGTTCTCTCACAAACTCGTTGTCACCGTCGCAAAATGCAAACATGGGCACATGACGCACATGCCAACCAATCCACAGGCATCCTCACCAGAAGTGCAGTCACTCACCAAGGATTCCTCCATAAATCAGAGCCGCACAATCACTCCATTATGAACACGGTTACATCTTTGAAGGTCATTTTAACCAATTGAATGATCAAAAATACTTTTATGCTATTAGGGAGGTACATACCACCATCAACAAAATCAACAAAATGATGGAATTTCTCGTGGAAGAATGGTGTCGCCTCCCTCCAATAGAGTTCCAGAATCTATGCCAAGGTGCATTGAAGCGGTTCTGGCTCGTGGTGGCCCAACGCCCTACTGAGACACTTTGACTAACAATGTTACACTTCCGTTATACTGGGGAAACAGTTGTTTCCATAGCTAGGGCTGACAGTGAGGACTTGTGAAGAGCAGAATCAAGAACCTCTGCATAATCAAGAACGTTGCTTTGTGAGAAGGTGTTAAAGTTCACATTCAGCCATTGTTCCGTAAATATCAGCTGAAAAGAACCAGTTGGGCTTTGACCCCAAGTGAGAGCAGGTCTGCTGGAGTCATGGCCCAGAGACACACACGGGTGCCAGCCCGCATAGACGGAAATAGAAAAGTCTGAGCCTTTTGGGTAAAACACGGGGTTAAATCCTGAATGGAAATGCACCTAGGATGTCGATGTTTCCTTCATTTTGGCAGTTACCTGTAATGCTACCACTCAAATGGCAACATCCTATCATTTCAAAATGAAGATTAATATAATTAATACAGAAATAAAAATATCCATCCCAAACAACGGACATTTAACCAAATACTATCGTATTTACTGTGTCAGGTGTTTCACATATCCTTGGTGTCTCTATTGAATGTTAAGTTCTGAACAGAACTGATAAGCTGCTCGTGGTTCTTGAGCTATTCATCAGAGCAGATCATTGAGCAAAGTGCTTACACTCTGGACTGAAATCACCGTACAGAGCCAGGCGGAGTCTCAAATGGCATCCCATTCCCTACATAGTGTGCTACTTTTGACGTCAAAAGTAGTGCACGATGTAGGGAATAGGGTGCCATTTGAGACGTAGCCCCGGAGTGTTTTTTTGTCATACGTTGATAGGTGGACGGTGTGGTACCCGTGGAAACGGCTGGTTTTGGCATACCATTCAACTGTTATTTCATGATGCACATGTTCTCACAAAAAGGTAGGCAACTATTTTAGAAGACACACTTGTCCTGGTTAGAAGTTCCATCTGTGTGAGCCAGATCCCTGCTAGTGCCTGGTGAGAAACTAAAACCTGAAAGAAGACGGACCTCCTCCATCACAGACAGCAGCACAAGCAGCCCATTCACTCCAGGGCCTCTCAGCCTGAACAGGGGGATGAAGAAGAGGAGAAGAAGAAGAGGGAGGGAGGCGAGCCACAGCGTGGTAGAACCCGACAATGGGGTAAGGACGTCATTGAATGGTAACCACAGATTTGCCCCAGATAGAATCTACCCACATTCATATAACCTTATAGTTACAGATATCATTTGAATCCTAAAACCCTCTGTCCATTTTGGTCCCCTTCAAGTTCTGTTAGTCCGCTTCGAGTTCTATCACGCTGGTGGTCCAAAGGAGAGTTGTGGTGAGCATTTCCCTGGCGATTGGCTTGGATTAATCATGGATTTTTGTGGGCTGTTTTTCAGTTCCCCTCAGAGCCAGCGGGTGGGTGAATGGGTGAGTGAGTGGGGGAACGAGAGAGAGGAGGGGAGGAGTGGATGGATGGATGGAGTGAGAGAGAGTAAGTACAGACCTCTTCCTCCTCAATTCGAGCAGGCTCAATCAGCAGATTATTGACTTGATCAAATGACACCCCCTGTTAGGACAGGAACCAGCGAGAGGCATGCGGATTAGTGAGGCCAAAATAACTAAATATGCACACAAGCATACTCCAACCAAAACAAAATCGGATAAATCAAAAACAGAACAACGCACACACACACACACGCATACAAACACGTCAAAGAACAGTAACACACACAAACACACACTCAGCCACAGGGATAAACCCAAAAAAGGTCATATCCACTATCGTGTAGTGGTTGAACTAGGGACTACATTTGATATGGCCAATTTCATCGCCAGTTGAGGTCATTTGAACAGTGGCAACATCGGTCACACACATCACTCACTCCCCAGCCACCAGAAGCGGAAGCAGGCAGGGGTGGAAACTCGAGACCCAGGATGAGGTGAGTTACAGGCCACACGGGGAGGGCAGCTTGTGTTCAGAAAGAGAAACGGGGGAAAGAAAGCAGTGGCTCCCAGCTCAAAGTTCCCTCCAGCCTATAGACAGACACCACAGGAAAGCCTGATCCCCTTTAAAGTCATTTCATTTATACACGTTCTACTGTGCAGTCGTTTTTCAGATTGATTACAAACATGATTGACAAGTACTATTTAAAAATAAAAAAAAACAGTAATCAGATCATTATATCCAAACATGTCAAAGAAAAGGCTTTGCATGTACTCCAAGTGATTGTGTTCGCAGAGCTAAAAAAGGTGACAGCCTCACACACAATAAATTGTGAAATGCCATTGGTGTGTTTCCCTTCAATGTCAAATCTGCAGCAAAATGGTGAGCGATTGATCCATGCTGTAGGTGTACATTTAGCAAAAAGCGGTTTGTCTGGGTCTCAACATTTCCACCTCGGCCAAGAGAAATTCTGGATGGTCGGTAGGCAAATCAGGCACCACACACAGACATACACACCTCCATCATTCAATGCACATTAGTTAGCAGCGCTAGTGGTGATTACGATTAATAATCCATTTGAATACAATAAGTCTTCCCGAGTCATACACTTCAAGGGCCACATCCACACAAACAAATGTAGGAAAGCAGGTAAGGGAAAGTTCATTAACCAATTAAAAACAACAGCAGACAGCAAATGATACGGAGAGAAGCATAGTACTGAGGTGGGCAGACAGAGGCATGGTGAAGGAGGCCAGCAGGAGGCCAGCATAGGAGTCTAGTGCACAGCTGACGGGGTTGGGGATTCATCATCTTCACTTTTTACTAAGCAGATTTGATGGGTATTATTGATAAGTAGTCCTTGAGATGCTCAGAGGAGCCACAAGAGGGAGCTCCACTCTGGAGCAGTCCGGGTAGTGTGTGGATAAAATAATGTGCGTTTGTCCAAAATGGCACCCTATTCCCTATATAGTATACTAATTTTGACCAGGGATTAAGGAGACATTTGGTAGCCTTTGACTGAAGGAGTGAAACGTGTCCATGTCCAAAGCGTTTTAACAACTGCCACCTGATTTGGTGCGAGCTGGTTGTCCGTTCGTAAAAAAACGTTGGTGTGTCTGACGACATTTACAAACGTTTATCAAATGCTGTTAATGAGAAAGTCCACTCGTTAGTTATGTATTTTACCAAGTTACCGCCGCCTGTGAACGTAAGAACAGAACCTGCTTGTGTGGGACACAGAGAGCAACGGAAAAGCACTAGTGCAAAAGCCATAAGACAGCTCCCGGCAAACATCCCCGGCAAACATCCCCGGCAAACATCCCCGTATCCATTGGTTTGTTTTTCCTATGCACAGCAACACGGCATGCAATGTCATCTCCTATATCCGATCCAGTGCCAGCAGTCCAGACCGAATGCAGGTGGCATGGTGACAGATCGACAGGGAGCTTCTATGCACTTGCGTGTCTAGGGGGGTGCATAGAGGCGAGCTGCAGGCCAGGAACACGTCAGCGTGAAGAGAGAAGGTGTGCAAGAGCTTCATTCAACTGTCAGCTTCACGGGGAAAAACGCAAAAGGAAAAACTAGTCCCGTGGTTGTCCTGGCTAATTTGAAATTGGGATACATGGTTAGGGTGTGGAGTGTCGCGTGACCAGCTTGACCCCTGTTACTCTAGTCAAGTTATCAGAAAAAAACACGAAGCCCTGAACACGATAACTGCATGATATGATAGTATGTACATTTCAGTTTTGTACAACTAGGCTTTATAGACTATGTTCATATTGTAAACATGTGTTCTCTACTCCCCCCCCCCAGCCCACCACGAGCCCAGGTTACCTTGACCGGCTGCAGGGAGGAGTTGGCATGAAGCAGACTCCTATCCTCCAGCTCTGGCTCTTCTATCCTGTTGTGGCGCTGTGGAGTTACCATACACTCCTCCCCTTCCTCCTCTTCCTCCTCATCCTCCTCCTCTTCCTCCTCGGGGGCAGTGTGGTGCGAGGCTGGGTGTTGGGCCAGATGAGCGTCGGGGCTGAAGCCCTGCAGTAACGCGGCCACCGCCTCGGGTTTTGGCAGCTTGGTGATCTTGAAGTGCTTCTTGTAGTGCGGCGTGTCCTTCCTGATCAGACGCTGCTTCTCCGTAGGGAACTGGGGCCTCTGTTGTTCCTCTTCGTAGCCGTGTGGGACCCCATCCTCACCCTCCTCATCGTCGTCCCCATTCTCATCCCCACCCCGGTACATGGGCTCCTCTGCAAAGTGCACCGTGGGCTGGTGGGAGAGGGGATGGTGTGAGTGAAGGGAGAAAGAAAGAGCAGGTGGGAAGGGATTGTATTCAAGACGAGGACATCTCAAGTTACTGTTATGCATGATTCATAAATTGACCTGACCAGGAGAAAGTGTATAAACCACGGTACATAGTTTTTCCTGGCTGTCATAGTAGTGAAACTAACCTCTATGTACTCCACCTCCATCTCATCTAGCACCTCCACCTCCTGGGGCCCACGCCCACCCACCAGGTCTGTGGTCATCAGGCCCCGCCTCTCTTCGTGGGAGTTGGCCGAGGCCGTACTGTTGGACGCCGCAGAGTCGTGGCTCTGATTGGACAGATCGCTCAGCCGCTTCTCCTGCAACCAGCAATCACACGGGCGGAATGGGAAAAACAGAATCCTGGATTGGTGACCAACAGGTAACACTCCGATGCTGTCAGAACGTTACACAATGACCCATGACGCTGACCAGAAAGAACCCACTTATTACTTGGGACATGCTTTACTTTGTGTACCTGCGTGTCCCAAATGGACCCTGGTCAAAAGAAGTGCACTATAAAATGGTCAATAGGGTGACATTTAGGACGCAGCCTTTTATTTATATTTGTGCTCGTGGACCTCAAGTACGGTGCCATGTAGGATGTCCTGTGGCGTGTCGGTGACGTGTTGTACCTCAGCACCAGGGGACTCCGTCTCTCCATCCGCTCTGGAAGTGTAGGCCTCGTTCCTCCTCTCCTCAATCCCTTTCTTCATCACCTTCAGCTCACTGTGGTGTGGCGTCGCCCGCCGCTGGAGACCCTGCACACACGCACCAGTAAACTCCCCAGACTGACAGTCCGTCGACAGACCGCCAATTACAGACAGTCCTCCTCAGGCAAACAGTAAATCAAGACCCAAGGACAAAGTAGGACCGACTTGTGACGCTGCCGAAACAACGACCGATTGTCTGACTGGACGCCCTCTCCGCCATGTTACTTTCACCTGATGCCCGTGCAAGATCAGAGGTCACCGTGGGAAAGGAATGGGCAAGGAAGCGAAGTTGAGAGCCAGCCATCGAGTGCTTCACTTTAGAACGTGTTGGCTCGCGCAGTGCAGGAGTCACGCGAACAAAGCTCCTTATCAGCGACCGGGGTTCAATCCACACGTCTACCATTCCCCACGGTTTCTCCCACCTGCCTGTATCCCCCTCTCATTTCATAACTATCCAAATAAAGTGCCAAAATAACCCACAAAATGGATTTAGAAACAGTGTATTAATTCTCTCGTTACTCATTGTGCATCATGTACTACTAGTGTCATAATTTGTCTCTCTGCATTGTTGGGAAGGGCCCAATAGGTAAGCATGTGACAAAGACAGCTGTATTTTGACTTGTCTTACCCTGCGCTCCGCGGCCGCCTCGTCATCCTCCGCCTCCTGCTTGGTGGTCTCCTCCTGGAACTGGATGACAGACACGCGGTTCAGGTTGCTGTCTGTCCAGCTGTCGTCCACACTGTTCTGGAGCAGGTTCTCTGTAGGGAGAGACCGGATCCAAGAGAGGGACTGGGTTACAAATCAAGTCGGGCCTTCCAACAACGAACAAGACAAAAAAAATTGTTTTGATGGTACATGGGATGAATGGATGTTAGGAGAAGTGATGGTAACTAAATCTGGGTTGAGCGCGACAGGAGAGCGAGGACGACTCTGGGTTATGAACACAGGCTACGCTTCCAATAGATGACAGCAGGATAGATGAGCGTCGTCACTGGACACAAACGGTCATCGTTATGGAGTTAACGGGCGTTACTGGCCTGCTACGTTAGACGTGTAACTGTGACCAAGCACCAGACGCTCCTATTCACCTCAATAAGACCTTGGCGTAAGCGGCACCGGTCCCGGACTGGGTTTTTATTTTCAAGATCTCGACGCACGGCTCACACCCAAGAACAATTGATCAAGTGGCTTTTGCGCTCTGCACACGCTTCCAGTGTAGCAGGTGAAACGCCTACCGTGTAGCCCTTATGTGAGAGGGAGTGAAGGAAAGAGGATATGCAGAGAGAGAGAGTGAAGAAAGAGGTAAAGAAAGTCTGTAAATAGTGAAAAACCTAGGGACAAAGCTGAGAACAGAGGCAAGTGAGAGAGGAGGAAAGAAGGTCATGATGAAGATGACGGTGGTGTAAGGCTAACTCACCCAGGCTAGAGGAAGGCTGCTGGGGTAGCAGGTAGCAGGTGAGCACCTTCTCCCCGGTGCTCTCCTCATCCTCCGTCTGGAACTTGAGCATGGGCTGGGACTGGTTCTCTGCCAGCCACATGGCCTTCAGGTTGAGGTTGGCCAGGGCAAACGGGAGGTTCTGTAACCTGGGCACACCCACACAACACCGTCAACAACAACATATGGAAAGTACTGTTCTGATTTCTAAGAATACATCCGGTGTGGCTCAGGTGGTAGAATATTGCGCTGGCAACGTCAGGACCGTGGGTTCAGTTCCTGCTGAGGCCACTCGTATGAAAATGTACGCACGCCCTGCTGTAACTCGCTTTGGAAACTGCGTCTGCTAAACGGCATATTTTACATGACTATTCAGCTGTAAGGCTTGATGAAAAAAAAGGATCAAGCGATCAAAAAGGGTCAAGCGAAGGAGTGGCGATGCTAGCACCAACGCCACTGAGTAGCGGGGTTACCTGTTCCCTGCCACGTCTAGCACGTGGAGCTCGGTGGCGTCGGCCAGCTGGGCAGGCAGCTTGGCCACACGGTTGTCCCTGAGGGAGAGCACGTTGAGGCTGGCGCAGCCGCCCAGCTCATCGGGCACGCCGCCCAGCCGGTTGCGGTCCGCATTCAGATTGGTCAGCTTCTTCAGCTTGCCCAGCGAGCGAGGCAGAGTCTACAGAATTAAACATTTACACATTTCATGAATATTAAGAAGAACGCATCTCAAGGGGGTTGTTAAAAGGCAATGAACTGTACATTTGTTCTGAACCAAAAGAAACTTGGGTTATAAACGCAGTGGTTCTGTACCTGTAAGAGGTTCTCGGTCAGCACGAGTTCCGTCAGGTTCTCACACTCCCCTATGGAGTCGCTCAGGTGGGTCAGTCGGTTCTGGTCCACTTTCAAGATGGACAGCTGCTTCAGAGAGCCTGGAGAAACAGAGTCAACCGGGTCGTATTCATCGCAGCAAAACGTTTTGTAACGGAAAATGAAAACGTGTTTATTGGACAAGTTCAGGACCCCTTTGAAGTCAGTTATTGTCTGTCTGGTTCATAATGACCATGAAGCTTTCATGTCAGTTAACTAGTACTATTTCCCCAATAGGGGGCAGTGTGGTTCTTCACGAGTCAAGTGCATTTACCTTCAATTGCATTCAGGCAACGATAACATCCATGGGTCTACTTATTGGTAAAAGAGCAGACACCTTGGCAAAGTACTTTTAAAAAAAAAAGTTCTGTTTGACAATGAAGCTACTGTGTAAACCAGTTGAGGTGAATAAGGCACTGTACAAAAGGGACAGAATGTCATCTGTTCATCTTTTCTCCCTCCCTCCTTGCATCCCTCTCACCAATGCTGTCAGGGACCACCTCCAGGAGGTTTTGTGTGAGCAGCAGGTCAGTGAGGGCCAGCAGGCCGCTCAGCTCCGAGGGCAACTCCTCCAGGCGGTTCTCTGACATGTCTAGACACACCAGCCTCCGCAGGTTCCCCAGCTCCTACACACACACACACACACACACAGTTTTTCGTGTGAACACTCACTCAAATGTACGCGATGGGTTTCATCCTGAGCAACGTTCTGAGTCTAAGCGAATAAGATGGGCATAGATGAGCCAGGACCATACTCACTGGTGGCAATGAGGAGAGCTGGTTACGGTCCAACCACAGCTCCCGTAGCTTAGGGAGAGCACCAAGTGTGTCTGGCTGTTAGAGATAGAGAGAGGGGAAAGAGAGAGGGGAAAGAGAGAGGGGAAAAAGAGAGAGAAGGTAAACAGAGGGCATGACATATGTCATCGTTGCTCTGCTTTGTGACACGAGGCCAGGCGATCAGGTGTTCTGAGCCAATGCATGCTAAAGCGGGTGGGAACAAACACGAGGATCCATCTAAATATGCATCATTTGGGAAGAGAAGAGGTGGGGGTGGCTACATAACCACACATCATACGTCCCAAAATACTCCCATTCCACTCTGGGGGTCCCCAAATGGCTGCGGAAGGGGGCAAGATTCAACTGAAAAAACTAACTATATATGCACACCCACACACTGTTCCTGTTGGCTATGCCCATACACCAAACAGATCAAAGCATGTTGCTATCCAAAACAAGATGGGTCCTGTTCAACTTCAATTTGAGAAGAAAAAAAATCATTCTATATCCCTGCAGGGCAATTCACTTTGAGCTCCAAAAAAAGGCATTGGGAATCAATCCCAGAGAACACAAAACCTGTAGAAATGACCCCAGACTGTATTTGAGTGATACATTACATTAAATGACTTAGCATCCCTGTCAAGGCTGAGCAGTGTACAGTATGACAGGCAGGGTTGTCAGGCGGGTAAGCATGACGTCAGGTTGTTTGCTCAGCCTACGCCCTTGTCAGCTCAACAGGCACTGTTTACCCTGTCCCAATGAGAAGGCTAGCCAGGCAGGCGTTCCCATGCTCAAACAAACAGGACTCAAGGGTACAACTACGGGGATGTGTCCCAAATGGCACCCTATTCTCTTCATAGTGCATGAGGGCCCATAGCGCGATATATATATATATAGTACTACTACTTTTACCAGAGCGCTATGGGCCCCTCATGCACTAGGAAGAGAAAAGGGTGCCATTTGGGACACATTCGTAGTTGTACCCTTGAGTCCTGTTTGTTTGAGCATGGGAATATATATATATATATGGAATAGGGTGTCATTTGGAGCTTGTTCTTACCAACACTTCCAGTTCATTGCTGCCCAGGTCCAGCTGTTCCAGTTTCACCAGAAAAGAGAGCGACCTGGATAAGAGGAACAATCGATCATAGAAACCCTGAAGTAAATGGGGACTACTGCATAGACACAGTCTTGTTGAAACACTCAGTTTTAGAACAGATTTATAATCTATACAGAAACACATCAAGACGACGTCTGGACTGTTACAGTCAGAACCAGATAGGCTAAATCGCTAACCGTCACGCCCCAATCTCTCACACAGTCACGACAAGCTTGTCATTCAGCCAGTCTGTCCCTATGACAACAACTGCATCGAAAGAGAAGGGAGCTACTACTGCGGTTAACTAGTGAACAGATACACTAGTGATGATTGAGGACTCCATTGTGCTTCAAATCACTAGTCATATCATCAAGGACTCCTTTTTAGGAAACAACCACCTTTGCTAGCATAAAAGGGAGGCTGGGAACTATGCCAGGCTAAAGAGGGCACTTACGTGGGCAGGGACTTGAGCAGGTTCTCCCTGAGCTCCAGCGTCACCAGGTTGGCCAGGCTGCAGGAGAGAGGGAGGAGGAGAGGTTAGTCAGATGGGGTGTCTGCTGGTCCTGGTTAACTTGGCATGGCGATGGGCCTCATCCATCTGGTCACTCAGAGCAGTCTGTCTGTCTGAGAGCCCACTGTGTCATGTAATTAGGCCTGTACCAATGTCTGTCATTTTACAAAGCGAGGAGTTCAAATGTTTAGAGCAAGAAGGAAACCCGTGTCGGAGTTCAAATACCCATTCATGCAAGGTGGTTGGTCTGCATATTTCGTTGGTGTGTGTACTTACTTTCCTATGTCGTTGGGCAGTGTCTGCAGTGACACGTCGTTGAGGGCCAGGTGGGCGAGCCCTCGCAGCTGAGTGAAACCATCAGGCAACCTAGTGATGAGAGGACAGAAGACAGGAAAACAGATGGAAAGGGAGAAGGAGTGAGCGCGAGAGGGCGGAGAGCGAGCGAGCGTGCGGGGGGAGGGAGTGGTCCCTGCGGGGGGGGAGGGGGGGCCGAGCGAGCGTGCGGGGGGAGGGAGGGGGTCGAGCGAGCGTGCGGGGGGGAGGGAGGGGTCGAGCGAGCGTGCGGGGGGGAGGGAGGGGGTCGAGCGTGCGGGAGGGAGGGGGGTCGAGCGTGCGTGAGGGAGGGACCGAGGGGGAGGGAGGGAGGGGGTCGAGCGAGCGTGCGGAGGGGGAGGGAGGGAGGGGGAGCGAGCGTGCGGAGGGGGAGGGAGGGAGGGGTCGAGCGAGCGTGCGGGGGGGAGGGAGGGGAGGGGAGGGGGGGAGGGAGGGAGGGGTCGAGCGAGCGTCGGAGGGGGGGGGAGGGAGGGGTCGAGCGAGCGTGCGGGGGGGAGGGGCCGAGAGCGAGCGTGCGAGCGTGCGGAGGGAGGGGGGGGGAGGGAGGGGTCGAGCGAGCGAGGGGGGGGCCTCGAGGGAGGGAGGGAGGGGGGCGGCGGTGGAGGGGGAGGTGCGGAGGAGGGAGGGGCCGAGCGAGCGTGCGGAGGGAGGGAGGGTGAGCGAGGAGGGGGGGGAGGGAGGGGTCGAGAGGGGAGGGGGGCGTGCGAGCGAGCGTGGGGGGGGAGGGAGGGGTCGAAGGGGGTCAGCGTGTGGAGGGGGAGGGAGGGAGGGGCCAGGAGCGTGCGGGGGGAGGGAGGGGTCAGCGTGGGGGGGGAGGGGAGGGGTCGAGCGAGCGGGGGGGAGGGAGGGGGTCGAGCCATCAGGCAAGCCTAGTGAGAGGAGGGGTCGAGCGAGCGTGAGGGGGGAGGGAGGGGTCGGGTCGGAAAGAGGGGAGGGAGCGTGCGGGGGGAGGGGGTCGAGCGAGCGTGAGGGGGAGGGGAGGGA
The DNA here is from genome assembly GCF_018296145.1 of Oncorhynchus tshawytscha. NCBI lineage: Eukaryota > Metazoa > Chordata > Actinopteri > Salmoniformes > Salmonidae > Oncorhynchus > Oncorhynchus tshawytscha. Next base: position 11,972,884 of record NC_056457.1, on the reverse strand, counting down.
GGGAGGGGTCGAGAGCGTGCGGAGGGAGGGAGGGGGGAGCGAGCGTCGAGCGGAGGGAGGGAGGGGTCGGGGAGGGAGGGGTCGAGCGTGCGGGGGAGGGGGAGGGAGGGAGCGTGCGGAGGGGGGGAGGGGCCGAGCGTCGAGCGAGCGTGCGGAGGGGGGAGGGGTCGAGCGAGCGTGCGGGAGGGGGGGAGGGGCTCGAGCGCGTGCGGAGGGGGGGGGGGGCCGAGCGAGCGTGCGGAGGGAGGGAGGGGTCGAGCGAGCGGCGGAGGGGAGGGGTCGAGCGAGCGTGGGGGGGGGAGGGAGGGGTCGAGCGAGCGTTGAGCGGGGGGGGGGGAGGGGGGAGCGAGGCGGGGGGAGGGAGGGGTCGAGCGAGGAGCGTGGCGGAGCGGGGGGGGGGAGGGGTCGAGCGAGCGTGGGGGGGGGGGGTCGAGCGAGCGTGGGAGGGGGAGGGGGCGAGCGAGCGTGCGGAGGGGGGGAGGGGTCGAGCGAGCGGAGGGGGGGGCCGAGGGAGGGAGGGGAGGGGTCGAGCGAGGGGGGAGGAGGGGTCGAGCGCGTGCGTGGAGGGAGGGAGGGGTCGAGCGAGCGTGCGGAGGGAGGGGGGGTCGAGCGAGCGTTGGGTCGAGCGTGCGGGAGGAGGGCCGAGGGGGAGGGAGGGGTCGAGCGAGCGTGCGGAGGGGGGGGAGGGGTCGAGCGAGCGTTTGCCAGGGAGGGGGGAGGGGTCGAGCGAGCGTGCGGAGGGGGGGAGGGGCCGAGCGGCGTGCGGAGGGGGGGAGGGGGAGGGAGGGCCGAGCGAGCGTGCGGAGGGGGGGAGGGGGTCGATTGTCGAGCGTTTGCGGGGAGGGAGGGGTCGGCGAGGGGGAGGGGAGGGAGGGGCGAGCGAGCGTGAGGGGGGAGGGAGGGGTCAAGCATTGTTTGGGGGGGGAGGGAGGGTGCGGAGGGGGAGGGAGGGGTCGAGCGGCGGGGGAGGGGGAGGGAGGGGCGTCTTCGGGGGAGGGGAGGGGAGGGGGGAGGGAGGGGTCCAGGGAGGAGGGGAGCGAGCGCGGGAGGGGGGGGAGGGAGGGAGGGGTTAGCGGAGGGGGGAATAACGAGCGTGCGGAGGGGGGAGGGAGGGGTTGAGCTTTGTCCATGGGGAGGGAGGGAGGGGTCGAAGGGAGGGGTCGGCACAACACGAAAGAAAGTAGGTAGTTTCTCAATGGCCCTTCAACATCAGCCCTTGAAGCAGTTGGAATAGCTTCCTCCCCTGCTTATGTGTGTGTCCCAAATGGCACATTATTCCCTTTACTGTGCACTATTTTTGACCAGGGCCTGTAGTGCACTATATAGGGAATAGGGTGCCATTTGGGACGGACACACATTATGTGGCCAGATCCATCTGACAAAGCACTCACCATCACCACTGCTGCCAACAGTTCTTTTCCTATTCTATAGGTGGAAGCTGCAGCAGAGAGAGGGTTTGCCTTGTCGAGCATTCCACTTCTGTAATACCATGCTAGTTTCTGGGTCAGTGAACAGCGTACTGTTGCCTCACAAAGCCTCGTTCTCCTCCAGGCGTTTTGCTCATGTACATAATCTAGTACTGAGAAAGGGCCTTCTGAGCCTTTGACACATCTGGGCGACAACTTGAGATAAATATATAGCAACTTGTTAAAATATTTCTTTGTCCATTTCATTGTTTGAAGTTGTTTATCTTCAAGGCCATTACGGAAATAACCACAATATGGCACAAGTATGACAATGAACTAGTGAAGTGCGTGCACCCCCCCCCATCACCACATCTCAAATGATAACTTAGTATGGCCCAGACATGAGTGAGAGAGCGAGAGAGCCCTGGACTGATCCACTAACCTGGAGAGGGGGTTTCCACTGAAGTCTGCAATCTCCAACGCCTTGCAGAACTTAATGCTCTCGGGGATCTCAGGAATGTCTGCGGAGAGAGCGAGTGGGTGGGGGGGGGCACACTCAGCACCATAGACAGACAGCGGGGTCACATTGTACTTAGACCACCATTTCAGGTTCCCCTCCCTTGTAATCACTAGCAGATGGGCTAGTGATGAGGGGAGAAGGGGACAAAGAACAGGGATGGATGGGCTAGTGATGAGGGGAGAAGGGGACAAAGAACAGGGATGGATGGGGCAGAAAAGAGGATGAAGAGAAATCCCCTTCACCTGTTCTCATTGACAAGACTATGATAATTAACATATTGTTCTTACTGTACATGAGACATTCAAGTAACAGTCAGTGTCAATGTTATCAGCCTGATAGGTACCATTTAAAATTCTCTCCCTCTCTCTCTACCTCTCTCTCTACCTCTCTCTCTACCTCTCTCTCTACCTCTCTCTCTACCTCTCTCTCTACCTCTCTCTCTACCTCTCTCTCTACCTCTCCTCTACCTCTCTCTACCTCTCTCTACCTCTCGGGGGACTACATTAAGGTTGGTCTGTATCTGAACCTTAGATGTATGTATACTGCCAGAACTTGGCCCTAACCTACACAAGATATGAAATCCATGCTAGGTCCGACACATGGAGACTGGTTAGTGTGTTACTCTCCTGGGCAATAGAACCAAGGCAGCAGTAGCTGAGCACAGATGGACTAAGTTGTTAGGCCACATCTCCCACAGCTCTTGGCTCGGCTGGCAGCCCGATGCAGTCGGTCTGTGGCAGCAGGACAGATGTCTCATATAAACACTCCCCACTATGTGATATTTACAGCAAGGACACAGAGGGCAGCGACTACTAGGACTAAATAAAGCAGGAAACATTTGAGATCGGTTTGACATGTACGATCGAGGGCGGGATTAATTTGAGCGCCTGGCATTGGTTTCTAGGGGGTATATGTAGAGTTTAGATCCCAGATCACTTTTCCTTACATGCCCTTCTGTGTCCGTGTTTAACTACCAGGCCTGGCAAGGCCAGGAGTGAGTTGGGCCATGGGTGAGTTGAATGTGTTGTTTTCAGCTTGTTGGTACTGTACTGTCTGCCACAGAATACGTTTCTATTGGTCTATAAGGCGATTGCCTGCTTGCTCGTATTTTGTGAAGCTTGTCTGGTCTTACTTTCTTGCTGGTTCTCTGAAAGTGGTGTTTGCAGCATGCTTGCCAAAGCAGCATTTGTTATTTATTAGTTGGTCGTTAAAATAATTGTCTGTTCATTGTGGTAATTTGCATGCATAGTTGCAATATGCTGGTATTGAACCTGGTTTTGACCCCAGCAGAGGGGGCCACCGACAAAGTGTGTGTGTGTGTGTCCTAACCGTTTCTGGAGATGTCGAGCTCCACCAGCTGCATGAAGTTGGCCACCTCAGGAGGGAGCCTCTGGATCTCATTGTCACTCAGGCCCAGCTTCCGCAGGTTCAGAAGTCTAAAGAAAGGCTGAACAGACACAGGGAATTACTGGGTTAGGACAACAAAAAGCTTGGACAAAAAGATAGATTGTGTTTTGCAAAACACACCAGCTTTTGTTAAATAAGAGCACCGACGCATTGAAAAATGCCATCAACGGTTCCTTTTTGGAAAAGGACCCGGGTCAGTCGATGACCCGGGTCAGACGATGACCCCTTTCCATCGAAGCCTTCAAGTCGCTAACCTATCTAAACTCCCACTGGGTTAAGACACTCTCAAAAACTGCAGCATGTATGCTAAACCCAAACAGTCAACTCAACATTTGTCAATGCGATCAAAGAGTTGGCAGGGGCACCTAAATGCAGAGGGTTGAGCTCAATCGACTGTATATCGTGCTGTTCACCAGAAGTTAGATTGTGGAACTTTTGATGCAGTGCACAATTGATCAGCATTTCTCCCAGCTCAATTCTCTCCACTCCATCAACCCCTCAAACCACACTCTATAGACTGTCAAACCGCAGGTTGCAAACACATGATCAGAAACATACCACTACACAGGTCCTTGTATTTTTACCAGAACGGGCCTAGCCTACAGCTTTCTTTGAACCAATTCCATCGGCATGTCCCTAAAACCCCTCCTCGCGTCACTATGGCAAACAAATAACAGTGGCTTTGGATAGGAGAGCTCTGCTCAGGCCCGGGCTACGTTGCCAAGTATTTTCACAAGAGGCTGGTTGTTGAAAGGGTAGGGGACGGCATTCAGAACATTCCTCCAGCAGGCAGGCAGCACCGGGTGGCTGGGCGGGCAGGCGGTGTGTCCTCTGCTACACGGCCTGGCAGGCAGACATAGGGAACAGGTCCCAAACTATGCAGCCATTAAATACTCAATCATCCCCGTGAGTCTGCAGCCACAGAGGGCCAGTGTCTGCCAGGGCAATGAGGGCATCATAGCAAATCAAACAATGTGAAGGAACTCAGACATCCATGATTCTCAATCAGAATACCATTCCAAGTCATCAGGAGACATTGAGCCTGAACCAAAAATCGACTTTGATACACTCAATGTGACATATTGGATTCCCTTGAGTGAAAGGCATTGGTTTGTGTGTTTGACATGATTAACTTGGAAATCTTGGAAATTGCTAACTGGTTCCCACCAATCAAAGTGTTTCACAATTCCACGGAAAAACTCCTGTCTCTAGGGGAAGTTGCATAAACGTTCTTCGGCATATCGATTGAGTGAATCGAGGGCTCCCTTTGAGCTTCGTGTTGTTGTTGCCTGTCGGCCAGAAACTCAATGTAGTAGACACACAGTATCTGCGTCTCAAATGGCATGCTATTCCCTACATATTGGACTACTTCATAGGGCTCTGGTCGAAAGTGGTCCACTATGTAGGGAATAGGGTGCCATTTGGGATGCAAACAATATGACATGCTAGAAAACAGCTCTACAATTAAACTGCCAGAGGGAAGAATACTTCCTGTTCTCTTAGTTAGAATATATTGTATTTGGTTGGTACCGGGTGGTGAGCTGCACTCTCTCACCAAGGAGTGTGTGCACGTGATGGAGAGTGTGTGCGCGCACGAGAGAGTGAGTAGGAGTGAGTGTGTGCATGCGTGTGTCAGGGCCAGGTCTGGCAGCTGGCAGGGAGAGCTGTTGTGGGTGGCGTACAGTGGCTCTGGCAGGTGAAAGGCATCAGGTGACCGGAAGAGGAAATAAGAGCTGGGGGACCATGTGAACTGCAGCTCGGGCCCAGATGGAAGACAGGCCCAGAGAGAGCAGTCACCCACCCCTAGCATAACAGTTTACTCTAGAGCCATGGGAGAGCACGCATCCCCCCCCCCTTCGTATTCTGCCAACCAACAGACAGACATTCAACAGGAGTCAACTAAGTTCATGGACACAGAGACAGACACATTTGTTCATCGGTTCCCATATCAACCACATAAGTCAGGACAACAGGAGACACCAAAACAGTTGAGGGAAAGACTCCTCCATGCGAGACCATACCAATGTAGATTAAAACTTCTTGATACGTTCCATACCTCCCTCCCCTTCCCCTCTCGGAGTCTGCGTTCCAAATGGACCCTATTCCTATGGGCCTTGGTCAAAAGTAGTGCACTACAAAAAGGAACTAAGGTGCTATTTGGGACACAGAAAGTCTCTCCAGAACCCAGTCAGTGAGGGGCAGGCTGGCCTGCCGTAATGCAATCAGTCCCGAGAACGGACGATTATGCCCCACTGACAAAGACGGCCATTCAGCCCGCTGCAGAGTGGCCAGCCAACACAGCCGCATCACGGTCATACAGTCTCCTCTCTGGTGCTTCTTCATAAAACGCCCATTCCCAAGTCAAGTCGGAGAATAAAAAATATATATTTTTTCTCCAAAACAACAACTTGAGGGAGTGTACATACGCAGCTATTCTATGTTGCGCGGTTAACTAATAAATAGGTACTGCTAGAGTTATTAATGTAACTTCAGTGGTTGTACAAACGTTGGGCTATATGTTTTGATTTTTAATACAAGGCTGCATGATGAGACTAATGATGATTTGAAAAAAGTTGCTTGAAAAGGCATGAGCTCTGCTTAGTTTTTTTGCGCAGCCTGTAGAGTTTATCAGTCTCTCATTCACAATTTGACAAGCACTTGATAATGCCTCGAATTTCTCACCGGCATTCTCTTTGTGGCGGTAATGCACCCTAAAAAAAATCCAGGCCTTTTGCGGCCTGGAGTGCTGCATTGTGCCCTTCACCCTGGGTGTGATGCGCAATTCGAAGTGTCTCGCATGGCTCAATCACATGATTGGAAACTTTCTCACAGGCTACAAGTAAAGACAGACATCAGTAGATTGATATAGGCTAGTGCTTGCGCTGTTTGTTAGGCCTAATCATCTTTTTGGCTGACAAAATGTGGACTGTTCTGCCAAGATCTTCAATATGCACCTCAGGAACTGGATATAGACGTGCGCAGTTGCGTTCCCGATGTCTGTCTTAACTTGTAGGCTCCTACACCTCTTGTAAAGCGGATTAAAATGTGCTTCATTTGTAGAAGTTATTTGGCCACTCTAGTTGTGATACAAACCATATTAAAACATATAGGCCTACGGGCTAGGCTACATGAGGTGTGCGACTATGATTCGAACAAGTTCCAAAAAAAAAGGCATTGTTTCTTATGCTGGCCATCATTCACAAGTGATATAATACATGTCATCTATGCACTTCAATAGCGAATGGAGGACGCTTTTCTCCGTGGTTTATTGTCATGTCAGCCAGGTAGGCTATACGCCTGTGGTAAATATAAGCAATGTGCTTAATATTAGTAAAGTTGAGAAATAAATACAATATAAAATAGGCCTAGCCTATAGAAAGCTGATGGGATCCTCTTTTTAGGTAAAGGCCATCACTCTGTTCTCACGCAATTGCATAGCCTGTAGAAATGTTGCGCAACATGAGCTCATGGGCTCTCATGAAATGTTTGATTAGATTTTCAATCACATTTGCATTGATGTCAGAGTGATTAGAGGGACAATGAAAGTGCTGTGTACCAGGCAGTTAGCAAGTTTGGTAGGATACTAATGACCATCAGCAGTATCAGAGCAGCCTAATTAGCGTGAACAAACAGTCATTTGAGTACCTTCATAACTAGTGACCGCCGGTGTGGCGGTAATACGGTCCCCACAACAGCCCTAGGTAGGCCTAGATTAGTCTCAACGTTAGTCCAATGAAAAAGCTCTCAAACATTGGATGAATGATGAGACTGATGTTGAAATGCCACTGACTGTACCATGCCAACCATGTTACTAGATTACTGCAGGTTGTAGCCTGACTTCAACTCATTGTGGAGTCAGTCAGTGAGACCTGGCCACCCATGAGGCCGATGACAGAGAATTGCTTGGATGATGTATACGAGAGCACCCCACAGGAGCAGTGTGTGTGTGTGAGTAGTGACAAGTAGCACTGGGAGGGTCCCATCTGCAACTCCCCAAAAACACAGCTGCAGCCTGTCTTGGCTTATCTACACCCCTCTCAGGGTTAAGGTGTGAGTGAGAGAGAGAGTCTCCTTTCTCTCAGATGGTGTTATTCCTTGAAGGCAGCCATAAAACAGCAGATTTCATTTGAACTTGTAGAGCGTACTTCGCCAGGGTTTTCCTACTGTAGATTGACATAACTTTCCGAGCTGCGTGAGCAATTATTCACCTGCCAGTATACACACAGCTTGTACGGTTTACAGAGGCTTATTAAGGGCGGTTAGGTTAGATAGTCGCTACTGTAGGTGAGGAAGGAGAACGGTTCATGTGCATATTTGCGTGTTTATGCGTACGAGCGTCGGTTCATGGTTGGTTTTAGTGGTGTTTGTGTGTGCTGGAATAGAGCAGTAAATCCACGGGGAGAAATGAGCGTGTGTGTGTTTGTGTCCTGAGACTGCAAGGCCCATAACCTACAGTGCAGCGGACGTGCGTGCACACATATATATACACACACACACACACACACACACACATATATAATGGCAGTATGTTGATGATCACGGTCATTTCCAAGCACAAGTTAGCGGTGAGGTTACTTGGGAGCCCATAAGAAGAAAGCCCCCACAAGAAGAAAGCCCCCACATGGAATGTATTCATTAGTGCTCACCGTAGAAATGTTTTGAAACAGGAGTTTCTTATTGGACAAATTCAGGTAGACCCTCCCCGTTGTGGTCCGTTTGCTTCCTAGTGAATACACCCCAGACTTTGCCTTACACAGCCCTGACCGAAAGTGAACCACAACTAACAGAGGGAAGAGAGGGGGACAGGGACATACAGTAAGAGGGGTATGTGTGTTGTGTAAAGGTGCGTTGCTGAGCTGAAGCTCCATGGGACAGACAGAGGCTTCAGTGTTCTAGTCAAGTGACTTCATTTAGCCTCAAGCTGCTCTCCAATCAAACTATCACACACACACACACACACACACACACACACACACAATGTGCAAAAGGCTAATGAAAAACCCAGACAGGGCTGCTGTTCTGTAGTATCCTGTTGTTGCCCTAAAGTTATGAATCTGGAGAAACCCTAAGTCACTGTTGAGCCCAGACAAGCAATCAACATAATTTTGAGTGGAAAAACCAGAGATTGATAGGTTAATCTCTTTGGCAGAAACACTGACCAAATCAGTGGGGCACAGTTCAAGCAGAGTTTCTTCAACATGGGCTGAGATAGCCTTTCTGGCCTGAATTAACTAAGCGCTCAACCATCTGATCAATGGGACTACTGTACACACATTTCCAAGCTGGCTACGGGGAGGAAGGAGGAAGTGGAATTACATAGTATTGATATTATCCCTCTCAATCCCTCCCCCCCTCTTAATTTCCCCCTCCGTTTCTCAACCTCTTCTTTTTTCATCAGGAAGTGGTACGGGTAGGCCTCAACACATCTGCCACGCTGATCCTCAATACCGGGGCCCCTCAGAGGTGCGTGCTTAGTCCCTCCTGAACTTCCTGTTCACCCATGACTGTGTGGCCAAGTACGACTCCAACACCATCATTAAGTTTGCCAACGACAACGGTGGTAGGCCTGATCACCGACAAAGATGAGACAGCCTACAGGGAGGAGGTCAGAGAACAGGCAGTGTGGTGCCAGGACAACAACCTCTCCCTCAACGTGATCAAGACAAAGGAACTGATCATGGTCTACAGGAAAAGGAGGACAGAACAGGTGCCAATTAATGTCGACGGGGCTGAAGTGGAGCAGGTCGAGAGTTTCAAGTGCCTTGGTGTCCACATCACTAAACTATCATGATCCAAACACACCAAGACAGTTGTGAAGAGGGCACGACAACACATTTTCCCCCTCAGGAGACTGAAAAGATTTGGCATGGGTCATCAGATTCTCAAAAAGTTCTACAGCTGCACCATCGAGAGCATCCTGACTGGTTGCATCACTGCCTGGTATAGCAACTGCTCGGCATCTGACCGTAAGGCACTACAGAGGGTGGTGCATACAGCCCAGTACATCACTGGGACCAAGATACCTAACATCCAGGACCTATATACTAGGCGGTGTCAGAGGAAGTCCCAAAACAATTGTCCTAGACTCTAGTCACCCAAGTCATAGACTGTTCTCTCTGCTACCGCACGGCAAGCGGTACCGGAGCACCAAGACCAGGACCAAAAGGCTCTTTAACAACTTCTACCCCCAAGCCATAAGCCCGCTGAACAATTAATCAAATTGCCAACCAGAATATCTACATTGATCACCCCCCTTTGCTTTCACACTGCTGCTGCACACTGTTTATCATCTATGCATAGTCACGTTACAAATTACCGACTAACCTGTACCCCCACACATTGCCCCGGCTGTGGTATCCCCTGTATATAGCCTCGTTATTATGTAATTTTCTTGTGTTACTATTATATTTTTAAAATATTTTTTTCAACTTTAGTTCATTTAGTAAATATGTGAACTATTTCTTGAACTGCAATGTTTGTTAAGGGCTTGTAAAGTAAGCTTTTCACGGTAAAAACCTGTTGTATTCGGCGCATGTGCCAAATACAATTTGATTTGAGTGGAAGCCACACTGGGCGGTGTGGTCTATTGTAGTCATTCTCCTCCGTCTCCTAGTTAATCCAGTGCCAAACACTACTCCACCACTCTTACTAATCACATCCTAGCTCTACACACACAGCTGGGGGTGAGGGGCTGAAAAGGGGGGGAAGGGGACTGGAGGGAGAGAGAGTCATGGGGAACAAATGCTTTTGTGATGGCCTCCTCTTTCAGGACCCCGGCTGGAGAGAAGAGCAGCACTGGAAGGATTTGGTTGAGGGAGTAACTTGGCCAGTCACTTGAATAGGAGGCCTCATGTCATGACAACACTCATATTATTCTATACATAGCACCAGTGCAGTCTGTTGCGGTATAAACACTACTGTACTGCTGGTTTCCTTCCAGTACTACTAGAATGGTGATAACTGGGGAAAGAGACAGGGTAGAGAAACAAACCGGTTGAGGTTCCTTCTGATACTGGCATGTGAAAGCATGTGTGCATCCCAAATGGCATATCCAAATCCCTACATAGTGAACTACATTTGAAAAGTATTGCACTACAAAGGGAAAAGGATACCATTTGGGATGCAGATCTCGTGTCCCAGCTCTCCTGTCCAATCTCTCAATCATGTGTTTGACTTCAATTAAGTCGATTAATGTAATCCATAATGTAAAATATAGGGTGTCCAGTAGGGGTGTAAAGGTTCACCAAACCTACGGTTTGATACGTGTTGAGGTTTTGGGGTCCCACTTTTGAGGGAAAAAGAAATGTCAACAGTTTTTTGGCAAAAGATGCAAAAAACTAAAAAAGCACCCTATCAGTGGCCTAAGTCCAGCTTCTGTGACAGCATTCACAATGTTCTTGGCGTTGTCTATTGTGACAGGGATGGTTGTGTTGTAGAGGTCTTCACAGGTCCAAATATTTGTGAGGGAAGCAGCAGAAAAGTTCATTTGTAATCTACTTTATTAACAAGAGCTGATAAAGCGAGAGACGCTCTAGCAGGCGTAGGAGGGGGCATGCGGTGTGTGTACTGTGAGCGAGTCACACGGAGCAGGGAGAGAGACAGCAACCAATCATACCAAGCCAACTCACGCTAGTATACTAACTTCTAGTTCGTCATAGCTAGGTTATTTAATGTGATTATATAGTACCCGTCTTGACTGCATCAAACCGAGAGAAGCTAGTTAGCTAGCTAAGCTAAGGTAACTAGGCTCATTGAGGCGGCATGTGCTTTCTTATCCTACAGTTACAACACCTCCATTCAGATTATTAAGTAGCTGTAGGCTCTTGGTCGTTGTAGCATATCCTTTTCATTTAACTTTTAATTCCAATATTTTAATTCCATCTCCCATTAATTAGATAATCTTGCTTTGCCACACACGTAGGCTCTATGACTGTAGTGCCGCGTTGATGACTTGTGACTGGCCGACAACAACAAGCTACACGTGCCACTCTTCATAGGCTACTCTCATTGAGCAGTGGCGACGTTATTGTTTACGTTTTTATCCACAACCCTACTGTCAGAGAGCCTAATCCACTGTGAACCCAAAATGTTGCCAAACTGGAGATTTAAATGGAGGATCCTCCAATTCTGGTTTATCAACCCCACCACTCGTCGTCGTACAGAACTAGTACCAGGCTGCACCTCACAAAAGGATAGTTTGAAATGCCCCAGTTATGATTCGAATTTTGTTTACAACGTGCACCTAGGCGCTAGTAGTTTTAACGGAATAGCCTACAATGTTTTTCAGCTCAGATTTACATGAGGCAATGGCATACAACTCAGGATAGGCTATATAGGCCTAGTGTTTTTACTTTTTATGGATTCATTCGGGTTCACAGTGCGGACCAAAACAGAGGTCCCTGTTCGTGTACAGTTAACACCCCTAATGTCTACCCAACTCTGCCCAGAGTGGGTGAAAACACACTTGTGATGAAATTTAACTTCCTTTGGTTATAAAATGACATTTTCCAAGACAAATATGATTCTTTGTGTTCTGAATTGTTCAGTGGCTTCTTCCTCCAACGCATTCATTAGCATTATGTCCAAAAAGTAGGATTTTGTGTAAGCTAATACATCCGATAATAAGCACCAAGCTCTTGATGGAGCGGTGCTGCTTTCTCACAGCGCCTTGAGGATTTCACGGCGGTGGTCATCTGCAAAGTGGTCGTAAAAAGCTAAATTAGCATGACACGAGCTGAATTAAATGTAAAAAATATTACGTCTCAAAATCAGACTCAAGAAGAAAGATGAGTTCAACGGTGTGCCTGTCAGTTAGCCTTAATTCTTGCACAGCATCCAACCTAGCTGACAAAGCTATTGTCCTCATTTTTGACCACTTTTTCCTTTGGCCTCCATTGGACTGTCACCCTAATTTTGGCCATCCTACATGGGTGAAAACATTTGAACAGATGATAGAGATAGGAGGTTGGGACCAGCTACACAATTGACTTTTTACCCATTGGTCAAAAGAAGCATTTTGATTGGACACCCTATATCAGGGATGGGCATAGGCCTCCCTTTTGTAGGCCCACTGACCAATTTCACAACTTATTTTTGGAACTCAGTCAGGGCCTCAACTTATAGTCGAGTTAGAATAATAGAATACACAACGTACAATTTCAAAATTTGGTTGTGCAGTTACTCAATTAGCCCATGTCAGCTACATTTTTTTAGATTGGTAAGTTAGTAAAGCATGGTTGAATTACCAACCGGGGTGGGGTCCATAGATCATCAGTTCATATATTAAAAACCGCAAACATTTGCCTCCACCCAATGGCAAAAAGTGTAGAATTGCATGAAATTAACTTTAAAACTTATTTCGCTCTCATCAGGGAGGCCGCTAAGATGTATGTGGGTACACAGACCAACAAGCCACTGCAGGCCCTCATGAGTTCAGTTTTTTTGGTGGCCCCCACCCCCATCTCCCTGCCGTGTATAATAAAATAGTTATTTCCAAGCCCTGCCTGTAGCGTGCCGGTGGAGTACCGGTGAGTTAAATAGTTCCACTGTTGTGCTGTTACAACAGGGTCGTCGTGTGCCCCTCCCCTCTCGCACCACAGGGACTGAAAACCAAAAGCCCCAGCTCAACACATGAATGAAGCCCCTACCCCATCCACCACCCCTCCTCTCCACCTCGCTCTCCTTTCCCTCCATTTTACTTGGCATGGGAACAAAGGGTGAGCGGCCAGCCCCATACAAAGCTGTCCGTCACAGGTCGGCCGACTCGTCTCCCCTCCCACTGGCTAAGATGGGGGTTTCCGCCATTATTCAGAGAGGGGGGAAAGAATGGTCTGGAAATGGAGGTTTGGGGGGCTTGAAAGACAGCAATGAAGACAAAAAGCAGGAATGACTCAAAAGGAGAGGGATAGACAGGAGAAGGAAGGGGGGGGGGAAGTGGGAGAGAGCAGAGAGGGAGAAAGAGAAATGGTGGATTATTAATGAGGAAGAGAAGATAAACAATGGCGTTCCCACAGGAGAGTCATTTTACAAGTTTCAAGTTTTTAATGTCACATGCACGTTGAGATGCCTTTCTCGTGAGTTTTCAACACTGACCACAACACATACCGAGACGCTTTATGGACGCGTGCCCCAGTGACACGTCTGTGCTCCGTGGAGGTGCTTACCCCTCTTAGTCTGTGCTTAACGGTTCAGCCCGGGGCGAAAGCCCTCGCCTGTTGAGTGTTGAGTGGTTCAGTCTGGCATGCTAGTCACCTCACCTCTATTAACCTAACCGTTCCACTTCCTCAAACCCCAGTCTCCCACACACCCCGTGTGTCACTAAAGAGTGCAGGTGGAAACATCTCTATATCTCACACACAATCTACTGTGCACATGGGTCCATAAACAAACTGGTAATGGCCTGTTCTATGCATTTACTTTAAAAAGAACATATATAATCACATTAGCCATGTCACACATCATGCCCCTCTACTCTGCACACAATTGTGTTGGTGTGTATGGTCACTGTGTGTGGCTTCCAGTACAGCATATGTAAGTAGTCAGTAGTCAACAAACTCCTAACTCCTCCTAAACACTTCCAGTTCACCTGCAGTGGTTAGCTAGCTGGGTCACACAGAGCTGCCTGCCTGGGTGTGGTTAGGTTGGCCCGACAGGCTGTGACTGCCCTCTGGCTAGCACCTGTCCCGTAAGTCACTTTGCTAAAGTCACCCAGTCACAAATCAACACAACCCAGAGAAGAGTACGGCAGTCAGCAGCACTTTGTGAGTGCAGGGGACAGACAAACTACAGATAGCAGGGAAAAGGGGAACACCCCCGTTTCAATCTGTGCCGGTAAACTTGAGATTGTTGAGAATGTTCTGTATAGATGTTCTGTTTAGATGCATGGTTTAAGACAGAACATGACAGGTCAGCTAAACTGAAGCATATTTCAGCCCAAACTACAGTGGATATCTAGGCTGAGGGTGGGTAGTGTTAAGGTCATTGGACTGGCCTGGGCAAAGCTGACAGAGCAAACCTGACTGTAATGCTCACTGTACTGTGCTATTCTAGGGAGCCATCACACTGGATAGGTGCTGAGCCCTATTCATTAACGTACACCGTAGCAAAAAGTTTAGCAACCTAAACGAAAACAAGCGTTTCTTATTGGACACGTTCAGGTTGTCCACTTCGGTTTTTGTTCGTCTGTTCCTAGTGAAAAGGACCCTGGTCTCTGCCCTCTCCTGATACAGCATAAAAAGACTACATGAACTAGCCTTTGTGGCATCCCCAAATGGCAATAGCTCCTTTTTAGAGCACTACATTTGACTATGGCATCACGCGCCATTTGGGACACGGTATATTAGTGATTGATTAGGACACAATGATCTAAAGCAATGAGATGGGCCTTGATTTTTGGTCGGGGGTTGTCACCGCTGGTCAGATGGTGTTGTTTTCAAAAGGGGCTCTATGATGAGCCTATTGTGTTACTCGCTCGCTGAGCCGGAGATGCTATGGTGATCAGCTCAGAGCTCGGACCAGCCAATCCCGGCTGCTGTAGCCTAACGTGTTTCCCAAGCCGCACACTATTCAGTGCACTATTTTGGAGCAGGGTCCACAGGGCTCTGGTCAAAAGTAGTGCACTATATAGGGAATAGCGTACCATATGGGACACCTCCTAGGTTTCCCCTGCTAGGCCTCATGCAGGCCACAGGCCCTCAGAATGGAACGGCATGTTTTGTCCCTCTCCGTACGCATGTGTGTTGATCTTTAATAAAACAACCAGGCTTTGCAGGGCAGTGTCCTCTCCTGTACTGCTGCCAACAGACCCCAGCTGACAGAACCCCATGTCTCACTGTGTTCCCCTCTCTACCCAGAGGATCAGGTTACACATACACACAAAATGCTATTTATACAAAAGACCGATAAGCGCAGGCACTCACATTCCACTGACAATAGTTTATACACTACCGCAGACACACACACACTAATATGCTTTGTACATAAATAAATACATATCCTGTGTAAGCACACACACTTAACAGGCTCCCAACACACACTCTGGAGATTGCCGCACTAACGTGCCGTCCATCTTTCCCCCTTTAGTGATGAGTCAGGAGTGGAGGAGCGCAGGGCAGGCCTATGCGGTGGGGCTGCCTCCAGGTCCCGTTTGTCTGACACGCACGGATGTTAGGAGTGGCTGTGCGAGGAAACAAGACGCTCTGGTCTCGGGCTCCTCAGGAAGAGCGCACTGCTATTCAGGAACCAGGTTCAGACTGGAGGAACAACACTCAGGCTGCGTCTCTAATGGCACCCCATTTCCTACTAGTGCACTACTTTTGAACAGGGCCCAATAGCGCTCTGATCAAAAGTTGTGCACTATATAGGGAATAGGACGCAGCCTTAAGAGTACAGCACAGAGAGGAAATGCTTCACATTACCCTCAGAGTACAGCAATAGAATACTGCCTGGTCTAGAGACTCAAAGACGAGTATATGACAGTTTTGTGAACCAAACCTAAATCAGGTTAGCCGCGCATCATAAAGCCTAAGAGCAACTCTTCCCCCCTTTGCTAGCAGCTAGTATGTGAATATTACTGAATAATGTAAACCAAATGTCTAAAACTCCCCTTTTCATTTGCAATCTTGTTTAAAATGTCTGTGTAGGTCAACCCAGGATGTCTAAGGCAGTTAAGGAACCAATTGCTAAAATAATTAACGTAGCCTGCCCTATAGTGGTTTTAGCAGCTAGTAACTGCCAGCTACTAAGTAAACGACAAGTATGGTTAAAAATGCTTATGGTGGGGAGAGTAGACGGACTCCTTCCAGAAAGACCGTCAATCAACCAGGCTGAGCGGGGACGGGTGGAGAAAACATGGGGTGCTGCATCCCAGTCACAGAACCCCTCCCCTCCACGGCCAAACCCAGTGAGTCGCTCCATTACGCCACATCGCTGAGGCCTGAGTGCACTCACTCTGCCTTTATTACCTTTGAGTCCCAGTTGGCACCCTATCACCTAGGCCCCCTCAAACTCAACTCTGGACCTCGCAGCCAGTGTTTTTTCATTATTCCCCTCTAATCAGGGACTGATTTAGACCCAGGGGCACCAGGTGGGTGCAATTAAATATCAGCTAGAACAGAAAACCAGTAGGCTCCAGACCTTGTAGGGTAAGAGCGGAATAACCCTGCACTATATAGTGCACTTCTGTTAAATATCGCAATATTATTTTGGACTACGGGTAGGGGTTTGAAGTAATTTCACTATTGAAATACTACCATGAATTTTTGTCAGATATCCAGATATTCAAAATACAAAGTATTTTTTTGAAACGGAGAACTGCTGCGCAAGGGAGAGGTTGGCGTTCTATTGCTGCAGCTGTGGAGGTGCTGGTGGGACGGGAGCGAGCAGACAGATGGAGCAGGCGGTATGTGGCAAAAAACAAATTTCTTTCCATAGGGCCGTGGGGTGAGACAAGGATGCAGCTTAAGCCCCACCCTCTCCAACATGCATACATCTCAACATACTGGCGAGGGCAAGAGAACAGTCCGCAGCACCCGGCCTCACCCTACTAGAATCTCAAGTCAAATGCCTAATGTTTGCTGATGATCTGGTGCTTCTGTCACCAACCAAGAAGGGCCTACAGCAGCACCTAGACCTTCTGCACAGATTCAGCCAGACCTGGACCCTGACAGTAAATCTCAGTAAGACAAAAATAATGGTGTTCCAAAAACGGTCCAGTCGCCAGAAACCACAAATACAAATTCCATCTAGACACCACTGCCCTAGAGCACACACAAAAAAACTATACATACCTCAGCCAAAACATCAGCGCCACAGGTAACTTCAAAGCTGTAAAATTCGACATGCTAATTAGGATCTGGCAAAAAAATATTCGAATCAGTTACAGAACCCATTGCCCTTTATGGTTGTGAGGTATGTGGTCTGCTCACCAACCAAGAATACACAAAATGGGAAACACCAAATTGAGACTCTGCATGTAGAATTCTGCAAAAATATCCTCAGTGTACAACACAAAACACGAAATAATGCATGCAGAGCAGAATTAGGCAGATAACCGCTAATTATCAAAATCCAGAAAAAGAGCTGTTAAATTCTACAACCTAAAAGGAAGCAATTCGCAAACCTTCTATAATAAAACCATCACCTACAGAGAGATGAACCTGGAGAAGAGTCCCCTAAGCAAGCTGGTCCTGGGGTTCTGTTCACAAACGCAAACAGAGCCCCAAGACGGCAACACAATTAGACTCAACCAAATCATGAGAAAACAAAAGGATAATTACTTGACACATTGATAAGAATTTACAAAAACAATGGCAATTCCCTGCCCCACTTTTGACCAGAGCTCTATGGACCCTAGTCAGCAGTAGTGCACTAAAAGGGGGGAATAAATTATTATTATTTTTAAATTGGGTGCCATGTAGGCCCTTATCACACACTGACGTCACAGCAACCACGCGTCTCCTTCCACAAACACACACAACTTCTAACTACATCTAAAACCAGTCAACCTCACAGTACACTACAGCAGTGGCTGGAGGTTTCCTCAAGTCTTATCTCACAGCGTTTAGACAGATAAAATACCACAAGGTCTTTAAAATAAAAAAAACTCCCAATTTGCTAAATGGGAGGCACAAGCATATCACAGAACAGGAGAGGGTGAACTTGCGGTGTGCGTAGAATTGCTAACCATGAGAAGTTCACATTAAGGTAGGTATTTGACGCTGTAAATGCATGCAGATTATTACCCCGGTATAGAACAAACATGTTTAGTATCCTGTCCCATTCCAGCCTCTTGCTCAGCACTATATGCGGTAGAGAAAGAGGGAGACCTTCCGCTGTGATGGAAACTGAGCAGCGTGCCTGACATGTCGGCCCGAGTTTATATATCCTCTGGGCCCCTTTGACCCGTCATGTGATCAAGACTAAAGCCGATGAAGTCGTCACAAAGCCTGGGAGGCCTGCCTGTGATGTCATAGTCATGGAGAAGAAAGTAAAGGACAGAGTCAAGACTAGCCTGTAGTAGATGTCGACCGATTATGATTTTTCAATGCTGATACCGATTATTGGAGGACCAAAAAAGGCCGCTACCGATTAAATCGGCCGATTTTTTTTAGATTTATTTGTAATAATGACAATTACATCAATACTGAATGAACACTTATTTTAACTTAATACATCAATAAAATCAATTTAGCCTCAATTAAATAATGAAACATTTTGATTTAAATAATGCAGAAACAAAGTGTTGGAGAAGAAAGTAAAAGTGCAATATGTGCCATGTAAGAAAGCTAACGTTTAAGTTCCTTGCTCAGAACATGAGAACATATGAAAGCTGGTGGTTCCTTTTAACATGAGTCTTCAATATTCCCAGGTAAGAAGTTTTAGGTTGTAGTTATAGGAATTATAGGACTATTTCGCTCTATACCATTTGTACTTCATTAACCTTTGACTATTGGATGTTCTTATAGGCACTTTACTATTGCCAGTGTAACAGTATAGCTTCAGTCAGTCACTCTCCTCGCTCCTACCTGGGCTCGAACCAGGAACACATCGACAACAGCCACCCTCGAAGCAGCGTTTCCCATGCATAGCAAGGGGAACAACCACTCCAAGTCTCCGAGCGAGTGGCGCTCGAAACGCTATTAGCACATACCCAGATAACTAGCTAGCCATTTCACGTCGGTTACACCAGCCTAATCTCAGGAGTTGATGGGCTTGGAGTCATAAATAGCGCAATGCTTGAAGCACAGCTTAGAGCTGCTGGCAAAACGCACGAAAGTGCTGTTTGAATGAATGCTTACGAGCCTGCTGCGGCCTACCACCACTCAGTCAGACTGCTCTAACAAATCATAGACTTAGTTATAACATAATAACACACAGAAATACGAGCCTTTGGTCGAATCCGGAAAATTTCTCGAAAACAAGATGTTTATTCTTTCAGTGAAATACGGAACCGTTCTGTATTTTATCTAACGGGTGACATCGATAAGTCTAAATATTCCTGTTACATTGTACAACCTTCAATGTCATAACTACGTAAAATTCAGACAAATTAGGCGGCCCACACTGTTGCATATACACTGACTCTGCGTGCAATGAACGCAAGAGAAGTGACCATTTCACCTGGTTAATATTACCTGCTAACCTGCTAGACAAATATGCTGGTTTAAAAATATATACTTCTGTGTATTGATTTTAAGAAAGGCACTGATGTTTATGGTTAGGTACACATTGGAGCAACAATACGCACCACATCGATTATAAGCAACGCAGGACACGCTAGATAACTAAACATGGTTGATGATATTACTAGTTTAACTAGTGATTATGATTGATTGATTTTTATAAGATACGTTTAATGCTAGCTAGCAACTTACCTTGGCTTACTGCATTCGCGTAACAGGCAGGCTCCTCTTGGAGTGCAATGTAATCAGGTGGTTAGAGCGTTGGACTAGTTAACTAAGGTTGCAAGATTGAAACCCCCGAGCTGACAAGGTAAAAATCTGTCGTTCTGCCACCGAATGAGGCAGTTAACCCACCGTTCCTAGGCCGTCATTAAAAATAAGAATGTGTTAACTGACTTGCCTAGTTAAATAAAGATTAAATAAAGGTGTAAAAAAAAAATAATAATAATAATAATAATAATAATAATAATAGGCCAAATCGGTGGCCTAAAATACCGATTTCCGATTGTTATGAAAACTTGAACTTATCCACAGTGGGTACATGAGAAGACCCATGAGGCCATAGGCCAACTGGTAAAATGCATGAGAGGGTACTTCAGGTGTACTCCGGGCAGAGCCAAATTCAGTTGGCGATACAGAACCCGAAAAAGTTTGGGAACCACTGAGCTAAGGTTTGGTATTGTTTACAGGCCTAACTCAGTCACACAGTTTAGATGAAGTTTAAACGCTGCAAAATAATTTGACAAATTCTAGATTTAAAAAATGAAGCCTTGACTAAAGCCTGACTCAGAAAACAAACGGTGGATTTGTACACCAAAGCATCTCTGGCAGAGACAGTGCTCAGAGCTCTAAAGCGCTTTTCAGATGGTTAAAAATAACCAAGTAATCCAGCCTGATACTCCTCCAGAGGTTGTATCACAAATGGCACCCTATTCCCTATTTAGTGCACCATTTTTAAACAGAGCCTATAGGACTCAGGAAGTGCACTATAAAAAGAGAAAGAGGTGCTATTTGGGACTCAGAGACTAAATCAGTGCTTTGGTTAGTAAAACCGTCCCAGTGCAGGAGAAAGGAGACCATTCAAAGTAGGGAGGGAGGACTGGACTACAGCCTGATAGCAGTTTACGGATCAGCGTTTAACCCCTAGAGTTACGCCCCATCAAAATCCATCTGCTGGCACAGCCAGTAGAGGACTGGCCACACCTCATAGCCTGGTTCCTCTCTAGGTTCTGGCCTTTCTAGGGAGTTGTTCCTAGCCACCGTGCTTCTACACCTGCATTGCTTGCCGTTTGGTGTTTTAGGCTGGATTTCTGTACAGCACTTTGAGATATCAACTGATGTAAAAAGGGCTTTATAAATAAATTTGATATTGATCCGTTTAAGCGAGATGTTTTTTTCCCCCCATAGGCTGCGTCTCAACGCACCACATCCACCAATGGTGGCCTTCCGCATCTGAGGTGGATTAAGTAGCCGCCCATGCAAAAGAGATGCATCTAGCTGAAAACAGATGGATTTGATGGGGAATTTATGTCAATTAGATTTCCAAGGGGGTGTGGACATTTGGCCTACAAACTATTCGGCCTACAAACTAATATGACCACTTTATGGAAAGATCACCATCGTGTTTGTGAGTTCTCCGTTTTGCTCTACGACCCCCACAAGCATCTCGGGACTCGTCTGAAGTCGGTACCGCCAATCTGTCAACAGTGTCCGAACAGTTTGGGCTACACACTAAAATGACCCCTCTGTGGAAAGGGGAGATTCTCACAAAACACGTACATGTCGCTTTTTCTTTTACTCAGAAGACCCGTATGAAGGCAGCCCAGTATCAGTTAAACATTTATGGAAGTAGTTTAGTGCCAAATATTTTCTGTTAAATATGGCAAAACATTTTTTTTTTTTCCTGATCTTTTATTATCGCTCTCAGATATAGGACAGACATTTTCAAGACACAATTGGACTTTTCCATGTATGAATCTGTTCAATCTATTCACTGATTTTCTAAGAGCGAATACCAATAGAATTGTACATCATAGCTAAATTATCCTCGGTATGACCATATTAAAACAATTTCGTATGTTAGCTTCATACAATGCCATATTTCATTATTTGTCCTGAGGGTGCTCTTTACATGGCTATAAGCCCGTCTTGCCTTGGCGCTACAGCGAGACTGGACACTATCCCCAAAAGTAGCCACGCCAGTCAGTCTAGAGAAGAGTGAATTATTGTGAACTAACTGTTCCTGCTTTCACGGTGAGTGCTGAGTAGATCCCCATTTCGCCACCCCCATTTCCATGACAAGAGCAAACTAGCTAGCTGTGTGAGTACCTGACGCTGTTCACTGGGGGTTAGTGCTATCCGGGACCATTGGGACATCCCTACACTAAACCCAAGCCGTACATTTAAAATGGTTAGGGTAAAGTTTCAAACTTCAAATGGGGTACAACAGTCCAAGGATCCCGGATAGCAAGAACCATTCACTGAGGCAACGCTTGGGGTGAGAGGCAGCGCTGTGCCAGCGGTGAATTTTGTGATCAATGTTTATCCTTTCAAGTTCCAACTACCATCGTTCAGTCGCGACACAGACCAACAATAGATGAAACATGGCTAAATACCAATACATTGAAACTGTGTCCTGTGTCGTTTTCAAATCAGTTTAATGTGGCAGCTCAGTCTTCAGAGGCAAAAATTGTATTTTCTGTTGCTCCTCAATTCTATGTGGTGCTTTGGGTTGTTACGGTGACCGTTTTACCACCACACCAGCAGTCAAAAGTCATGACCGCAGTCAAATTCCACGTGACCGTTTAAGTCACGGTAACGAGGCTTCTCCAAGCTCCGATGCTGCTGATGGTCATTAGTAGCCTACCAAACTTGCTAACTGCCTGGTACACAGCACTCCGTTGTCCCTATAAATCACTCTGACAGCAATGCAAATCGAAAATCTGGCTTCCACAATCACCCGATTCCATGTGTTATTTAATAGTTCTGATGACTTCACTATTATTCAAGAATGCAGAAAATAGTAAAAAGAAAAGAAAAACCCTGGAATGAGTAAGTGTCCAAACTTTTGACTGGTACTGTATATTATCTAGTATGTGTATAGACCAGATCAAATCAAGAATAGTCTGATGGGTGACAACATTAGCCCATCACTTGTGATTGATGAGCTTGTGCTCAGCTTCTAAATCGTACCTCACCTCATGTAGCCTAGCCCATAGGCCTATATGTTTCGATAAGGTTGGTATCATTACTAAAGTGGCCAAATAACTTTAAAAAATGAAGCACATTAATCCGCTTTGCAACTGGTGTAGAGCCTAACTGGCAAACAGTGAGTTTCAAGTTTAGGAAAGAATTTACCATAAAATGCACCTTTTATAATAAAGCAGTACAGTGCCGTCGGAAAGTATTCACACCCCTACACTTTCTCCACATTTTGTTACGGTATTATTTCAAAAATTTATTTTTAAATGTTTTCCCTCAAACACACAATACCCCATAATGACAAAGTAAAAAGAGAATTTAGAAATGTTTGCAAATGTATAATATTTGCAATGTTTGCAAATGTATAAAATAGCCCAAACATTTGTGGGAAGATAGATCCCAAATTCATACAACCAGTACGCCTAGGCCACACAAAAAAAACATTAAAAAGCAAAGAATCTGATGCAACAGATAAGAACGTTCACCTGTTGATAACTAGCATTTACTAAAATGATTAGCGTAGCAATGCGCACAAGGCAGTAAGCTACTCGCTAATGTGCATTTGGCTACCAGACAATGAAAGAAAGTAAAAAACCAATAGAACATGAGAGAAATGGGATACTGGATCCAAATGGCATATGGAAGTCTTTATAATATAATTGCCTTCACGGATATGGTCGGATTTTGCCTCGGGCTACTTCGAAGCAAGGTAAAACGGGCCTCATAATATTTTAGTTAAAACTTTCAGGTTTCAAAGAATTAAGTAGCTACACGTTTCACAAAAATGCATACTGCCTCCAGTATGCTCATTGCAAGGTGTTGTGTGACGCGCTGATAAAAGCCTGCCTTCCGTTGCCTATGTATTTGAATGGCGAATGGGAAGCTGGCTTCAATAACCTGTTGAGAAATACAAATAGAAGCTCTTTTCAAATCGTGATCCCAAAACGTTTTTTATTAACACACAATTGCATTTGGAATTGTTGCGTAATGATTGGGCTTATAAAAGCGCTGTCTGACAGGTTTTCCCGCTAGAAGGCTCAACCTGTATGCTTTGAGCTTGTGATAAATAAGATACATTATGGAATATACACACGCACCAATTGAATTCCACTAAATTATGCAAATATACGCAAAGACCGATGAGCATGACCTGTCAAACGCATTTCCGTCAACGAATAGTCAAAAGCATTATCGCAATGGGATTTTTTTTTTTCTTTCTCCTGGACAATTGGCCAGTACCAATTTAATTTAGCAGTTTTCCATTTTTTTTTTATTCGATAAGAGAAAAGCTGCAAAATGGAGAAATGAAAATAAAGAGAAGGGAGGGCCAGAACAGTAGTCTAATGTTTGGAGAAAATGTCATGGGTTACCGACTAACGGAAACCCTGACACACACACACAAAAAATGATTGTGTGTATATGATCACACACACGCAATGGATGGACTTCACCTGTGTAACATGAGTCCTAGGACAGAGATTTGCATTTTAGCCAAATTCAAAATGAGCAGCAGCAAGGTGGATGTCTTTTGACTTCCAATGCATATTCCTTTAATCTTTCTCTGTTTCAGGGATACAATCATCCACTACCAATGTATATTTGAGCACTGCATTGTCTTGGAAAGGGAAATGACACAGAGTGAGCACTCAAACCTGCATGGGGGAGAACTGCCACCTCAAGGCATTCCTGTAACGTTGACCAAATCTGGTTGCCATAAATAGAAGATGGTGTGGCAAAAACACCAACACTGGCTGTATATGAAAATACACATGACATGAGCTCATATTTGAAAACCGGTGGCTAGACATGATAATACATGAGCAATAAAGGGATCCTTTTTACTTGTTTATTAACGACACTGTAGCACATTGCTGTTGTTGCAGATTAGCCCCACCTATAGACCTAGCCTGCATTGGACCACCCAATATGATAACTTCTTATTACCAAAACAACCAATTCCACACTGACCCGAAGAATGAATGAGGGAGGTCAGTGAGTCAGTGGACAGAACACAAGAGCTATATTGAGTTTTTTTTCTCAATTTTTATCTGGCATTAGGCCCTAAAGCTAAGGCCTACGCAGTAACTGTACAAGTGACAAATACATGCCAAACACTTTTGGGAACTTGGGCAGAAAAAGTTTACGTTGATCCCCTGAGGCAAACTGGACAATGTCAGAGTTTAATTCAAGAGAAAAGCTGCAAAAAAGAGAGATGAAAATAAAGAGGGCCAGAACAGTAGCCTAATGTTTGGAGAAGATTTCATGGGTGATGATTGAGGCACATTCTACAGTCACAAGACGGGGGTTTTAAATATGGCACTCAAAGGAACGGTACTGTTCAGACGGTTTAAATAGAATAGTAACTGAAACCTGGACACTGACCGCAGGTATATAACCTCTCACATAGCCCAATACATTATTAACTCTGCAGGATTAAGCAGTTCTTGCAGTAAAATGATACACCAAATGTATAAGTTTTACTCGGGAACAGCAGTTGGGAAATATAACTTCTTTCTTTTATATCTTCAGAGAATGAATGCGCAATTAGGGACCGCCTGTAAAGGTGCCATCTTTATCAGCATTGCAAAAGATGGTATTTCAAACAAAATATACATTCAAGCAAAACTGAAATCATAACTAATTCTCTTAAAGCTTCAATATGTAACTTTTTGGGTGACCCAACCAAATTCATATAGAAACGTAGTTATAGATCTGTCACTCATTGAAAGTCTAAGAGGTAGTTCTGTTGTACGTGTTCTATTTCTATGCTTTTCGTTCAAGTTTTGATCTTGCGTCTTTTACTTTGTTGTATTTTCAGCTGTTTTTGAAGCTGGTGTGCAAGATCTTTGGTTATTGAAAATATATTTCACAGCAAGATAGTACAATGATTCTGTACATTATGCAGTACATTGCTTGTTTTGTCAAACTGAAATTAGCCTAACTATTTCAATGATCGCAGAGCGATTTCTGCATTTTGCACCTTTGCTGTAAAATTTTGCACAGGAAATACTGAAAATTCTGTTTAGTTATTGCATTTTTCCCCCGGTCCCTAAACATCTTTGCTGTGCGAGAGAAGGTGAGATCAAAGAAACTTTACGTATGTCAACTAGATTGAAGCATTCATTCTATCGATGTATGACATAGGCTATTTTATTTTGTCTTCTAGGGCAACAAGTAATGACCGAAGAGAAGGTGGATGTATCTACACTGAAAGATCTAAACTCTAAATATAAAAAAAAGGTGTTGGTCCCATGTTTCATGAGCTGAAATAGAAGACCCAAACTGTTCCATACGCACAAAACACTTCTCTAAAAATGTTGTGCACAAATTTGTTTACATACGTTAATGGGCATTTCTCCGTTGCCAGGATAATCCATCCACCTGACAGGTGTGGCATATCAAGAAGCTGATTACACAGCATGCTCATTACACAGGTGCACCTTGTGCTGGGGGACAATAAAAGGCCACTAACATGTGGCATTGTGTTGCGTGACACATGTCTCAAGTTGAGGGAGTGTGCAACTGGCATGCTGACTGCAGGAATGTCCACCAGAGATGTTACTAAAGAATTGACTTAATTTCTCTACCATAACCCACCTCCAATGTTGTTTTAGAGAATTTGGCACAAACAGTCAGAAACCGTGTTACATTCTCCCAGCAGGAAAACCAAAATGTTACTCAAACCGAAGGGGGAACAAACAAAGAGTCACTGACAACCAAAAAGAAACAGGTGGGGTTTTAGGAGGGGTTCTAAAAGACCCTCATGAAAGTTGCATAGCAGCAACAACTAGGACCTAAAAGACACCCACCATGAGTGCCCACTAAATTTCCCCACTAAGAACAAACAAAATAAAAACCTACAAACGTTGGGCCGGAAGGTAGCCTAGTGGTTAGAGCGTTGGACTTGTAACAAAAAGGTTACAAGATCGAATCCCTGAGCTGACAAGGTAAAAATCTGTCGTTCTGCCCCTGAACAAGGCAGTTAACCCACTGTTCCAAGGCCGTCATTGAAAATAAGAATTTGTTCTTAACTGATTTGCCTGGTTAAATAAAAATGAGCCAGGAAGCAAACCAAAAAGTGGTGCAAACAAAAACAGGGAAATCAGAAAGGACCATTTTTCTACAAATGAAATATGGAGATATCTTTAGTTGTATCTCCATATGTATCAAGACAACTGGAGCACTGGGCCAAAGCAGGTGAAATTCCTTCCCACTAATGAGATGGCAACCAGCACAGGTGTAACACGAGGTGACACCAAACGGTGCGCCCTACGTGCTGAAGTCCAACCTCAAAACATAAAATGGAAAAACCAAAGCCTGTAACAGTCTCAGGGAAGCTCACCTGCGTGCTCGTCGTCCTCACCAGGGTCTTGACCTGACTACAGTTCAGCGTCGTAACCGTTATTCAGTGTGCAAATGCTCATCTTTCATGGCCACTGGCACGCTGGAGAAGTGTGCTCTTCACAGATGAATCCCCGTTTCATCTGCAGATGGCAGACCGCTTGTATGGTGTGTGGGAGAGCGGTTTACTGATATCAACGTTATGAACAGAGTGCCCCAAGGCTACGGCATGGGCAGGAATAAGCTATGGACAATGAACACAATTGCATTTTATTGATTGCAATTTGAATGCAGGGATATGTTGACAAGGTCCTGAAGCCCATTGTCTGGCCATTCATGTTTCAAGCATAATGATAATGAACAGCCCCATGTCGCAAGAATCTGTACACAATTTCTGGAAGCTGAAAATGTCCCAGGTCCACCATGGCCTGCATACCCACCAGACACGTCACCCTTTGAGGTGCTCTGGATCGACGTGTACAACAGCATGTTCCAGTTTCCACCAATACCCAGAAACGTCACACAGCCATTGAAGGGGGGTGGGACAACATTCCACAGGTCACAATAAACATCCTGATCAACTCTATGCGACGCAGATGGAGTTGCACTGCATGAGACAAAATGGTGGTCACACCAGATACGGACTGACTTTCACACCACTACTTTAAATTTTTTAAATGTATCTGTGACCAGATGCATATCTGTATTTGCAGTCATGTGAAATCCATAGATTAGGGCCAAATACATTCATTTCAATTGACTGATTTCCTTATATGAACTGTAACTCAGTAAAAAAAAAAAAACTCAGTTCCGGCATCTGACTGTAAAGCGCATTTTCTATATTTAAGAATTAGGGTCAGGTGCAGGACTCAAGATTTTCACATACTGTATAGTCGGGTTATGAGCAATTGTTGGCGAACAAACAGCTGCCCCACGCATCACTAGTGAGGGTGTGTGTTAACTCTCCACAATTAATCACATTTTAATTGACATTGTGATATTGACATAGGGAATATATATATATATATATGGAGTGATTTTGTATCTTATCATCCCAGAGGAATCTGACAGGCAGCTATATGAAGAGAACATATACAGTGCCTTCGGAAAGTATCAGACCCCTTAACCTTTTCCACATTTTGTTACAGCCCGATTCTAAATCTACACACAATACCCCATAATGACAAAGCGAAAAGGTTTTTTGTAATGTTTTATTTACTAAAAACAAAAGCCTTATTTACGTTTTGCTATGACACTTGAAATGGAGCTCAGATGCATCCGGTTTCCATTGAATATCCATGACATGTATTTACAACTTGGAGTCCACCTGTGTTAAATTTAATTGATTGGACATAATTTGGAAAGGCACACACCAGTCTATATAAAAATTTAAAAAATGTCCCACAGTTCACGTCAGAGCAAAAACCAAGTCATGAGGTTGAAGGAATTGTCCGTAGATCTCCGAGACAGGATTATGTAGAACCTGACTAACAGGCGTCTATATATAGCCTTGCTAGTCTTTTTTCAAATGTATTTTTACTGTTGTTTTATTTCTTTACACACACCTTTTTTCCCCCGCACTATTGGTTAGAGCCTGTAAGTAAGCATTTCATTGTAAGGTTTACACCTGTTGTATTTGGCGCACGTGACAATTAAACTTTGATTTGATGTCGAGGCACAGATCTTGGTTAGGGTACCAAAAAAAATGTCTGCCGCATTGAAGGTCCCCAAGAACACAGTGTCCTCAATCAATCATTCATAAAGGGAAGAAGTTTGGAACCACAAGACTCTTCTCACTAGAGCTGTCGGCCCTGCCAAACGGGGGAGAAGGGCATTGGTCAGGGAGGTGACCAAGAACCCGATGGTCACTGACAGAGCTCCTCTGTGGAGATGGGAGAACCTTCCAGAATCAGGCCTTTATGACTATAGTGGTCAAACGGAAGCCACTCCTTTGTAAAAGGGACATGGACTGCCCGCTTGGAGTTTGCCAAAAGGCACCTACTCTCAGGTCATGACAAGATCAGACAAGATTCTCTGGTCTGATGAAACCAAGATTGAACCGTTGCACTTTAAGATGTTTCACCCCAAACCTGTCTCCCCCACACTACTGCTCACTATTGACAACCCAGAATCCAGCAGAACTAGGTCAACGATAGGTGGGGAGGGGGGTGACGACTCATGCCTGTAACCAATAAGCACACACCTGCTTTTGTCACATTCTCACTGGCCTTGGAGACAGACAATTTCCCAGTGCTCATGTTCAGAGATAAAGAATCAATAAAAAGTGTCTCTGTGTGTACTGTGTGTGATGTGTGAGCGCGAGATAGGTATGACCAAAACTATCTGCATCTAAAATGTGTGTGGGCACAAAGCCTCATTGTTTATCCAGGTTTCAGCGGCCCCCTCACAGGCTCATGTGCCTGAGCGTCAGTGGCTTCATGGCAGACTCCGCATTCCCAGGCTCCTTGCCTGCCTCCCTTCTCCCAGATACACAGCCTGCTGAGATACAGCCTCACTCAGCAGGTTACACACCAGCCCAAACATACATTGAGGAATGCGCCCCGACTACACCAGGGAGTCACCGATCCTAACCCCACTGATACCACGCTGCTGACACACACAAAGTTTTAGTGGGAGGACAAAGGAAATAATCTGCAAATTACCATGCCTGAAAAGCACAAGACGATCACAACCGGGGAGCATTAGGACACTGACGTCGCTGGTGAGGCTGTCCAAATTCCATATCTTTGTTCTGATGGTGAGAAAGATGCATCATTCCCTGTCAAAATGGCTCAGATGGCTGAGCAGGTGCAGTCATCTCAGTGTGGTGTTAAAAGCAGAACAGAGCAGTAGATGAGCCAGAGGCAGGACTGTTTCAAACAGGGCCATGGCACTTCTGGCTACCCCGGAGAAACATACTTGACCTATATCGCGAGCTGGATTTTTCATCAAATGGAAGCTGAAATGTAACAGTACATACCGTCACAAAGAGTAGGCCTACTTTCATTGTATCCATGACAATAATTTACAGATACTGCCCTTGTGTTGGCATGTGGCAAATGGACAAACTTGCTTAATGTAAAAAATAAAAAATTAAATTATATAAAGCTTTTTTGGGGGGGGGGGTTCTAATAAAACGCAAAAAAATTTTTTACATTTGTTTGTCAATTTACAATGCAGAATGGTCCTATTCCATACAGTGCCTAAAGAAAGCATACACACCCCTTGACTTATTCCACAGTTACAGCCTAAATTCAAAATGGATTAAATAGATTTCTTCCCCTCACCCATTCACACACACACACACAACCCCATAATGACGAAGTGAAAACATTAGAGATTTTTTTTAATGAAATATCTCATTTACATAAGTATTCACACCCCTGAGTCAATACACATTAGAATCCCCTTCGGCAGTGATTCCAGCTGTGAGTCTTTCTGGGTAAGT
This sequence comes from Oncorhynchus tshawytscha, assembly GCF_018296145.1. Taxonomy (NCBI): domain Eukaryota; kingdom Metazoa; phylum Chordata; class Actinopteri; order Salmoniformes; family Salmonidae; genus Oncorhynchus; species Oncorhynchus tshawytscha. The sequence continues at coordinate 11,942,380 of NC_056457.1, read as the reverse complement.
TCTGCACACCTGGATTGTATAATATTTGCACATTATTTTTTAAAGCCATTTTAAAAATTGGCTGTTGATCATTGCTAGACAGCCATTTAAGTCTTGCCATTGATCAGGGTTCCTCAACTGGTGACCCACAGGTGTTTTTATTATTATTTATTTTTTAAGTAGGCAAGTCAGTTGAGAACAAATTCTTACTTTCAATGACGGCCTAGGAACAGGCCGACAGATTTATACCTTGTCAGCTCAGGGATTCGATCTTGCAACCCTCCGGTTACTAGTCCAACGCTCTAACCACTAGGCTACCTGCCGCACTTGGCACCCCAAGTTTAAGCAAATCAACAAAAAAAAACAATATACATTTTTAATAAATCGGCTTGGGGATGAATCTAGTTGATGATCCCCGCCATAGATTTTCATGCCGATTTAAGTCAAAACTAACTAGGCCACTCAGGATCATTCAATGTCATCTTGGTAAACTCCAGTGTATATCTGGCCTTGTGTTTTAAGTTACAAGTCCTGCTGAAAGGTGAATATCTATCCCAGTGTCTGTTGGAAAGCAGACTGAAATAGGTTTAGAATTGTCTGTGCAGTTTCCATCCTAAAAAAATAAAAACTCCCCTGTCCTTGCTGATGACAAGCAATACCCATAACATGATGCAGCCACCACCATGCTTGAAAATATGAAGAGTGGTACTCAGTAATGAGTTGTTGAATTTGCCCCTAACATTGTGTATTCAAAACAACTTCATTTCTTTGCCACATTTTTTGCAGTTTTGCATTATCCCTGAGCAATTTCCTTCCTCTCCGGCAACTGCGTTAGGAAGGATGCATGTATCTTTGTAGTGACTGGGTATATTGACACCATCCAAAGTGTAATTAATACCATCACCATGCTCAAAGGGATATGTGTGTCTTATTTTTACCCATCTACAAATAGGTGTCCTTCGCGAAGCACCGGAAAACCTCCCTGGTCTTTGTGGTTGAATCTGTGTTTGAAATTCACTGGTCTACTGAGGGACCTTACATGACTACCTCATCTCTGTACCCCATACTTACAATTGTGGGGTACAGAGATGAGGTAGTCATAAAAATAAAAAAAATCATGTTAAATGCTATTGCACAGAGTGGTGTGCAATAGACAATTAGCAGGAATGCCTACTCACAATTGGTCAACCCCAAAAAATATATATATAAAAATAAATAAAAATATTTTTTTTAAATCACACGATGCACACTGATGTCATCATTGGAAACACGTATCTTCCGCCATAGTTTTTACTACAAAACATAGCAATGCACCATATTCACATATGTTGATGTTGGGGTGGTGCTGGAGATTAATATGAAGTTGAAAAAGTGTTACGTTTCCCACATGTTTACTTAACTTATTTAGGCTTGCCATAACTAAGCGGTTGAATACTTGACTCGAGACAAAAACAAAACAAAAGTAAAAAAAATAATTCAGCTTTATTTTTTTATTCATTTGTTAATTTCTAAAAACATAATTACACTTTTACATTATGGGGTATTGTGTGTAGGCCAGTGACAATTTTAATTTTAATTTTACCTTTATTTAACCAGGCAAGTCAGTTAAGAACGCATTCTTATTTTCAATGACGGCCTGGGAACAGTGGGTTAACTGCCTGTTCACGGGCAGAACGACAGATTTGTACCTTGTCAGCTCAGGGGTTTGAACTCACAACCTTCCGGTTAATAGTCCAACGCTCTAACCACTAGGCTACCCTGCCGCCCCAAACAATCTCAACTGAATGTGCAAAACAAAATGTGGATTAAGTCTAGGGGTGTGAATACTTTCTAAAAGCACTATGGATGACCTCTAGGGCCGGAACTTTTCAGACAATTAAAATGAGTGCCGGACCAGAAGAGTCTGTACCTTTTCAGACAGCAGAACTCTGCTCCGGCATAGAATGTTCTGTATTGTTTCCCTGAAAATGATGCTGATTGATGTGCTGCCGTGTTTTTTTTAAACAGTTTTTTTTCTGGTATGGTAGCTAGATGGGTTCTCTTTTCCTAGATGTCTTGGTAAGTCACAGAATTTAATTAACTTTAAAGTACTTTCTTTTTTTTTTAGGACAAGAGTCCCGCTTCAGAAGCAGCATTCCTTTATAGACAAGTAAAATGCCTGTTCATATCTCCAGAGGTAGAGTGTCAGCCCTTAAAAAGCAGTAGCGTAGCCTAACGGACAAACATGCTGCAGCAGAGGGGCATTCAAGGGGCCACATTCCATTACATCTGAAACGGGTAATCGATACAAGCTACCGGTGGCCTTCTGTAATTTCATATTGTGAGACAAAAACACCAACCCACTCAGCAACAAAGAGTACCCAGTGCGCTCACAAGACAGGCCCGAAAATAACCGTGTCGCGCAAACGTCTGCCATGAATAGGCTAGGATATTCTACACACACACACACACACACACAACAGCCTGAAGACTGAAACCACACTTGCATCATTAGCAAAGAAAAAGTGGAGGTAGGCCTGTGTGAGGAAGAGGGGCATGCAGAACCGTGCTCAGAAATCTTGGTAATCTGCATTGGGCAATGTCTTGTCTTGTATGCCTGGAAAATTCACCAGTAGCCTGCAGTTGGCCTCTTCCTCTCTGGTTTTATTTAAATTACACAACTTTCCCCAGGCCATTATAGCCTACACAGAAAACAATGTGTTAACTGCACTGTGATTCTAATTATGTGGGGGCTGTTTTCTGTTTATGGATTTTTATTAATGTTAAGGATCCAACTTCGTTTAAACGTTTACACCCGCTTCCTAGGAATTCCAAACGAAACCTTCCTCCTTTCAGTAACTGGTTTAAACACAGGAACAGACAAGCAACAGGGCTCTCAACAAAGCATGCCACCCGCAGCTAGAAATTCCCAAATTTGTCGTAACACTGCCTGGGAATTGGCATTGGGGGGGGCTGCTGAATTGAAAAATCGACAGGTCTGCTTTGCACAGACCAGAGCTTACTAACATCTGTCAGTTGTGCCTCCAAAGCTGGATTAAACTGCTGTGGGTTGGGTTTTATCTCTCACCGTAGCAACAGACTGATGAGTCATGGGAGGGTCAAACCCAGGGGCTGAAAGGCCTTCACCTTTTATTTTTTAAATTCATTTCACCCACATAAGGGATGCAGCTTTTCTTTACTACCATGGCGTAACACATGTTGGCATGCATTGCCCTAAAAATTTAAATGCACACAAGGAAGGCACACATTCAGATCAAGAGGGAATCAAAAATCCACCATTGTAGTAGAACAAAAAAAAAGCAGGAGCGTTTCTAAGTCATCCCCATAAGCAGTGGCGGTTCTAGCTTGTATGGCTCCCTGGGTGAAACTCCCCTTCAGCCTTTTGGAAACACACAAATCAATAATAACATTTAAAACTATATACAAAAATAATGACTCAAATATGTATAAAAAAATATTTAAAAAAAATCAGTAACAAAGACAAATCGAAACAAATTGTAGTATATAAATACAAAAGAGAATCTAATTATTACACTATTAATTTATTACCTTGTCAGCTCAGGGATTTGAATCCAGCAACCTTCCGGTTACTGGCTCAACGCTCTAACCACTAGGCTACCTGACGCACTAAACATAAGACACCACAAACACCACAATTTATCACAAAAGATACAAAATAGACATCTTTAAGTAGCTGCATACCTTTATCTTTTGCGTGTTTCTCTTCTTTCCTCTAAACCGATGGCTTAGACCTTATCTGTTTGTGTTGATTTGGCACTCGAGCATCAATACATTACCCATCCCCCAACACTGTCAACCAATTCACCTTGGTGGTGTGCAGACTGGTTTTATATTAGAATTAAACCATTTCGCACAAACCAGAAATAAAATGCAATATGTCTGAATATATAGTTTAACACAGTTTTATGAATGGTGAATTATTTGGTAGCATTTCATAGTGACTGATTTTACTAATTGCATTAGTACTGTACAAAGTTAGAGGCGCGCTATTTGATAGATTCCCCCGCTCCCCCTACCTCAGGCATTCAGTGGGGAGACCTGAGGTCAACCGAACCCCGCCCCATCTCGTACTTCTGAGTGGGAGACCTTCAAAAGGCAGTAGCCTACCTGGCTTACAAACTAGAATCAGGGCACCCACTCCGACAAGGTTAATTGACTCACAGGCCCACATGTTGACATGATATCATTGACCTGCAAATAAGCGCTAGAAAACCGGTTGAGCAAATGTCAACATTTCAATTTTTAGTATGGGCACCCCGTGCTGCCCCCAGCAAGATGCCGCCCTGGGGGCCTGCCCATGTCGCCCATAACTAAATCCGCTACTGCCCATAAGCCATGGAGGCTAGTCCACAGATATCAGAAACACTGCCATGTCCCCATAAAAAACCTGCTCCAGATTTAGACACCTTTGAGCACAAGTACAAACTCGGGCTTGCATCTCATCCCATAGGATACTTAAAAATATAAAACGCAACAACTTCAAAGATTTTGCTGATTTAGTTTATATAAAGGAAATCTGTCAATTGTAAAAATTCATTAGGCCCTAAATCTACGCATTTCACATGACTGGGAAGGTTCACAGCGAAGGATGGGCCTGGCTCACCAGTGAGTGGGCATATGCCCTCCCAGGCCCATCCTTCGCTGTGAACCTTCCCAGTCATGTGAAATGCGTAGATTAGGGACTAATGAATTTTTACAATTGACAGATTTCCTTTCAGACAATCAAAATGAGTTTATGAAAGGGCTTTATGAAAGACCGAAATACTTCTATTTCATAAGCTGTCTGGGTGGCTGGTCTCAGATGATCCCGCTGGTGAAAAACTACATGAGGTGGTCCTGGGCTGGCGTGGTTACACATGGTATGAGGTTGCAAGGCCGGGCGGACGTACTCTGAAAACCGCTCGTGGACATTCCTTCAGTCAGCACGTCAAAACTTGAGGCATCTGTGGCATTGTGTTGCATGTCCCCAGCACAAGGTGCACCTGTGTAATGATCATGCTGTTGAATCAATTTCTTGATATGCCTAACTTGTCAGGTGGATGGATTACGTTAAAGTATAAAATGCTCACTAACTGGGATGTAAACAATTTAGTGCACAAAATGTCAGCGAAATAAGTTTTGCGATTTCGGAACATATCCGGGATCTTTTATTTTTTGTACTTTTATTGCTTACATTTGTATATGATCACGTGGCTATTATGCGAGGAAACACTTGGGAACAGATTTCCCAAATTAAAATCACGGAGTGGATTTTCTGGTGTTTCCCCATTTTCTGGTGTTTTCCATCAGAAAACATAGGGGGGGTCCAAATAACCCCCCCCCCCCGTGACAGGCCACCAGTTGGGGAACCTTATGGGATGGGGGCAGGTAAGGCCTGGGTGAATGGTGTGTTCAGACCATAGAAAGACTAGAGCCCATTGATCTAGACAAAGGCCTCTTGTGTGACCGCATGGGCAGTGTGCCATTGAGGGTCATCTCCATTTTAAAGTAGACAATTTCTTCTCTATCCAGCTCTATGATTCAGAGCCAGACTCAAATGTTGATACTAGGAAACCACGGCGCACACAGCAACACTGCATGGCTGGCTGAGAGTGAACAGCACTGTGGGAAGGGTTGGCGATTTCTAGATATACTGGGTAAACAGAACTCCCAGCTCACTGAATCCCCAGGAAGGTCCCCATTAATGTAACATCTCCCTGGAGACCAGCGTTTGGATTGGAGTGAAGGAAGAGATGCAGCCAGCAACGACTGAGATCTGACAGACTATGGCTTAAACTGGGGGTCTGATGGACTATATCTTAAACTGAGGGTATGACTGAGTATGGATGGATGACTCTTTCCTCCAGTAATACCAAGCTTATCTAGGGCATAAGATAACATGCAGCTGCCTGTATGAAAGTGGAACCCATTACTAGCTAGTCTATGCACATATGCTATGATCTGGCGGTAAAGCTTTGACCGCAATGACCCTTATTTGCATACTTACAGTGCATTCGGAAAGTATTCAGACCCCTCAACTTTTTCCACATTGTTACGTTACAGCCTTACTCTAAAATGTATTGAAAAATATATACAATATCTACACACAATACCTCATAATGATAAAGTAAATGGGTTTAGACATTTTTTGGGATTAAAAAAAAACATTTTTTCATAAGTATTCAGATCTTTTGCAATGAGACTCAACATTTAGGTCAGGAGCATTGTTTCCATTGATCATCCTTCAGATGTTTCTACAAATTGATTGGAGTTTTTTTTTTTTTATACATTTGCAACATTTTCTTAAAACCTGTTTTTGCTTTGTCATTATAGGGTATTGTGTGTAGATTGATGGAAACAAAAAACAATTGAATCACTTTAAGACGAAGGCTGTAAAAGGAACAAAAATGTGGAAAAAGTCAAGGATCTGAACACTTTCCAAATGCACTGTATGTGATTGTGAATTGACCCCTTCGTAGATGGGTGAGGCCAGAGCAAAATCAGGTCTATGAAACAATGTAACACCATTGAGTAAAGGTAGTAACACTGACAGCACAGTGGTGGTTCAACTAAGGATGAAGTGAAATCCCATTAATTGCTATTATGAAGACGATATAATTACAGGAGTAGTGGCTCCACACCCCTCAGGAGCAGATCACTGCCAGGAAAGGCTTACGTCATCTCACTCCAGTGTGTCTTTGTGTGTGGGTCAGGGTTTGGCTCAATTTTGAAATTGACTCCCATTCAACTCATGAGTTGAAATTTGAGTTGAACAAACCCCAGGAGGATGTAGAATTTGAGTGACCGGACGAAGAATTTAATTGTGCAATTCAAAGAAATTCAAACTCACAAGTTTCATTGAATCTGACAGGTCAAACATCAAGCTGCATCACTTTCCTCTGGAAACAATGTTCATATACTCTTAACCTTAGTGCTTAGAATACACAATTATACAGAGCATTCAGAAAGTATTCAGACCCTTTCCCTTTTTCCACATTGTTACGTTACAGCCCGTTCCTAAAATCGGATTAAATAAAAAAATCCTTGTCAAACTACACACAATACCCCACAATGACAGGTAAAAATAAAACAAACTATTTACATAAGTACTCAGACCCTTTGCTATAAGATTCGAAATTGAGCTCAGGTGCATCCTGTTTCCAGTGATGAATTTGTAGAAACATCAAGGATGATTGGAGTCCACTTGTGGTAAATTCAATTGATTGGACATGATTTGGAAAGGCAAACACACCTGTCTCTATCAGGTCCGACAGTTGACAGTGCGTGTCAGAGCAAAAACCAAGCCATGAGGTCAAAGGAATTGTCTGTAGAACTTCAAAACAGGATTGCGTTGAGGAACGACACCGAAAAATGGTCTGCACCATTGAAGGTCCCCAAGAACACAGTGGCCTCCATTCTTAAGTGAAAGAAGTTTGGAACCACCAAGACTCTTCCTAGAGCTGGCCACCCGGCCAAACTGAGCAATCGGGGCAGAAATCCGCAATCGTGCGGTCAATCTGACAGAGCTCCTCTGTGGAGATGGGAGAACCTTCCAGAAGGACAAACATTTCTGCAGCATTCCACCAAATCAGGCCTTCCTAGTAGAGTGACCAGATGGAAGGCACTCCTCAGGAAAAGGCATATGACAGCCCGCTTGGTTTGCCAAAAGGCACCAAAAGACTCAAATCATGAGAAACAAGATTCTCTGGTCTGATGAAACCAAGATTGAACTCTTTGGCCTAAAAGCCAAGCGTCACTTCTGGAGGAAACCTGGCACCATCCCTACGGTGAAGCATGGTGGTGGCAGCGTCATGCTGTGGGGATGGTTTTCAGCAGAAGGGACTGGGAGAATAGTCAGGATCGAGGGAAAGATGAACAGAGCAAAGTACAGAGAGATCCTTGAAGAAACCTGCTCCAGAGTGCTCAGGACCTCAGACTGGGGCGAAGGTTCACCTTCCAACCAGACAACGACCCTAAGCACACAGCCAAGACAACACAGTTGTGGCTTCGGGACAAGTCTCTGAATGTCCTGGAGTGGCCCAGGCAGAGGCCGGACTTGAACCCGATCTAACATCTCTGAAGAAACCTGAAAATAGCTGTTTAGCAACTCCACATCCAACCTGACAGAGCTTGAGGATCTACAGAGAAAAATGGGAGAAACTCCAAATACAGGTGTGCCAAGATTGTAGCTTCATACCCAAGAAGACTTGAGGCTGTAATTGCTGCCAAAGGTGCTTCAGTGTACCGAGTAAAGGGTCTGAATACTTATGTAAATGTGTATTTAAGTTCTTAATTCTACAAACCTGTTTTTGCCTATTCATTGATAGAAATAGCAGTCGCTGGAAATACATTCAACTGTTCATACTTACCGTTCCATGGGTTAATTTGCATAATTTTGTAGAATTAAATTGGAGGGTGTACTGTATATTTGTTATGCAGCTTATTTATCACGCTCAGCAATCTGCCAGACAGCGCAAGAGCAGCAGCTGCATGTTGTGGTGATTTCAGGACAACTGGGAACTCTGAAAAATACGAGGTCAAATCATGGCATCAGTGATCTTCAGGTCAGATGACCATTCTAAAATGTTTTCCCCCAGTCGGAGAAAACACATTTAAGGAAAATAAGCTTTGTGTGTTTGGACAATTTCTGTGATCTGTTATTTCTGCTCATGGGACCAACACTTTACATGTCGCGTTTACATGTTTTTAAAATTCGATTATAGAAGAGACATTTGAATGTCATTGAATTCAATTGTATTTTCTGTAATTACAATTCTGTATCCTATTTACTATAATTTAAATTCAAGAAATGAATTGGAATTTATGAGGCTCTCAATTCAATTGAGACTAACCCTGGTGTGCGTTTAGTCTAATGAAGTCATGCCGTAGCCTCCAGGTAGCGATGCAGACACACGTCCTTGACCTCTCAAGTTCCAACGCCCCAGTAATTCAGCTGTGACACACTACTCTGCAACGCCACCGTGCCAGTCTCCCCATCTGCCACGCCACCGTGCCCGTCTCCCCATCTGCCACGCCACCCTGTCTGCATGGCTCCTGCAGAATACCTCTGATACTGCCCAGTGGTGATTTTAGCATGTAAATCTTGGTGGGGTAAACGCAACCAGATTTTTTAATGCATGCCAGCAAAGCCACTACACAACATTGTATTATGCCTACGTGGTTTAAAAGGGAAGGAAAATACCATCACTGGTATCCACTTTTACAGACGATATAACGACACAGAGCGCATTGCGCAAACAAAACAACCTTCACAATAACTGGAATTACTTGGATCTATTACTTTAAAATATTTGAATGGAAAGACGCTGTCATTGGAAAACATGCTTACAGACCAACATATAGTATCCCCTCCTCGTGAAGAAAAGCACAAGCTAATTATAATAGACAATGTAAGCAAAACAATGAAATCATTCCAACATTGCTTAAAATGAGGAATAAGCTACTAAAGAGACAGACCTATATAAAGAAATAACAATTGAGATGTACAAACTATTGCATAAGCAGTCCATGAGCGGATAAGATGCAAGCCGTAATTTTGATTAAGACATTAATGAGCGAGTAGTCAATATAACTACTTGCTCAGCACTTTTGAAACGGACAGCGACAGAATTCAGAACATGGTTCATTCTTAGAGTATTCTCCCTGTACACCAAGTCAGAACCGCAGGATAGATAACAAGGGTATATAAGCAGACAATGAAAGCTCTTACAATATTCAATGATAACATCTCTAAAACAAGCAATAGGCTACATTAGCACCACCAAGTCAGAACAGTGGACTAAGTTCTGAGGGAAGAGGGACCAAATTCTTAGGGTGAGACACATGGGCTACTAACAACATACACGTAGTATTACTTTCTTAGCTACAGTATACATATCACATTTATGCAGCAGTATACAAGATCGTTGTTGTGCTCACTTGAACGTGGCACGATGCTCCTTCTTGTGGGCAAACCTTGCCATCAAAGTCGGGCATTCTCTGGATTTATGGTGCTTTACAAACTAGGAACGAAAGAAAGAAAAGGCGCGGGGTCGAATGATTGATCTTCAGGTTGGCGCTCTAGAAAGAGGCCAGAGTTCCCGACTTGGAATTCCCAGTTGCATGACCATTCAAAATGTATTTTCCCAGTCCAAGCTCATTTAAGAATTCCCACTTGTCTTGACCGCACTGAAGTCAGATTTCCCAGTTTTCACTTGTGAACGCAGCAGAAGTCATGCTGGATTGACAGTATGGCCAATGTATTCAACCTTTTCTGGCCCATGGTGTTGCATGTGTAGGTTTATAATTTTAAGCTTGGAAAAGAGACCCTTTCAGGCAGATGTTTTAAATCCTTAAACCCAGACCACACACACAAACCCTCAATCTCCACCGAATAGCAAGCAAAACAGTGAATGCTTTGTGGCCACTGATACTTTCCAAACCACTCATTGCTGAATTTGCAATTTCCGACTTGTCATGCTTATGTCCAATGACATGTTTAACCTATCATTTCTCTTCATATGACAAGGCCTGAAAAGGATTTGCCAGTAGATTGTGAAGGTGATTCATGATGACTGATGTCTAGCTAGCTTGTTAGCTAAGATTGTGAAAGTATGATGTTGACATGATCAGTCCAATCAAAGCTAAGGTAGATACGTGATTTGATGTCAACATTTGTGGCCAATGACCTTGAGCCTTTTGGACAGGCACTTATGGCAGCACCCAAGGGGCCTTGAATTGCCTAGCTCACCATGTAGATTCTGCGGTGACGTAGTGTCCCCATGAAACAGAATACTGAGCCAATCACAGCGCAACTAGAGAAGATTGCTCTGTATATTCCCTGGTTGCCCCTCCACCACAGAAAGCACTGAGCTAGGCTGAAACACCTGCTTTATGGAGCTGCCTTCAGGAGAATAAATCTAAATCAAATTTGATTTGTCACATACGCGTCTTTGGAGTGTGTAGCAAAATGCTTGTATGCGGATTAAAAATATATATTTATTTAACCAGGTAGGCCAGTTGAGAACAAGTTCTCATTTACAACTGCGACCTGGCCAAGATAAAGCAAAGCAGCGTGACAAAAAAAAAAAAAAAAAAGAGTTACACATGGTATAAACTAATGTACAGTCACAATAGAAAAATCTATATACAGTGTGTGCAAATGGAGAAAGGAGGTAAGGCAATAAATAGGCAAATAGTAGCAAAGTAATTACAATTTAACAAATTAACACTGGAGTGAGATGTGCAAGTAGAAATACTGTGTGCAAAAGAGCAAAAAAAGTCAATAAAAACAATATGGGGATGAGGTAGGTAGTTGGATGGGCTTTTTACAGATGGGCTGTGTACAGCTGCTGTGATCGGTAAGCTGTTCAGATAGCTGATGCTTAAAGTTAGTGATTTTGCAATTCGTTCCAGTCATTGGCAGCAGAGAACTGGAAGGTGGCCAAAGGAGGTGTTGGCTTTGGGGATGACCAGTGAGATATACCTGCTGGAGCACGTGCTAAGGGTGAGTGTTGTTATGGTGACCAGTGAGCTGAGATAAAGCACCGCCCTATCTAGAGAAGACTTTTGATGACCTGGCGTCAGTGGGTCTGACAACGAATATGTAGCGAGGGCCAGCCAACGAGAGCATACAGATCGCAGTGGTGGTTGATATATGGGGCGGGGCTTTGGTGACAAAACGGATGGCACTGTGATAGACTAATCAGCAAACTGGATGCAGTGTTGGAGGCTATTTTGTAAATTACATTGCCAAAGTCGAGGATCGGTAGGATAGTCAGATTTACGAGGGCATCTTAGCAGTGTGAGTAAAGGAGGCTTTGTTGCCAAATAGGAAGCAGATTCTAGATTTAATTTTTGATTGGAGATGTTTAATATGAGTCTGGAAGGAGGGTTTACAGTCTAACCAGACACCTAGGTAGTTGTCCACATATTCTACGTCAGAACCGTCCAGAGTAGTGATGCTAGTCGGCCGGGCAGCGATCGGTTGAAGAGCATGCATTTAGATTTACTAGCGTTTAAGAGCAATTGGAGGTCACGGAAGGAGTGTTGTATGGCATTGAAGCTCATTTGGAGGTTTGTTAACAGTATCCAAAGAAGGGCCAGATGTATACAGAATGGTGTCGTCTGCGTAGAGGTGGATCAAGGAATCACCCGCAGCAAGAGGGACATCATTGATATATACAGAGAAGTCAGCCCGAGAATTGTACCCTGCGATACCCCCATCGAAACTGCCAGAGATCCGGATAACAGGCCCTCTGATTTGACACACTGAACGCTATCTGAGAAGTAGTTGGTGAACCAGGCTAGGCAGTCATTTGAGAAACCAAGGGATGTTGAGTCTGCCAATAAGAATACGATGATTGACAGAGTCGAAAGCCTTGGCCAGGTCGATGAAGACGGCTGCACAGTACTGTCTTTTATCAATGGCGGTTATGATATCGTTTAGTACCTTGAGCGTGGCTGAGGTGCACCCATGACCAGTTCAGAAACTGGATTGCACAGCGGAGAAGGTATGAAAGGATTCGAAATGGTCTGTTTGTTAACTTGGCTTTCGAAGACAGGGCAGGATGGATATAGGTCTGTAACAGTTTGCGTCTAGAGCGTCACCCCCTTTGAAGAGGGGAATGACTGTAGCAGCTTTCCAATCTTTAGCAATCTCAGACAATACGAAAGAGGTTGAACAGACTGGTAATAGGGGTTGCAACAATGGTGGGTCCAGATGGTCTAGCCCAGCTGATTTGTCCAGGTCTTGCAGCTCTTTCAGAACATCTGCTATCCGGATTTGGGTGAAGGAGAAGCTGGGGAGGCTTGGGCAAGTAGCTGCGGGGGGTGCGGAGCTGTTGGCCGGGGTTGGGGTAGCCAGGAGGAAAGCATGGCCAGCCGTAGAGAAATGCTTATTAAAATTCTCGATTATCGTGGATTTATCGGTGGCGACAGTGTTTCCTAGCCTTAGTGCAGTGGGCAGCTGGGAGGAGGTGCTCTTATTCTCCATGGACTTTACAGTGTTCATTGTAATGAGGATATACAACTTCAACTCAAGGATAAGTATTTTTTATTTAACATTGTTTGCAAACTGATGTGACACAAATGACAAAATAGCATGCAAAACAGGTACTGCCTCTGATAGAGAAATAGGGGGAAGTTGCCCCTAGGAGCTGATCTTGGTTAAATTTTGCATTCCCTCCCCCCAATGGTTAAAGACTGGGGGATGGGAAGCTGATCCTAGATCTGTACCTAGGGGAAACTTCAACCTGTAGCGGGAAGTGGAGAGAAGAATGAGGAACAAGAGAGCGTCAAAGTCTGCGTGCCTGAAAACACCCCAGGGGTGCACATACTTTATCATCACCAAGCATTGCAAGGGTGAGTGTTGCCAGGAGGTGGTGACAGCGAGATGGGTGAGTGTTGCCTCAGTAGGGTAGGTTAACTAATGCACTTTACTGCAGTGGCTGCCAGAGCTCCATGTCAGGGGCTTCCAGCAGCTGTCCTGTCCAGGAGTGACAGGGTGGGACCGGGGCAGTGGCTGACAGCTGGAGTTCACAAGGAAGATTGGAGGGAGAGAGAAGCACTCTGGACAATTAATACACCGGTTTCTAAACACAGATTAGGTGGTGAAAAAATTTAATCTACAAACAGATAAATCGCATTATTCCCACACACCTGCAACAAGATCTTAAATGTATGAGTGCTTTTCTGAAATGAGAAAATATCCTCGTTACAATAAACTAGCAAAATCTGCAAAAAAATGCATTTCAGGTAAAACAACTTCCATGTTATTCAAACACCATGCTGTATATCTGGAGGATTGACAGCCTTACTGCATCATTTCAAAAGCATAATGTGTAGGCTGAGCAGTCTTTCATGTTGGGCAGGATTACTTGAATAAGACCAGGGCTCTCTGTAAAACCATCTCATTACCTAAACAGGGCTTTTTAAACCATGCAGCTCTTTGAATAAAAGAGCTAAATGTCTCCTACATTCTTCCAGCTCCTTACCCAGGCTCAGGTTGTGTGAAACCCGCTGGGGTATAGAGGACGGCTTAAATAAATAAGAGAATTGGAGCACATTCATTTTAATACCGCCGACATTAAAGTCAAGTTTGATTAGTTGAAGTACAATGTGCCTTGGATGAACATTTTCAGAACATGTGTGTGATTGTGTGCCTGTAGCTTTTCTGTGTTTGTCCATGTGTCATTGCATCTATGTAAACCTGTGTGTGTGGTGCGTGTCTTAGTAGCAGTTTAACTACTAAGTTTGTGTGTGCATGTAGCGTCTCTGTGTGTGGCCTCTTCAGCCAGGAATTTCAACTAGCTAGGATCAGTGTGGTTGGGGGATGGCCGAGGCGCCAGTCATGCCTTCCTTTCCCCTCGCTTGCATCACGTGCTAGGGCACTCAGAGGCCCACGGTGAGTTAATTATTCACAGTACACACATTCAGAAAGATACAATACATTCAAATTGGTCACTCACAAGTCTGGCATAAGCTACCTCCCAAACAGAGAAGAGGGAGAATACAATAGTTAACTGTTCTTGTTGTTGGAGAAAACCCTATCGAAGAGCATATCGTTTTGCCATGACGCTATATTATTCTTGCGCTAGTTGGTTGTACCTGAACAAAAACTTTCCTTCATAGCTTGTTCTCCATCTTTGTTTTCAATTTGTTTTCAGCACTTTTATTTCCATGACTAGGCTTGGGCGGTATCCAGATTGTCATACCTTCATATCGACCTTGTGCCAAACCAGGATATTCAGTAATAGCTGCACTGAACACAAGGGGTGTCATTGCAATCTGTAGGTTAGCAATGCTAACAGGTACATCTAAAATCCCATAGAGAATGCTAACTAAATGCTAACGAGCGCGGCGTGAACAATTTATAGTCTGACCTATAAAAGTATTGGCAGGACAGACATCCCAGCTCATAAAGTTGTACAAGTAACAAAAATGCTACTCAATACAAATTCGACAGCAAGGGTCTTGATTCAGGAGGGGATTCTCTGCTGTTAGCAAGCAAAACATTATTTTGGAAGATGCTAACCACAGTCAACTAGCTACTAAAGTATCAAACCAAATGCACAACTGCAGTGAATTAAGCACATTTTACACAGTTAACTTAGTTATAAGATATCTAGCTGGCAAACATTTTATTATGAATTTCATACTGTAACTAGATCACCTGGCTGCACAACAGTGTGTGCCTGCAAACAAACAAAGCTTCATAATGTAAAATTGTGACAAGGTGAAAGAATGCAATCTTTATCTCTTAACGTATTGCACAAGTTCACTGCAGGTATTTACTTAAAAAGTAGTTACTAATATTCACATTTAAAAATAAAACTATATAAACTATATAAATGGTTAACGGTATTGATGGTACATTGAAAAACCATCCCGTGGCTATTCCCAAATACGGTGTACCGCCCAAGGTCTATCTTGATCAAAACCGGTTCTCATGGAGCTCGTCCCTCTGCAGCAGATACAGTTGAAGTCGGAAGTTTACATACACCTTAGCCAAATACAATTAAACCCAGTTTCACAATTGACATTTAATCCTAGTAAAAATTCCCTGTCTTAGGTCAGTTAGGATCACCACTTTAAGAATGTGAAATGTCAGAATAATAGTAGAGTGATTAATTTCAGCTTTTATTTATTCATTTATTTCATTTTCAGCTTTTATTTATTTATTTCATCACATTCCCAGTGGGTCAGAAGTTTACATACACTCAATTAGTATTTGGTAGCATTACCTTTAAATTGTTTTACTTGGGTCAAACATTTTGGATATCCTTCCACAAGCTTCTCAAAATAAGTTGGGTGAATTTTGGCCCATTCCCCTGACAGAGCTGGTGTAACTGAGTCAGGTTTCTAGGCCTCCTTGCTCGCACACGCTTTTTCAGTTCCGCCCACAAATTTTCTATAGGATTGAGGTCAGGGCTTTGTTGGCCATTCCAATACCTTGACTTTGTTGTCCTTAAGACATTGTGCCACAACTTTAGATGTATGCTTGGGGTCATTGTCCATTTGGATAACCCATTTGCAACCAAGCTTTAACTTCCTGACTGAGGTCTTGATATGTTGCTTGAATATGTCCTCAATTTTACTGCCTCATGATGCAATCTATGTTGTGAAGTGCACCAGTCCCTCCTCCATCTATGTTGTGAAGTGCACCAGTCCCTTCTGCAGCAAAGCAACCCCACAGCATGATGTGCTTCATGGTTGGGATGGTGATCTTTGGCTTGTAAGACTCCCCCTTTTTCCTCCAAACATAAATGGTCATTATGGCCAAACAGTTCTATTTTAGTTTCATCAGACCAGAGGATATTTCTCCAAAAAGTATGATCTTTGTCCCCATGTGCAGTTGCTAACCATAGTCTGGCTTTTATATGGCAGTTTTGGAGCAGTGGCTTCTTCCTTGCTGAGTGGCCTTTCAGGTTATGTTGATATAGGACTCGTTTTACTGTGGATATAGATACATTTGTACCGGTTTCCTCCAGCATCTTCACAAGGTCCTTTGCTGCTGTTCTGGGATTGATTTGCACTTTTCGCACCAAAGAACATTCATCTCTAGGAGACAGAACGCATCTCCTTCCTGAGCAGTATGACGGTTGCGTGATCCCCAGTCTTTATACTAGCGTACTTTTGTTTGTACAGATGAACGTGGTACCTTCAGACGTTTGGAAATTGCTCCCAAGGATGAACCAGACTTGTGGAGGTCTACCATTTTTTCCCCTGAGGTCTTGGCTGATTTCCCCATGTCGTCAAGCAGAGGCACTGAGTTTGAAGGTGGGTCTTGAAATGCATCCACTGGTACACCGCAAATTGACTCAAATTATGTCAATTAGCCTATCAGAAGCTTCTAAAGCCATGTCGTCATTTTCTGGAATTTTTCAAGCTGTTTAAAAGGCAGTCAACTTAATGCATGTAAACTTCTGACCCACTGGAATTGTGATCGTGAAATGTGTCTGTAACCAATTGTTGGAAGAATTACTTGTGTCATGCACAAAGTAGATATCCTAACCGACTTGCCAAAACTAGCTTCTTAAGAAATTCGTGGAGTGGTTGAAAAACGAGTTTTAATGACTCCAACCTAAAGTGTAAACTTCTGACCTCAACTGTATATGGTGAGCAATGTGTTTGGATCATTGAGTCGCAATAAAAAGCACAGTACCAAATTGCAATACATATCGTATCGGCATATCGTATCGATATGGCAATTCCAAGCCCTACCTTAACCTAGTGGTTAGAGCGTTGGGCCAGTAACCGAAAGGTTGCTGCATCGACTCCCCAAGCTGACAAGGTAAAAATCTGTCTGCCCCTGAGCAAGGCAGTTAACCCACTGTTCCCCGGGCGCCGAAGACATGGATGTCGATTAAGGCAGCCCCCCACACCTCATTCAGAGAGGTTGGGCTAAATGCGGAAGACAGTTCAGTTGTACAACTGACCAGGTATCCCCCTTTCCTTTCTAAACAAAGTGTTGCTTCTTGTATTATGCTAGATAACATTAAGCATACAAATAACTGCAGCATTACACACACAAAAAACAATGCCATAGGCCCTTAGCTGTCAACACTTAAAGAATAACTTTGGCTACCCTATACGAACAACTTTCTAAGAACCCGAGGGAGCTACCGTGTCATGGTGGGACACAGACCATATGCAAAGGGTTAACTGCGCCGAGCAACACACTTTTGGTGCAAAATTGAGCAGACAATTGGAGTGTTCTTGCTATGTTGAAGGATGAAAAGATGTGCTTGGGGGCGGGGGAAGAGACGCTGGTGGGGCTCAATGGATCCTTTTGTCAATCCTGTAGCCAAACAAACTAGAAGTATGGGTGTGCTCTAGTGTGCCCATCTCATTAGTTGACACTTGTTATTCATGGCGGCATGTAATCTATATGACACATACACACGTGTTGTTACCAGCTCAGTTTGCCATTGTGCGTTCTAGTTGTCACTCGAAAATACTCTATTACTGTCACAATGCTTTAATATTGGTGGGGACCGCTATTTAATCTAGGCCTACGTCCCTTTAAAATCAGACAACAGCCTCTACAGAAGAGAGGCACTTGCATAATCGCAGTCTGACAAACTGAACTGCAAAAAATAAAATATTTAAAAGACGATGAGATAACTGGGAGGCACAGCAAGTAGAGTAAAGAGCACTTGAGTAGTGTAAACAGAGTCCTCTACATACTAAACACTGCTGTCACCACCAACTTAAAACGTTAGTTTTATCTCCACCAAGGCCCACCCAGACTTATCAGAAGCCCTAGGAGTCAGTGAGTGAGTGAAAGCACATAGGTAAACGTGATTGAGTGATACCAAGAAAAGAGTAAGAAAAACAGACAGGATGAAACTAAGCTATCATGAGTCAGTGTGTCATACTATGCTGGGTTCTGAGCCTGTGTGTCCCTCTGCTCACAACAAGGCCCAGTGTGTCTACAGCCTGAATGCGTGATGTACTCACAGCAGCTAGCGCCTCCCCAAAACAAAAACGCATTCCACTGCTCACTCGATTATTCATTCACACTTCCTGCTCGCCGAGGCACTCCCAACAAAAAGGAATCAACAAGAAAAACACAGACGTCAACATATCAGCGGCCCGGGCCCAGAACCTCCACACTAACTGACCAACAGACAAAGCCCCCCCCAGGGGAAACAAACCAGTGCTTTGTGTGGACTCAAGACACTGGGACTGACAGTCTGGGCAAAATAGTTCAGTATCCGCTGGGCTCACTGCACTGTAGAGACACATTGTTCTACTGTTGGCCACTGGAGGATAACTACCCAGGCTAATAAACTGGTGATGAGAACAGTCCATAGACTGACCGAGCGAGAAGGGGCTTACAGCACACTGAGATCACTGTATATGGAGAGGATGCATCAGTTCTATAAAGTTTTGAAAATACTAAGTAGGAGAGTGCAGATCAAGAACACGAATGCTGGTAGTACAGTAAATGGAACCCAGAGAATCCAGCGCCACAGACCACCACCTAACAAGAGGAGAGGTGGTGTTGGGTTTCCGCGAGACAGAGACTTTGGATGACTGTATGAAGCAGGCAGTCTTTAAGGCCAGCATTTGCATTTGTTTGTGGTCAGTACTAGTGGTGCCATCCTGGTCAATACGCTGCCTGGCGGGTTGGGGGTGATCAGTAGTCTGATGGAGTGCCCTCTAAGGAACTATCACGTGGCAACACAGCAGCAGAACCAGAGCGCCAGTAGAGATCAAAGGTCCCAAAACAGCCAAAGAAATGTCAGGGCAGTATTTGAACACCTCCACCTCAGAGGCTCACGAGCAGCAGGTGAATTGCTTTTGAGGCTTTAAATAGGATCAGATGGGTGACACCAAAGAGAGTTCTACCACCTCTTAGGTTAGGATAAAATATTGAATATGAAAATATTCAGTGTTCGTGTTTTTACAACAAATAACGCACGTCTACTGTATGTTAAATGTCTTGGTTTGTCTATTCGTGGAGCAAAACCATGCCGGTGACTGGTATTGAATCTATAACGTTGCAAGCCTAAGGCAGGCAGGCAGATGGAGGCATTTTGTCAGAAAGCATCCTGTCAAGACATGACTCTCAGCCTTCTAAGATCGGCAGGTCAGCGTACTTGACCAGTGAGGCTCCAGACCGACTTTAAATACCAAAACACAAGAGAAAGAGAGCTTGAGAGAATGGTGTGACATTTCCGAGGCCGCCATGACTCCATGTCACCCGGTCCCTGCCTCTTAATTATTGGCCGTGTGGCACATCAGTCCTATCGCAGCACACCAGCCTTGCACACAGACACTCTGACCCACCTCCCACCACTGCAGCTTCAATTATTCTGCTGCCTCTGCTCATTGTTTACCTTTGAGGCTGGTGGCTGCGTGCAGAGTGCAAGGGGGAGAGCTGCGAGACTCACCTCAGAAACACAAAAGAGCCTGTTTATGGTTGACACTACCCTGATAGGAGCAATGACCATCACCATCAGGCGTCATCTGTGTTTACCAGAAAGCAAGGCATGACCTTCTCTGTGGTCTTGCGTGTGTGTGTCACACAGAATGGCTGCTGATCCAGCAGCAGTACCTCCCTAGGGCTTGCAAGGCTCTTAGCTCTATGACAGTCTCCCTGGCTGGCTGTTTTTCCCCACCTAGAAACATAATTCTATGGTTTTCCACCGGACACCCTCGCTCAGCCTGCCTGGCTGCTCTGTGGTCAGAGATGAAGCGCTCTTCCCTCCCTAAGGACTGGGGATCAGTGGGGCTGAGTGCACCTAACTACCATGCTCACTTCTGAGGCACCCAGGATCACTTCCTCCTCTCGGGGGGGCTCCTGTTAATCCATCTCCGATGGGGGATGGAAGGGGGAGTAGGATGTGAGACCAGCTGGTCATCAGCTCCGACAAAGGAACCTGATGAATAGTGCTTCTGCATTAACAGAGACCTCGAAACAATATTCTCCACTCGCTCTTCACTTCTGGTTACCTCTCACCTAACACGCTCTTCTCAAAAGTGGGACTGAGCACATACACTGACAACAGACAGAGCCATAAAACAAAATTGCATCAGAGCCGCAGACTAGAGGAAGTGTCCTTTGGTGTAGTTTCCCATGCTACTGAACCACTGCGCCACAGCTTCCTGCCGAGAGAGAACAAGAGAAAAAGAGAACAGTGGCGTGACAAGAAGGTAGAGCAGGGGGAACTAATGTGGTTTTTCAGAGGCCGGTGGCAGGTGTGATTTATCACCTGTCCTGGCCTAGTTCAGCCAGCAGAGTCGCAGGGGAGGCCCCTACCCTCCCAGAGAGATGGCTGGAATAGAGGAAGACTGTATACAAAGCAGTACAGCACTTTACAGAAACAGGGTCCGTACCGTGTGTATGTCCTAGATTCTGGCTGTGAACAACTTCCTTTACCTGGCCCGACATTGGGCTACACTTTAGTGCATAATTTGTGGAGAAAAATACATTTAAAAGTGGTGGTAAGTTTGTATTTTTGAGTGGAGCTCCCGTGGGCCATTAAATATGGTGCTTTCAAGGAGTAGGCCAGGTTCCTCCTGAAATATTAACAGGACATTTTACACCTCCTTACAGGTTATCTTCTGGATAAAAAAGGGGCTTAGGTGTGCCAGGGGCGTGGCAATGAGCAGGGTTGGCTACATTTTAGCTTTATTAGACCCCCAGAGACATGTTTGCATTTAAGCTAAATTTCCTATGATTCTACATATTCTGCCATGGAGCTGAGAGAAAATGTTGCCGTTTTAAAGCTAGTTTCCTGCAATTCTACGCATTTTGCCATGGATTATGTAGTTTTCTTTTGCTCCAACATAAAATGAATACTGCTAAATCAATTGATTTTTGCACTTTCAATTTGCCCGGTCTAACTTTTATTTTTGGCGATTGTTAGTTCTCAAAACACTTTTTTTTTTTAATATGTCAACCATCTTTTCTAATTATAGGGTAGTCCACATTGCTACTGTACCCAATGGAGGAAAGCAAGAAGTGTACTTTATATCTATATTATATTATATCTATTATATATCTATTATATTTATATCTATATAAAAATGCAACAATTAACACATTTTACAGAGTTACAGTTCATATAAGCAAATCAGTCAATTTAAATAAATACATTAGGCCCTAATCTATGGATTTCACATGACTGGGAGGGGTGCAGCCATGGGTGGCCAGACCCAGCCAATCAGATTGAGTTTCCCCCAAAAAAAGGGTTTTAAAGACAGAAATGCTCCTTAGTTCCATCAGCTGTCCGGATGGCTGTTCTTACTCTCTCGCAGGTGAAGAAGCCGGATGGAGGTCCTGAGCTGGCGTAGTTACACGTAGTCTGCGGTTGTGAGGACGGTTGGACGTACTGCCAAATTCTCTAAAATTACTTGGTGGCTTATGGTAGAGAAAGTAATATTCAAAACGTCTAGTAACAGCTCTGGTGGACGTTCCTGCAGTCAGCATGCAAATGGCACGCACCCTCAAAAGTTGACATGTGGCATTGTGTTATGACAAAACGTCACATTTTAGAGTGACATTTCATTTTCCCCAGCAGAAGGTGCACCTGTGTAATGTCCATGCAGTTTAATCAGCTTCTTGATATGCCACACCATCCACAGGTGGATGGATTAAGTTTACACTTTAAAAAATTGTGGATGGGGGAGAAAAAGAAAAAAGGCTTTATTTATTATATTTGGGGACTTAAGCGGGGAGGAAAATAAATAAATAAAACTTTAGGCAGCCCGACCAAGGATTACAATGAAAGAAATCCCTGCATTAGGTTAAAGAGTGGGACAGGGGGTGAATGTGTTATTTGGATCTCATATCTCCAAACAAAAACACAATGCTGACTTGTAAAAGAGAGACCACTTTAAACTAATTATTCATATCAATAAATACAAAAAAAATGGAAGTGGTTACAGGTCATTCAGTATTAGCAACACGGTCCCAAATTGCCATTTCCTTTGGACTACAATTATGACCTAAGGCTGAACAAACATACACAAGAGACTCGAGAGAGAGAAAAATAAAACACTCCAATATCATCTGTCCATTTGTGCTCAAAAAGAGTGAACAGAATTAAAGAGGAGGTCCCAGAGGAAACTCTCACTCAGGCGTATTAGCCTGGTTGGCCTGTGCTTGTGTACGAGAGGGCAGAGAGTTGGGGGGACGTTTTCACGGCCGGGTGAAGCACTTAGCACAAATAATATAATCATCAATTATTTTGCTTTTTATTTTAGCCAGCTTACATAGAAAACGTTATTAGTTCAAAAAAAATTGTGAATTACTTCCCCACAGATTAATGAGAAGGGTGTGCTTGGCAGGATGCACATAACTCTGCAATGTTGGGTGGTACTGGAGAGAGTCTCCGTCTTAAATCATTTTCCCCACGCAGTCTGTGCCTGTATTTAGTTTCATGCTAGTGAGGGCCGAGAATCCACTCTCACATAGGTACGTGGTTGCAAAGGGCATCAGTGTCTTAACAGCAAGATTTGCCAAAGCAGGATACTCTGAGCGCAGCCCAAACCAGAAAATCTTGTAGTGGCTTCTGATTAAATTAAATTGACAGAACCGCTTGCTGCAATTTCAATGAGGATCTCTTGTTCAGATATTGGTAAGTGGACTGAAGGCAGGGCATGAAAGGGATAACGAATACAGTTTGTGTCGTCCGTTTTGGGAAAGTACCTGCGTAATTGCGCACCCAACTCACTGAGGTGCTTCGCGATATCACATTTGACATTGTCAAATGTAAGCTTGAGTTCATTAGCACACACACACAAACAAAAAATACAATGGAAAGAACTGTGTGTTGTCCTTATTAATGCAGACAGAGAAGAGCTCTAACTTCTTAATCATAGCCTCAATTTTGTCCCGCACATTGAATATAGTTGGAGTCCCTGTAATCCTAGATTCAGATCATTCAGGCGTGAAAAAACATCACCCAGTTAGGCCAGTTGTGTGAGAAACTCATCATGCAATCAGTCAGACAAGTGAAAAATATGGTCAGTAAAGAAAACTAAGCTCATCTCCCAATTCAAGAAAACATGTCAAAACTTCACCACTTGATAACCATCGCACTTCTGTATGTTGTAAAAGCATTACATGGTCACTGCCCATAACATTTCATTGTGCATAAAATACACAAGAGTTCAGGGCTATTTCTTTAACAAATGTAACAATTATCCCGGTAGCGCCCAAAACGTATTTCAAGCTGTCAGGCATTCCCTTGGAAGCAAGAGCTTCTTGGTGGATGCTGCAGTGTACCCAAGTGGCATCGGGAGCAACTGATTGCACGCGCGTTACCACTCCACTATGTCTCCCTGCCATGGCTTTTGCGCCATCAGTACAGATACCAACACATCTTGACCATCAAAGTCCATTTGACGTCACAATGCTGTCCAGTACTTTAAAAAATATCCTCTCATGTTGTCCTGGTTTGCAGAAGAGGATGTCTTCCTTAAATTGACCCCACATAAACGTAACGGACATATACCAGGAGCCAGGCCCGCCATGTCTGTTGACTCATCCAGCTGTAACACAGAATTCACTGGCTTGTATGCGAATCAGTAATTGTTTCAAAACATCTCCAGCCATGTCACTGATGCGTCGTGAAACAGAGTTGTTCGATGACGGCATTGTCTGTATGTTTATTTTGGCCTTTCCCCCCAGCATTGTGCCAGCATTGTCCCAGCCATATCCTTGGCAGCAGGAAGAATTCAGTCCTCCAAAATAGTATGGGGCTCACCATATAAGATGCTTCTAGCCACAACTTCTTAATGGTTCTGTTGCTTTTATACATGTCTTAACTACCCGAAAGTACTCTTAATTCTCTTTAAAAACTACTGCAGCTTATTTTTCAAATTGGCATGTTTTGTTTCTAAATGCCTGCACTCGAGTGAAGGTTTCATTGAGTTGAGGTTCTGCACATATAACACGCTGTGGCTGAGGAAAGGCACTACCCCCAATATAAGTCAACCCCAAATCAATGTAGTTCTCATCATATTTGCACCTCTTCGATGGTCCAAAGTCCCTGTCTGTTGTTCAGTGCTTTCCCAGGTAAGGGGGCAGTAGCTCTTCGGCTGCATCAGATTCACAATTGGCAGTGAAACGAGGCTACTCAGGAGAGAAACATTTTTAAAAAGACTCACCCAAATGTATAGCACCGTTGGAAAATATAAATGGACTGTTTGAAAATGTGAATTCACATTTTTATTTGGCGTACCCCCGACGGTATTGTGCGTACCCTAGTTTGGCAAAACCTGTTCTAGACTGTTCAAATCAAATCTTTAGATTTGGTCTAGTTGATGGACAGCTTAAGGTCAGGCAACAGCCTACATTACACCATGATGTATCACCTTGCTAAAGTTGCCTACTTAGCTCCCTCCCTAATAAATGTAGGCCAACTGGTTACTGTTCTGCACTAATCCCCTTTAAGCAGGATAAATGTGTCAAAACATGATTCTTAGCTCAGCATTTCCACGCACACCTGCAAATGTTCTCAAAACAACCCACAGATTAGATTTATCCTAGAGACATGAAACCACACTGAGAATGAGAGTAGGTATGGTCCCCTACAGAAGACCACGCGTAACCACGCCAGCCCAGGACGTCCACATCCAGGCTTCTTCAACTGCATTGATCGCCTGAGGGGGAGGGGCTGCTGAGGACTATTTCTGTCTGTAATAAATCCCTTTTGATTGCCTGGGCCAGGCTCCCAAGGCGGTGTACCAGGCTCCCAAGGCGGTGTACCAGGCTCCCAAGGCGGTGTACCAGGCTCCCAGGCTCCCAAGGCGGTGTACCAGGCTCCCAAGGCGGTGTACCAGGCTCCCAAGGCGGTGTACCAGGCTCCCAAGGCGGTGTACCAGGCTCCCAAGGGTGTACCAGGCTCCCAAGTACCAGGCTCCCCAAGGCGGTGTACCAGGCTCCCAAGGCGGTGTACCAGGCTCCCAAGGCGGTGTACCAGGCTCCCAAGGCGGTGTACCAGGCTCCCAAGGCGGTGTACCAGGCTCCCAAGGCGGTGTACCAGGCTCCCAAGGCGGTGTACCAGGCTCCCAAGGCGGTGTAAGGCGGTGTACCAGGCTCCCAAGGCGGTGTACCAGGCTCCCAAGGCGGTGTACCAGGCTCCCAAGGCGGTGTACCAGGCTCCCAAGGCGGTGTACCAGGCTCCCAAGGCGGTGTACCAGGCTCCCAAGGCGGTGTACCAGGCTCCCAAGGCGGTGTACCAGGCTCCCAAGGCGGTGTACCAGGCTCCCAAGGCGGTGTACCTGGCTCCCAAGGCAGTGAACCTGGCTCCCAAGTGGGCGGGCCTATGCCTTCCCATGCCCACACACAGCAGCACCCCTGCCCAGTCATTTGTAATCCATAGATTAGGGCCAAATGAATTATTTCCAAAAATCCTGCTTTCCTTATATGAACTGTAACGCAGTAAAATCATTGAAAATGGTTGCCATCCCGTTGTTAGGAACCCATGTTAACTCGCAGAAAAGCACTCAACCGCACGGAATGCACGGCCATTCAGTCTTCAATCAAACTGTTCGTTTCTAAAAAAAAAAAATAACTGTTTTTAAAAGCTTATGGTGGTTCTTTTATTTTCATGGTCATGAGTGTTCCATCCATAACCGTCGGTTACACAGTAAGTGTGCCAGGCCTAGATGTGAGTGACACTTTGTTGATAACGCAGATTTAGCTTACACTGCAGCCACCTCATTAGATCTCTACCTGCAGTTGGTTTTTACGCATTTGTTTACTAGCAGGGTACCGAGCGTAACTGATCCAAAAACAGTAATAACACAGGGAGAGACGTTCTTCAAACCTGTTCTGCAGACTCTGGGTGCAGACACCATCCACCACACCCACCAAGCATTTTAACCAGTCATTACATACAGGACAATGGGAGACCAATGGAAAACCAAGCAGATATATTCTAGCCGCAATGTGGCACTAGCAAGCCTGCTGCGCCGATTGCATTCTGACAAATGCATCTTTGTTTCAAAGCAGAAACGCAGGGAACTGAGAAAGTGCAGCTGCAGGTGTAGCTGTAAATTCTGACAGGGGCCACTGGGCCAAGTTACTGACAAGATTATCAAGGTTATTGGGAGATGCTTTTGACAGTGACCTTGCCTTTCTTCATAAAAAAGACAAAAAAATACTATGTTCTCGTGTGCTTTACTGAAGGCCTGCCTTGTTCTGCGGCCAACCTTCGATTTGTGCAAATATCTGTTTCTGACTGGTGTGTTTTGAGTGTAAATGCCAAGCCAAGGGCAGGACAGAACATAGAGTGCTGGGACAAAAGGCTGTGATATTGGATATGAGTGGCTAGGTAGAGGGTGTCAGGAGAGCCTGAATGGGCTACTATGTAACCTGTCACAAGACTTCAAGAATGTTAAAAGATACTTCCACCGGTCTTCTCAACTTGATCCTCCAGAGCGGGCTGGGGATCACCCGCATCCATTTCCTCACAAGTGCCTGGGCCGGCGCAGTCACGAAATGCCTCGCTGGCACAAGAGGGAACCGCAGATAAAGCTTTTCCCAACAAGGACCTTGATCCAGGAGCGATCCATCTCTTGTCATTTACAGATCTAGGAGACAATGACGCTCTGCTTCTCAGAGACACTTGATGGAGATTGAAATTAGTCCGTTCCAGCACTCTTCCGTGTTTTTTTCACTGGCATTACGAGGCAGTGGCATTTGTGAAAACCAGAGGAAACCTACTTAGCAGCAACACAAAAGACGCATTAAGGAATAGCGAGGATTAGGCATTGCGTTATGAGAAAACAGAGCTTGATGTTAAGAGCTCAGAACATATGGGCGTGAGGGGAAATTCCTGCCCGCTTGCTCTCTCCAAGGGTCCTTTTGGGTTCTGTATAGAAGTACACAAATAGGGTTCAATGGAGGAAAGCTTATTTTTTTGGCCAGCCGGTTCTGTTTTAGCTGATAGGGTTGCACAACTTGTCCCAAGCATGCAATTTCGTTCTTCTAGTGCAATACAACGCTCAGTAATATTTCTAAAGGAAACAAACTTAAGGAAAAACACCCTGGACCAGAGCCAGTCGACAAAATGAGTCCCACAGCAGAAAAGTTGAATACCCAAGCCGACACAGTGACAAATCTGTTGACGTACCCTTGACCAAAGCCCTTAACCCTTATTTGCTCCAGGTGCGCCGTGCTACTATTGCTGACCATGTAAACCAACACATTTCACAGCACCTATCTGATGTATGGGACAATAAAACACTTGTATGTACTTTTTTTTTACCATGCAAGACTAACCGGATAAAGGCAATACAGCACACAAGCCAGGGTCGCCAGTTGGAGCTCAAGTAACCCGCAGTGAACCTAAGACCCTGTCAGAGCATCTGACACTCCATCTGTTCACACTTAAATCCCCCCTCCCCAAACCCTATAAAGCAAATCTATCCCCTCTACATCCCCCCCAGCCCAACCCCCATTATAGTATTTGCCTTCATCAAATGTACCTTCTCAACTGTATGGCGAAACTGAATGCCTCATGGGTTGTGTGCCACACAATGATCTGTCCGAAATTGAATTTGATCTGAAAAATCAAGCTAATTGACTGCATCCATTTTAGGCTGGGTTTCTGTACAGCACTTTGAGACATCAGCTGATGTAAGGGCTATATAAATAAATGTGATCCAAATTGGCCCTTTAATTGAGCATTGCTCAAGCAGACTTCAGTACAGATATTGGGTCCGTGTAGTGGTGATGGCCTTAGGCCACCCTGCAGCCCACTGCTCTCCACAGTGAAACTTTGTGACGGTGGTGTGAGACTATTATTGTCCATGACATCTGGCACACGTGGTGGCGCATTAGACGGAGAAGACAGAGTCGGTCCAAGTCATTTGTATTGAACCTTTAACTAGGCAATTACGTTAAGAACAAAGTCTTATTTACAATGACTGCCTAACCCGGCCTAACCCAGACAACGCTGGGCATATTGTGCGCGCCGCCCTACGGAACTCCCAGTCACGGTCGGTTGAGATACAGCCTGGAATCGAACCAGGGTCTGTAGTGACGCCTCTAGCACTGAGATGCAGTGCCTTAGACCGCTGCGACACTCGGGAGCCCCATTTCAGCAAGCCATGACACCCACCATCTCCGATTGTTCCGAAATCATTTATGTAGTTAGGAATGCTAATCTTATCTGTTTCTATAAAATTATTTGTCTGAATTTGAATTTGATCTGAAAAATTAAGCTAATTGACTGCATCCATTTTAGGCTGGGTTTCTTTACAGCACTTTGAGATATCAGCTGATGTAAATTAATTTGATCCAAATTGGCCCTTTAATTTATAGGCTTGACATAATATTAAATAAATATAGCACCCTACATCCGATCATTTGAACAAAACGTATTCCGACCGTTGAGGAACGCAAGAGGAATCCTTTGGGTAGAAAACAAATTACTTCTACTCATGATTAAAAATAAATGATGCTGTCATTCTCACAAGTTAAGCCAGTCCTCAATGAACGCAATTCAGTTCGCCCTCTTAGCAACCTACCGCTTTAGCCCAACTCACACTGAATTGTCAAATGACAACTGTGAGGGCTATCCATATGGTGTAATTCTCAAATGAAGACTATTCCTACAAGCCCAAAACCGGAGATGGAGAATTGGGCTAGTGAATCAAATGTGACAAGCCGCACAGCAGTTGAGTTTTTCAATAAAACGATTAGAAAAAATCTCTATATGTAGTTACCATTGAACCCAACACCATTAACATTGCAAAACACCATATCGTGTGTTCGGGACTTTTACCATTAGAAACCATAACATGGAAACCATTAGAACTGCTGTTGCCTAATGGTTTGCTTGTTCACCAGGAAATGGACCAATTAATACAGACCTTTTTGGAAGGGAATAAACCACAGAGGGGACGTTTCCTGATTAAGCCTAAAATAAGTTGGATGCGGATATGCCCTGATTATTATTTTTGGGACTTCTGAATAACAAGCACGCCAGGCACCATGGGCAAAATATGCCCCAGAAGGGCCAGTCCTACTGTCTATTTGTTAACAAAAAAAATTGGCGTCGTAGAGCTAGAAATGCCATGAACAGCTGTTGTCGCAGGACAAGGAGAGCCCAAATGAGAACAGGCGATCATTTTACATTAGAGAGTTCTTTTATTGCTGGGTTTTCGCCACATTCATGACCCTGCATGGACCTTTGATGGCCCCCTCTCTCCGAAGCCCTCCTAGGACTGCAGGCAAGGGGAACATATGCTTTGTGTCTGCACGCAACACGGCCACAGACATGCGCTAGAGCTGCACTGTCACACCATATTTGTCTCTCGGCTTAAGCCAGCGCTGTGAACAGGGGTCTATCGGTGTGCGTTAGCAGCCCCGATTGTATGCCTTCTGCCAGCCTCACGGCCCCCTGCACCACCAGGCTCACGGCGGCTGGGCTGAGTCAAGCAGGCCAGGCAATGCACCCTTGGGTACAGTAGCTTCGATCTGTGTCAGGAAACCCCAGTCTGCATCTAGCCTAACTAGCAGCCAGATTAAATATTAAACAACTGGATGTCTGTGTGTGCTTTTGTGAGTCTTAGAGCTGTACTGAGCTGCTCCCCTAAACCACTCCCTCCTTATCCGTCTTAGTCCCTCCTCCAATGAACATAATCGCATGTTTAGTAACAGTCGTCCCTTGGTGAAGTCGGCACAAACAACCAAACACACGCCCTCTCGTCAACGTTACATCTGGGTACAAACTAAAAGACAAAGCGTGAGAGACACGAAGACTGAGGTCTAGAGGGACAAACCAGATTGTAAACACAATCCAGTAAAATCATAGCTGAACAGAATGGCCTGGGACTCAGAGCACGACTCAAGTGGGCTCAACAGAAAGTTCTAGGGCTAAGTTGTAGACCAGACTGTTTACAAGTAACTACTTACAATGGTGTTCAAACTCTTGCTAGGGATTTTGCATACTTCTGTTGTCTAACTGTAACTCCTTATCACCTGGGATTGTGGACAGACACTACTGGTGCCTGTGCAACTTGCTACTCTCCTCACCACCACCACTACTACTACTACAACATTAGCCATGTCTGAGAACCTGGCTCAGAACTTCTGAGCAGAAGCCAATGACTAAAAAGAATGGTCAAAGCTGTCGATCACAAGATACCATTCATTCCTGTGAAGACTCAATAGTGCATTGAAGCAAAATTAAGTCGATTAAGATGGCGTCTCATGGAGACATAACATGTGAAGTTTGAGCTACTCCAGCGAGTGACATTGCAAGCTCTCAGTGAACCCCCTCTCATTGAGTAACTCAAGTTGAAGGCCGACCGGGGTCCTGCAAGCTGCTATTAGCAACTAAATTATCCTTAGAACTTCTTCTGTGTGCGATTTTAAAATAAATTGGTTCAAGGACATTCATCTGGTGTATTAGAAGCAAAGATTGACATTTCCCCATTCACTATAATGGGGGGATCCTGTTTTCTGCAAACAATGCCTGCAGTACCACAGTTGGCCTTGAATTTCTGTAGTTTCAATGAGAGGGGGCAGTTGTTATCCCCATGGCAGCAGCACATCTCACTCCCTCGTCCAGGTCTGTCTCACTTCACCAGCCCCACAGCACACTAAAAACTATGGGTGACGGGGCTTTCAGTTGCAGGGCTCCAGAACGCATTTCCAGACCAGTGGAGGCTCATAATAATGGCTGGAACAGAGTAAACGGAATGGGAGCCATGTGTTTGATGTTGATACATTTCCACCTATTCCGCTCCAGCCATTACCACATGCCTGTCCTCCCCAATTAAGGTGCCACCAACCTCCTGTGTTCCAGACACCATTAGGGCTGCAGAGTCTGTCCTCCAGCTCAAGACCATGCTGTTCAGAAAAGCTCACTCTGTTCTCATGTCCTCTGGATCTGGCGACATCTGTATATAGCTTTGATTGTCGTCTAGTGTTCTGGATTGTATTTATTTTTGTTGGTGTGACTTGGGTCTGAAATGCACTTTACAACTTAAATTTATTATAATTAGTATGAATTATTATTAAGTCTAGAGTGCCATTATCTTCCACAGCCATTCCCTTATACTGGAGCAGGACAATGAACACAGCTGCAAATTGAGACCGAGTCAGGCAATTTGTTCCGCCCCAGTGCTCTGGTGTAAATGAGTATGTTGCATGGCCAGATAACCATCCAGCTCCCCTAAAATAAACAAGGGACATGCAAGCAAAGCCTTGGTGATTTTTCATGTAGGAGGAGTGTGGGTGGAGGAGGGAGACTCATTCCACAAACGCCTCCTCCCTCTGTTACCAATCGGTCCATGCTAACCGGATTCCTTAGGACGTCCCTACCCCATTGAAGTTGAAATGTAAAATGGTTAGGGCTATGGTAAGGACATCCCAAGGATTCCGGATAGCACTGACCGTTTCCAATCCCACTGGACCATGCAGTTATTGGAGGCAACATAGTGAGGTGCCAGCCAGCTCCTTTCATCTGCTGAGTCCGTCTACACATTTGATATCATGCAGCACGCCCACTCCACTGCAGCATGAGCCTCCTCTGCCTGTGACTCCAACAGCAAGCATCCAAATGCAGAAAGAGGCCCGTTTCTCCTCTGATTCCTACTCTCTGCTGTCATCAATGTTAATCTGAGCAGGCAGCCTCCTATCCCAGTTGCTTTGATTCCCATTGTCAATGGTTATCCAATGCAAGAATAGGACACACAGGTAACATCATACCTTTGTGTACACAGTCGTAACCCCCCAGAATATTAAAGTATCTACAACATTCACCAAAGACAGAGTTTGGAAAATGAATGACATTTAAACCACTTTCCAAATAAACAATGTTCTTCCTGCATTAGTTAGTTACTATGCTCAATTGATTAAATACTGATGAAGTTGACACATGTTCACAGATGCGTGACAGGCAGACAATCAAAACATCAGCCACTTGTCCCTTGGGAGTTTCTCATGGTTGCATGCCTTGATTTGTCCGTGCATGATAATGATTTGTGGCGGCCAATATAGGCCACAATGTGTGCTTAATTATAACCACTGGTTGCTTACCTTGGGTAAATCTCTGAGTTGGTTGGCGTCGAGGAGAAGCTCTTCCAGACTGCGGCTGTAGCGGAATATCTCGTCAGGGACATTTTGCAAATTGCAATGTCGCTTGTCCACCGACTCGACGTGGCGGTTACAGCGCCACAAAGGGATACACTTCAGCATGTCCGGCTGCCGTATTGATTTGGTTGCCGGTGCTACTCGGCAATCCGCATCGGAGAGAGAAACGGGGAACGGTTGTGGGGGAGGAGGGAGAGGAAAAAATATCGACAGTGACAGATAAGTGTGGACGTCGAAATCCCGCTGCTCCCACGTCGATCCAGAGGCCAAAAATCCGGTTAAAACCAGGGACAGAATTAATTCCGATCGTCAATTGATATCCCAACTCCAGTCCTTTTCGTTGGCTCTCAGCGACTCATATCAAACTAAAATATGATTGATACATACAAATATAATAGCTAAAGTTATCTTCCTTGATTGTTAACTTAGTATATTTTAATTAAAATGCCATCATACGGATAATCTAAAAGAACAAACTACGAAATTAAATGAACGTTTTAATGTCCTTACTTGTGCGACAATATTAAAGCAGCTCAGTCAGCGTTAGCTAACACTAGCCCATTTGTTATTTGATACAAGGAAGCTGGCCTGTCCAGCAAGATCGCCAACTAACTAGGCAAATAGTAATTGGTTCCCCGTTACGAATGTGTGTTCTGCTGCTTAATGCGAGTAGTCCCGTGTAAGCACACCGAACGACCTCTCGAAGGTACGTACGGAGATGGAACTCGTTGGTGTCCCGAGCTAGTCGCTAACATTAGCCACCTTTGTGATCTCTCGTGCCTCTTTAGGCTACGGAAACAAACTGCAATATAAACGACCTTAGGAATTCAAAACCGAAAATTTCACTAACTATTTGCACTGAAAAGAATAACCAGAAGTCATAGGAAGCGTTTAAACCAACAAAATGTTGAACCCACAATATCAGCAACAGGATTATGTTCACTAAACCGGAGGTGCCGCCGCTTTGTGGCAAGCTGCGCTCGTCTGGAGGGCCACGCAGGAGTCTGGAGGGATGCGGGCAACCTGTGTGGGTCTTCGGGCTTTTGTCTCGGTCTTCATTTAGCGAACAAACATAAGCTATTTGACCAAATACCGGTCTGAAGGAAACCTCTGTAGTTAAATAGTCCGCTGGGGAGTTTCCTCACTCTCCGGCCGGGTGTGTGGTGCTGTTGTAAAAATGTGGTGGGGAGTGCTAACCACGACCTTCCAGCTCCGCCCAGTGGCTCCTCCTTATTGTTGTTGTGGCTGGGTGTGCACGATTTACACCACCTTCAACTGACACCTCCCAAAGGTGCAAAGACGCACTTTCTACGCCGCTCATCTCATGGCGCACACATGTCTACCAAGTGCATACTCAACATTTACTTCATAGTAATAGACATCCAACTACAGATAATATTGTACTATTTTTTATAATTGTGGATTCTTGGTTTTTGTAGGACAACTACCGCCCCCCACACGGGTATGACTGCATACGCCGGCCAGTGCGAACACACATATACAGGAAAATAAAAATCAAGTGCATCCATTCATTCCTTCTCCCTCTCTCAGCAAGCACCCAAAACTGCACATAGGTAATAGCGACCCCAAGGGGCTAGGAGGTATTGAATGTGCCTTTTAGAAGATGGTTGCCTTTTGGTTCATGGCGAAACCGCTCTGCTTTGGTTGCTTATCAAATTCCCCCATCTAGCGGTAATGAAAGCAAAGTAGACTTCAGCAAATGCGTAGGCCTATCGTAGATTGTCAATAGTGCGCCCGCTGACAGGTAGACATGTAACCTCATTCATGCTTGCTGAGGAACACTCAACTCAGTTATTTTATATGGAGGTGGAGTTGAGTATTGATAACTGTTCGCACGATTTGCTAGTAACATTGAAACCCCATCAGTCGATACTTGTAAAAATGTCAATTCTGAAAATGCTTACCTCTACCCATGTTTTTCTTGTACAACTACGGTCCTTCAGCAGGGTGATACAATTCATACTTTTATATACTGAAAAATATATATAAACACAATATGTAAAGTGTTGGTCCCATGCTTTACAAGGTGAAATAAAAGATCACAGAAATGTTCCATATGCATAAAAAGCTTATTTCTCTCAAATTTTGTGCACAAATTTGTTTACAATCCTGTTAGTGGCCATTTCTCCTTTTCCAAGATAACCCTGACAGCTGTGGCATATCAAGAAGCTGATAAAACTGCATGATCATTACACAGGTGTACCTTGTGCTTGGTGACAAAGGCCACTCTCAAATTTGCAGGACCTCCACATCCAGCTTCTTCACCTGCGGGATCTTCTGAGACCGGGACAGCCGATGAAACAAAAGTTTTTCTGTCTGTAATAAAGCCCCTTTTGTGGGGAAAAACTCATTCTGATTGGCTGGGCCCGGTTCCCCAGTGGGTGGGCCTATGCCCTCCCATGGCTGCACCCCTGCCCAGTCATGTGAAAGCCATAGATTCGGGCCTAATGAATTGGTTTCAATTGACTGATTTCCTTATATGAACTGTAACTGAATAAAATCATTGAAATTGTTACGTTGCGTTTATATTTGTGTTCAGTATAGAGTACAACCAACTTTTTTCCTAATTTGTGTTGCTCATCTGGAGAAGTAGCGGCCTTGACATATTACAAACTGAGATTCAATTGGCAGAAGCACACTTGTGCGGAGTTGAGCAACACAAATTAGTAAAGTCTGTTTTCGATCAATGTTTTGATTGAAAGTATGAATTTCAGCAACCAGCGGTTGTACAGGACAAACATAGGTACAGGTATAAGTTTTCAGAATCAACATTTTTACAATTACCAACATATTTTCATGCAACACTTGCAAAGATACAGTATAATTAAGCCTATTATAGGCTACAACCAGTCAATTATTCAACCTTGTAAAAAAAGCCTCCAGAATCTGAAGTTTAACATAAAATAAGCTTTATGAAACTGGGAATTCCACAATCAGAAACATTTGAACAAAATAACAGATCTCAAATGTGTTCAGTATCCATTTTCAATGCATCTGATTGAAGCTCAATTTATAAAAATGTGGGAGGAAAATTGTGATACTGACAAAAAAAAAAAAAAAAGTCTTCACAGCAAAGGTCAATAATTGCTGTCAGACCGTTTTGAAATAGCTACAGTATATTTAATAATTTTATTTAACTGAAATGACTACGTTCTATTGAAATGTCAAGAAATGGGGAATATTAGTATTTGAAATAGGATTTTTCCTTCCCAAAACACATAAGAAATTCACAACAGACATTCACATAGTTGAAGAATTTATTTTTGTGGGTAAATGGGAACCAATAGCTCTAAAACAATTTTTAAAGAGTCCTGACAACTTAAATGGGGGTAACCTAATGACTTCTCAATTTGATAACAAAAAAAAACTGCAAATAATACAAAATAAATCAAGTCTTCACAGTAGGTGACAAAAAACAAAATCCATGAGGTGCAAATATTATTTTCTTAACCAATCCCTCAAAAGAGACCATTAATAATATTAATATCAACATCAATAAAAAAAATTACAATTTAAAAAGAGGCCCAAATCTCTAGCAGCAGTGATAGTGGCTGAAGTGAGTTTGAGCAACGGGTATGGGATGGGTGTTGGGCGACCATTTCAGACAGTTTATGCGGAGAGGTCGCTACTGTTAAAGCGCTCTTGGTCGTAGACCTCCGCGATGACCTTGCGACCCCCAAACCAGCGGTCGTTGAGTGCCTGGATGGCCTTGTTCATCTCCGAGACCATGGAGAACTCCACAAAGATCTTGACGATGATCTCGGCATCCTCCTCCTCCCCCTGCTTCTCCTGGTAGATGATGACCCGGTTTACGGCACCAAACTTGCCGCACTCCTCTGTCACCTCGCCCTCCAGGTCGTCATCGATGTCCTCTGGCCCCACCATGTTCCGTAACACCATCACCGTAGACTGGGGAGGGGAAGACAAGTCAATATGTATTCCTACCCAAATCGCATTACATTCAAAATAAATCTCAAATAAATCTACTTTTCAGTGAAAGTACTGCAACTTTCGTACATTTTTTGCAATTAAACAAGGCAAATACAGTGCATTCGGAAAGTATTGAGACATTGACTTTTTCCAAATTTTTACAGCCTTATTCTAAAATGGATCAAATAAAAATCCTCCATCTACACAATACCCCATAATGACAAAGCAAAAAAAAGAAAATTAATTTACATAAGTATTCAGACCCTTTACTCAGTACTTTCTTGAAGCACCTTTGGCAGTGATTAAAGCCTAGAGACTTCTTGGGTATGACACGACAAACCCGGCACACCGGTATTTGGGGAGTTTATCCCATTCTTCTCTGCAGATGTGTGGTGCCAGGACAACAACCTCTTCCCCAACGTGATCAAGACAAAGGAGATGATTGTGGACTAATGGAAAAGGAGGACCAAGCAAATGCCAATTCTCATCGACAGGGCTGTAGTGGAACAGGTTGAGAGCTTCAACTTCCTTGGTGTCCATATTAACAAACTTATTTTTCTTTCATCTTTATTTAACCAGGTAGGCCAGTTGAGATCAAGTTCTCATTTAAAACTGCGACCTAACCAAGATAAAGCAAAGCAGTGGGATAAACAAACGTACAGTCAATAAAACAATAGAAAAAGTCTATATACAGTGAGTGCAAAATGGCATGAGGTGTTAAGGCAATAAATAGGCCATAGTAGCGAAGTACTTACAATTCAGCAAATTAACACTGGAGTGATAGAGATAGATGTGCAGATGATGTGCAAGTAGAAATACTGGTGTGCAAAAGAGCAAAACAAGTAAATAAAAACAATATGGGGATGAGTTAGGTAGTTGGATGGGCTTTTTACAGATAGACTGTATACAGCTGCATGCTTAAAGTTAGTGAAGGAGATAAGTCTCCAACTTCAGCGATTTTTGCAATTCGGTACAGTCATTGGCAGCAGAGAACTGTAAGGAAAGGTGTCCAAAGGAGGTGTTGGCTTTGGGGATGACCAGTGAGATATACCTGCTGGAGCGCGTGCTACGGGTGGGTGTGCTACGGTGACCAGTGAGCTGAGAAAAGGCAGAGATTTACCTAGAAAAGTGGGTCTGACGAGGAATATGTAGCGAGGGCCAGCCGACGAGAGCACACAGGTCACAGTGGTGGGTGGAATATGGGGCTTTGGTGACAAAACGGATGGCACTGTGATAGACTGCATCCAGTTTGCTGAGTAGAATGTTGGAGGCTATTTTGTAAATTACATTGCCAAAGTCGAGGGTCGGAGGATAGTCAGTTTTACGAGGCTGTTTGGCAGCATCAGTGAAGGATGCTTTGTTGCGAAATAGGAAGCCGATTCTAGATTTAATTTTGGATTGGAGATGCTTAATGTGAGTCTGGAAGGAGAGTTTACAGTCTAGCCTGACACCTAGGTATTGGTAGTTGTCCACATATTCTAAGTCAGAACCATCCAGAGTAGTGATGCTAGTCGGGCGGGAGGGAATGATCGGTTGAAAAGCATGCATTTAGTTTTACTAGCGTTTAAAAGCAGTTGGAGGCCACGGAAGGAGTGTTGTATGGCATTGAAGCTTGTTTGGAGGTTTGTTAACAGTGTCCAAAGAAGGGCCAGATGTATACAGAATGGTGTTGTCTGCGTAGAGGTGGATCAGGGAATCACCAGCAGCAAGAGACATCATTGATATATACAGAGAAAAGAGTCTGCCCGAGAATTGAACCCTGTGGTACCGCCCAAAAAGACTGCCAGAGGTCCGGACAACAGGCCCTCCGATTTGACACACTGAACTCTGAGAAGTAGTTGGTGAACCAGGCGAGGCAGTCATTTGAGAAACCAAGGCTGTTGAGTCTGCCAATAAGAATACGATGATTGACAGAGTCGAAAGCCTTGGCCAGGTCGATGAAGACGGCCTTTTATCGATGGCGGTTATGATATCGTTTAGTACCTTGAGCGTGGCTGAGGTGCACCCGTGACCAGCTCAGAAACAGGACTGCACAGCGGAGAAGGTACAGTGGGATTCGAAATGATCAGTGATTTGTTAACTTGGCCTTCAAAGACTTTAGAAAGGTAGGGCAGGATGGATATAGGTCTGTACCAGTTTGGATTTAGAGTGGCACCCCCTTTGAAGAGGGGGATGACCGCAGCAGCTTTCCAATCTTTAGGAATCTCAGACGATATGAAAGAGAGTTTGAACAGACTGGTAATAGGGGTTGCAACAATGGCAGTGGATCATTTTAGAAAGAGAGGGTTCAGATTTTCTAGCCCAGCTGATTTGTCCAGGTCCAGGTTTTGCAGCCCTTTCATAACATCTGCTATCTGGATTTGGGTGAAGGAGAATCTGGGGAGGCTTGGGCAATTAGCTGCGGGGGGTGCGGAGCTGTTGGCCGGGGTAGCCAGGAGGAAAGCATGACCAGCCATAGAGAAATGCTTACTGAAATACTCAATAATCGTGGATTTATCGGTGGTGACGGTGTTTCCTAGCCTCAGTGCAGAGGACAGCTGGGAGGAGGTGCTCTTGTTCTCCATGGACTTTACAGTGTCCCAAAACCTTTTGGATTTAGAGCTACAGGATGCACATTTATTTTTGAAAAAGCTAGCCTTTGCTTTTCTAACTGACTGTGTGTATTGGTTCCTGACTTCCCTGAAAAGTTGCATATCGCGGGGACTATACGATGCAAGTGCAGTCCGCCACAGGATGTTTTTGTGCTGGTCAAGGGCAGTCTAGTCTGGAGTGAACCAAGGGCTATATCTATTCTTAGATCTTCATTTTTTCAAAGGGGAATGCTTATTTAAGATAGTGAGGAAATTACCTTTAACTTCTTGGATATAGGGGGCGCTCTTTTAATTTATGGATAAAAAACATGCCCGTTTTAAGCGCAATATTTTGTCACGAAAAGATGCTCGACTATGCATATAATTGGCAGCTTTGGAAGGAAAACACTCTAAGGTTTCCAAAACTGCAAAGATATTATCTGTGAGTGCCACAGAACTCAAGCTACAGGCGAAACCAAGATGAAACTTCAACCAGGAAATGGGCAGAATTTTTGAAGCTGTTTTCCATTGTCTCCTTATATGGCTGTGAATGCGCCGGGAATGAGCCTGCCCTTTCGATCGTTTCTCCAAGGTGTCTGCAGCATTGTGACGTATTTGTAGGCATATCATTGGAAGATTGGCCATAAGAGACTACATTTACCAGGGGTCCACCCGGTGTCCTTTGTCTAAATTGGTGCGTAATCTACAAGCTGCACGCAGTCATCCAGTGATTGAGAGGAGAGAGGAGGCTTTCAACGAACGATATATCATGAAGAGATATGTGAAAAACACCTTGAGGATTGATTCTAAACAACGTTTACCATGTTTCAGTCGATATTATGGAGTTAATTTGGAAAAAAGTTCGGCGTTTTGAAGACTGAATTTTCGTTTTTTATGGTAGCCAAATGTGACGCACCAAACGGAGCAATTTCTCCTAAAATAATCTTTCAGGAAAAACTGAGCATTTGCTATCTGAGAGTCTCCTCATTGAAAACATCTGAAGTTCTTCAAAGGTAATGATTTTATTTGAATGATTTTCTGGTTTTTGTGAAAATGTTGCCTGCTAATGCTAACGCTAAATGCTACGCTAGCTGCGCTAGCTGTTACACAAATGCTTGTTTTGCTATGGTTGAGAAGCATATTTTGAAAATCTGAGATGACAGTGTTGTTAACCTCTTGAGCTTATGGCTCAATACTGCCCCCGTTGGAGGAAGTGCGTGCCCATAGTAAACTGAAAATATTTTTTTCCAAAATTGCTAATATATGCATATAATAATAATTATTGAATAGAAAACACTCTAAAGTTTCTAAAACCGTTTAAATTATGTCTGTATGTAAAGCAGAACTCTCAGGGCAGCCTTTCTCCCAAACTCTCTCTTGTCAAGAGAAAAGTTGGGTCAACTTTGACGTCATCGCCCCCACCCTTCCCAGGCAGCTACCGATCTGGGAACAGTATGTATTTGTTCAGCGCGATGTCTGCTTTCAATTGGCACGTTCATTGTTTGAATTTCGCGCTCCCTCATCCTTTGGCGGGCGAAAATGCCCGGTTCACTCTCACATACATGCACTCTATTGCGCGCGGCCGATTTGGGGAACGTTCTTTTCCAATAGACACCAGTTGAAGCCGGTTCGTTTGTTCGCGATGATCATTGTTTTACATGATAAAAACATCATTTTGCTCGATTCTGCACTTAGTTTGACCAGTTTAGTCAACATATAATATGTAATTTTGAAGTTTGATTGCGCAAGAGTGCGGGACCAGAAGGAGCAGAAGTTATTTTGGGTGCATTTCAGCTGAAGCTGTTAGCATATGCTAATACAAAGACGCACAACTTGAAACCAAACGATGTATTGGGTAAGTATGACTCCTTCTACGTCTTCTGATCGAAGAACATCAAAGGTAAGGGAATATTTATGTGGTTATTTTGGGTTTCTGTGGACTCCAAACGTAGAGGAGACACTGCTAATATCTGAGCGCCGACTCATAGCATAGACTAGTGAACGAATTCTGTAACGTTAAAAATAAATGTAACACAGCGGTTGTATTAAGAAGAAGTGTATCTTTGTAACTATATGTAGAACATGTATATTTAGTCATGTTTATTGCTTGTTATCTGACGTTATCTGTCCGAGCTATCATAATTTCTCCGGACATTTTGAGTAGCATTTTTGAAATGTCGTCATTGTAAACAGAGATTTATGGATATTAATGGCATATTATTGAAAAAAAAAAAAAAATGTACTGTGTAACATGTAATATTACTGTCATCTGATGAAGATTTTCAAAAGGTTAGTGAATTATTTATTTTTTAATCCTACTTTTAAATTTTATATTTTCTGGGACAAAATGGCCGCCGCTTGCATTTTGTTTCGGTGGTGGTCTAATATAAATGTGTGCTATGTTTTCGCCGTAAAACATTTTAGAAATCTGACTTGCTGGGTAGATGAACAAGGTGTTTATCTTTCATTTGAGCTATTGGACTTGTGTAGGTGTGGAGGTTAAATATGTCTAAGAATATTTTTTCACATTTTGCGTTATGCTAATGAGCTTGAGCCGTAGTCACGATCCCGGATCCGGGATGGGTAGCATCAAGAGGTTAACAAAAGGCTAACCTTGAGAGCTAGCATATTAATTTCATTTCATTTGCGATTTTCATGAATAGTTAATGTTGCGTTATGGTAATGAGCTTGAGGCTGTATTCACAATCCCGGATCCGGGATGGCTCGACGCAAGAAGTTAAAGAACAGCCAGGCATCCTCTACTGATGGGATGAGGTCAACATCCTTCCAGGATACCCGGGCCAGGTTGAATAGAAAGGCCTGCTCGCTGAAGTGTTTTAGGGAGCGTTTGACAGTGATGAGGGGTGGTCGTTTGACTGCGGACCCATAGTGGATGCAGGCAATGAGGCAGTGTTTGCTGAGATCCTGATTGAAAACAGCAGAGGTGGATTTGGAAGGCAAGTTGGTCAGGATAATATCTATGAGGGTGCCCATGTTTACGGATTTAGGGTTGTACCTGGTGGGTTCCTTGATAATCTGTGTGAGATTGAGGGCATCTAGCTTAGATTGTAGGACGGCCGGGGTGTTAAGCATGTCCCAGTTCAGGTCACCTAACAGTATGAACTCTGAAGATAGATGGGGGGCGATCAATTCACATATGGTGTCCAGGGCACAACTGGGGGCAGAGGGGGGCTATAACTAGCGACAACGGTGAGAGACTTGTTTCTGGAAAGGTGGATTTTTAAAAGTAGGGGCTTTAATTGTTTGGGCACAGACTTGGATAGTATGACTTTTTTTATGTATTTTTTTATTTTACCTTTTTTACTAGGCAAGTCAGTTAAGAACAAATTTTTATTTTCAATGACGGCCTAGGAACAGTGGGTTAACTGCCTGTTCAGGGGCAGAACGACAGATTTGTACCTTGTCAGCTCGGGGATTCGAACTTGCAACCTTTCGTTTACTAGTCCAACGCTCTAACCACTAGGCTACCCTGCTGACTGAACTTTGCAGGCTCTCTCTGCAGTGGATTTCAACTCCTCCCCCTTTGGCAGTTCCATCTTAACAGAAAATGTTGTAGTTGGGGATGGACATTTCAGAATTTTTGGTGGCCTTCCTAAGCCAGGATTCAGACACAGCATGGACATTAGGGTTGGCAGAGTGTGCTAAAGCAGTGAATTAAAATATATATATATATTAAAACTTAGGGAGGAGGCTTCTGATGTATGCGTTCTGGAATTTAAACCAGGGTCTGTAGTGACGCCTCTAGCACTGAGATGCAGTTACCTAGACTGCTGCGCCACTCGGGAGCCCATTCTGTGGGGATGTTTTTCAGCGGCAGGGACTGGGAGACTAGTCAGGATCAAGGGAAATATGAACAGAGCAAAGATCAGAGAGATCCTTGATGAAAACCTGCTGCAGAGCACTCAGGACCTCAGACTGGGGATAAGGTTCACCTTCCAACAGGACAACGACCCTAAGCACACAGCCAAGACAATGCAGGAGTGGCTTCAGGACAAGTCTTTGAATGTCCTTGAGTAGCCAAGCCAGAGCTTGGACTTGAAACCGATCTAACATCTCTGGAGACACCTGAAAATAGCTGTGCAGCGATGCTCCACATCTAACCTGACAGAGCTTGAGAGGATCTGCAGAGAAGAATGGGAGAAACTCCCCAAATACAGGAGTGCCAAGCTTGTAGATATATACCATAGAAAAATTGAGGCTGTAATCGCTGCCAAAGGTGTTTCAACAAAGTACTGAGTAAAGGGTCAGAATAATTATAAAATGTACAAACATTTATAAAAAAACTGTTTTTGCTTTGTCTTCATGGGGGAGAGAAACAATTTAATCTATTTTAGAATGAGGTTGTAACGTAACCATGTGGGAAAAGTGCAGGGTTCTGAATACTTTCCGAAAGCACTATATACACACAATCTTCATGTGTGATCTTACCTCTGATTTCCTCAGCAGTTTCTGCATGACCATGTGCCTGGCGCTGCTTCCGGAAATGCTCATGTGCTCTTGGTCGCTCAACATCTCCTGGCCTGTCCCATCCTGCAGCATCTCTTTCTCCTCCTGCTTCTTCTT
The DNA here is from genome assembly GCF_018296145.1 of Oncorhynchus tshawytscha. NCBI lineage: Eukaryota > Metazoa > Chordata > Actinopteri > Salmoniformes > Salmonidae > Oncorhynchus > Oncorhynchus tshawytscha. The sequence continues at coordinate 11,898,724 of NC_056457.1, read as the reverse complement.
CTGAAGCTCTTGTAGAGAGGGGTTGATTTGGGCCGGGTTGGTGATCACAGGCGGTGAGGCCAGCACAGGGTTGACCAGGCCCACCTGGGGCAGCACTGGCAGGTTAGGACGCACTGGTGTCACACCTACAGGGACATTCACACACATCAGCCATACATAAATACATCTTCATTGATATGGTTTCTCCGAGAGAACATGGCCATTCATAGGAGTCAAAACCTGTTGCAATTTCATTGTTTCTCTAATTGGTCGCATGTGAACCAACTGTAGTCAAGCTTTTTTTAACACATTCTCAAATGAGCAGGATCAGATGGAAAAACTACAAAAACTGGCTGACCAGATAATCCCGCTCAACACAGTAGCATTGAGTAGATAAGATACACACTTGGAAATAATTTTAAACGATCCTCTAACCCTCTAAAAAGATTCAAAACAGTGCACAGGTCAGTGGACAATACTCTGTGTACTCACACATGTCTCGATACACACCTGTGATCATTCCGGGGGCCTGGGCAGCCATGACTGCCTGAGGGATGCCCATGGAGCCCATTTGTCCCATTTGTCCCATCTGACTCATTTGGCCCATCTGGTTCGCCCCGGCCATCGCCCCCAAGATGGACGCCCCGGTCACAGCCTCCTTGAGAGAGGGGCGGGACGCATTAGCAGGAAAACACAGTGAGGTTGCACAGTCAGACTTTATACAGCATGTATAGTGCTCTACTCTGCATTAGGGTTGGGGGATGTCCACCTTTGTCCTATCGTGATTAAGTACCCATAAAACATTGCAATATTCAATGATACTGACCCCCTACTGGCCAACCACCCAAAAGACTTAACAAAAATACCATTTTTAAAAAGACCGGTAAAAAGGACCACTAGCGCGAGCTCGCAGGACAGTCGGAGGCAAAGTCATTAATATTCTAGAGTTAAGTCAGGTGACTGGTTGAGCCTTCTTGGGTGAGTGACGTCACAAATGTTTCTTGTTCACCAGCATGAGCACTAAGCACTGAACAACTTGGGAAACCCAGCTTCAGCTTAATTAAGAAATATATTAAAGCCTTACCAGCTAGCTAACCAATCCATTTTACTGTCCGACCCTTCATAAAACAAGTCCACTAATTGTTATTTTTTACCTTTCCGCAAGCCATCTGTTGCTTGATATGAGCAAGTTCACACAAATGTATCAAATAATAGGTCATCCACAACTAGTTGGCTAGTAACATTTGTGGCTATTGGCTGGCCAGTCAACTTAGTGTATGTAAACTTCTGACCCACTAAAATTGTGATAGTGAGTTATAAGTGAAATAGTCTGTCTGTAAACAATTGTTGGAAAAATTACTTGTGTCATGCACAAAGTAGATGTCCTAACCGACTTCCCAAAACTATAGTTTATCAACAAATTTGTGGAGTGTTTGAAAAACAGGTTAATGACTCCAACCTAAGTGTATGTAAACTTCCGACTTCAACTGTACATATAAATCATTCTGACGGGACATTTTGTGCTGCTTTGTTGAAAATCTTAGCTCCGTCTACATTGTTCTTTCATTGTGTAAATTGTTTAACATTTATTGAAACTGCTATAGCCTGCATAACCTAAGGAATAGGCAACTTGCCTTGGCCCTCTCTACAATTGTCAGATTAGTAGTGCCAAGCCAATATACAATATTCTACAACTACAAATTGTCAATATAAACTTCCACTAAACTCAACAATACTATTTATTACTAAACAGAACTATGACTACTGTTAACAGTGCCAGATATAGCAGTGAGGGTGTGTGCTTGCTTAAGCAGTGAGACTCCAGGGAGTAATTAGCTTCCACACCCAAAAGCACTGAACAAAAATATAAAACACAAGTGTTGGTCCCATGTTTCATGGGCTGAAAAAATAAATAAATCCCATAAATGTTCCATACGCACAAAAAGCTTATTTCTCAAATCGTTAACAAATTTGTTTACATCCATGTTAGTTAGCATTTCTCCTTTGCCAAGATATTTCATCCACCTGACAGGTGTGGCCTATCAAGAAGATGATTAAAAACTTACTATCATTACACAAGGGCACTATGTGCTGGGGAAAATATTTTTTTTTGCATTTGACACAACACCGCAGATGTTTCAAGTTGAGGGAGCGTTCAGTTTGGCATGCTGGCTGCAGGAATGTCCACCAGAGCTGTTGCCAGAGAATTGAATGTTCGTTTCTGAACAACAAGCTGCCTCTAATGTCAGATCACACGTAACCGTTTGTGGGGGGGGGAAACTGATTCTGATTGGCCTATGCCATCCAAAGCCCACCCATGGCTACGCCCCTGCCCAGTCATGTGAAATCCATAGATTAGGGCCTAATGAATGCATTTCATCTGACTGATTCCCTTATATGAACAACCCAGTAAAATCTTGGCAACATTTGTGTTCAGTATATTTTACAGGAGCTTAGTATTATAGTACTTAGAATTACGAGGGAAGAGGGCCAGCCCTCATTTTACAGGGGATAAACTTTTGCAACTGTGGGTTGAGCTCACATCACAACAAGCAGACATGGCACAGCAAATGTTGTTAGCAAACACAGAGCAGTGAACATAAAATACTTTATATTGCCCTGCACGGGTTCTGCATTATCAATTCATCAAATACTGTATTAAATTCTACCGCACAGAAAATGGAAGATTAAGATTTATATACACATACATTATATTTCTATCCTTAGTTTATTAATTATACTTATCACATTTTAACAAAAGGTCACACCTAGCTACCTACAGTGAGCTCCAAAAGTAGTGGGACAGTGACAAATATTTTGTTGTTTTGGCTCTGTACTCCAGCACTTTGGATTTGAAACGATACAGTAACTGAGGTTAAAGTGCAGATTTTCAGCTTTAATTTGAGGGTATTTTGATATCGGGTGAACCGTTTAGAAATTACAGCACTATTTGTACATAGTTTCTCTTCCCCCCCCATTTTTAGGGGACCAAAAGTATTGGGACAAATTCACTTCTGTATTATACATTAAAATGTTTAGTATTTGGTCCTATATTCATAGCACGCAATGACTACATCAAGCTTGTGACTCTACACATTTTTTGGATGTATTTATTGTTTGTTTTGGTTGCGTTTCAGATGATTTTGTGCCCAATAGAAATTAATGGAGTCACTTATTGTAAATAAGAATAGAATATTTCTAAACACTTCAACATTAATGTGGATGCTACAGTGATTATGGATAATCCTGAATTAATCCTGAGTAATGATTAGTGAGAAAGTTAGAGGCACATATATTTTTTGTAGTTAGACTTGTCACATCGCTGCAACAGGAGTCGCTAGAGCGCAATGGGACATGGACATCCCGGCTGGCCAAACCCTCCCCTAACCCGGACGATGCTGGACCAATTGTGCGCCGCCTCATGGGTCACCCGGCCAGCTTCAACACAGCCTGGGATTGAACCCGGGCCTGTAGTGACGCCTCAAGCATTGCGATGCAGTGTCTTAAACCGCTACGCCACTCGGGAGGCTAGCACAAATATTTGTGCTAGTTTAATACACATAAGTGACTTTGTCCCAATATGTTTGGTCCCCCATGTACAAAAAGAGCCGTAATTTCTAAATGGGTCACCAGATACGGGTGAAAATACCCTAAAATTAAAGCTGACAGTCCGCACTTTACCCTCAGTCATTGTATCATTTCAAATCCGAAGTGCTGAAGTACAGAGCTAAAATAACAAGAAAATGTGTCGCTGTCCCAACACTTTTGGAGCTCACTGTATATCAGAGGTATATTTACCTGGAAGGCCAATAGATCCCTTTGGAAGGGAATCATACTTGCCTGGGCCGTTATCTTAGCGGTGGCTGCTGCAGCAGCCACGGCTGCAGCGGGCGGCAGGCCACCAGGCTGGGTGGGGGTCAGCATGGGCATGGGCGGGGTTACGGCCTTGCCCACCCGCAAGTACTGGCCCCCCAGGTCAAACAGGTTCATGGAGGACACTGCATCCAGGGACGACTGGGGCTTGTCATACTCTGCCAGGGAGAGAGGGGGGAAAGAGGAGTTAGGAGGACAAACACACAGCAACAGCACATCCTGAGGGCCGCCAAACGCCTCTCTGCTCACCGATGAAGCCAAAGCTCTTGTGTCTTCCTGTGGTGGGGTCCCTGGCTAACGTGCAGGACTTGATCCTCCCGAAGGCCTCAAAGACGCTCTTGATGTCCTCGTCTGAGAGGTCTGGGTGGACGGAAGCCACGAAGATCCGGTTGTAGGCGCGCGCCTCCTCTGCCAGCTGGTCGATGATGGGTTGCGCCTGACCAATGTTACCTGGCCGCCCCACCTACAGCACAGATACCAGCACAGGGCCAATGAGTGGGGTGTCACAGCCCACTGACCGAGCAACGCAACACCTCGAGCTCCAAAACCGAAGATCGAAGGAGACCATTTCTCTTTGCAATTGGTCCCGTGTGGCTCAGCTGGTAGAGCATGGTGCTTGCAACACCAGGGTTGTGGGTTCGATTCCCACGGGGACCAGTACGAAAATGTACAACAAAAAAAAAATGTACGCACTCACTACTGTAAGTTGCTCTGGATAAGAGCATCCGCTAAATAACTAAAATCTAATCACAGCCCAATGTATTCTTTGCCAAGTTTCCACTAGCCTTGCTAAACAGCATCTTTCCACCAGGGCTTTCTGCAAAGGCTTAGGTAATACGAGTGATGTGAAACGTGACAACCTGCACTATAGAGTAGAGACAACACCTTCTATTGACACTTCTTTCTCACTCTCCCCCTTTTCTTTCTGGATTATAGAAACTGACAACATACCAACAACTCAGATAGTCAATTTAAAATCATCACCTGGAAATTAACTAGAGCGAAGATCACGTAAAAAAAACAACGAAAAGGAGATCAAGAAAACAGCCTGTCTAGAACTCATGAAGATAATTCTACTGTAAAAGCTGCTTCACTCACTCAGGCAGTTTCGAACAACACCGAAAGGCCTGTTCAGAATGATTCAGCCAGAGCTGCGGCTGAGGATCAACTAGTGGAAATGCTTAAAGAATTAACAAGATAAAACCACACGTGTGGCTAGCACTACACTTTCTAGAGTAGTTGGAGGTATCTCCTCTAACTGTCCATCTATAGGCTAGTGTTTGGAGCGTCTCTATTAGCGGCTATGTAGTATATGATCTGTGCTGCAGGTGGGGCGGCCAAGCGACACCAACCAGGCGCAGCCCATCATCAGCACATCTCGGACACAGAGCAACACATCATCGTACGCTGCCCGGGCATCCTAGAGGAACTGGTCACTAAAACAATGTGGTGATGACATCATGGAAGCAGAACACAGCAGACATTCACAAAAAAACACCCGCACGCACACAGACATGCGCGCACACACACAAAACACACACGCACCCAAACACACACACGCATACCTGTAAATGAATTGACATACATACAAGCAAAGAAAGACAAAAGAAATGAGTGGCTTTAGATAACACTTCCACACAGAATTTAGAGACTACCAATTAGTGATTCACACAGAAATAATAGCTCAGTTACACGGAAAGAGCGAAATGAGGATTTCGAACTGGATCCATGCGTTCTCGAAAGAAATGAAAAGAAAACAAAAAGAAGGTTAAAAAGGTAATAGCAGGAGCACTCCTCTTTCCAGGGGTATAGAGGGGGTTCTGAGAGGTCCACTTCCACTGGGCCGGACAGGCTGACTCTCCAGGCCACTCACCTTGATGTTCCTGCCCCCAAGCATGACTGAGTTCATCTGCTCCAAAGCCAGCTGTGCCGCCTCCGGGATCTCATACTCCACAAAGGCAAAGCCCTGCACAGACAGATACAACCATGGGACAACAGTCCACCACATTACAGACATGTGCATGCCACATTCCCCTGTAGTGCTTCAGTTTCCCCTCACATCATTTAGTATAGATGTGATTCTAATCACATTGCAATGCTGTGTGATGTGGTTTAAGGGTGCTCTATACACGGACCTTGTGCTTCATTGTAACGGAGTCCCATGACATGTCAATGCTCTTGATGGGGCCAAAAGGGGCAAAGGCCTGTCTGATGGTGTCCTCCCCGAGCTCATAGTATATGGAGCCCACATACACCCGGCACATGATGGCTAGAGCACGCTGACGCTGAGCCGCCACCTGGTAACCCCGGAGAAAAACACACCATGATGTTTAGGGGGTCTATGAATGCAAGAACACACAAAAATAAATCTAGATGTGTATGGGTAAATTATTTTTTATATTGAAATGTAATTTATTTGTTTAATTCTGTATGGTGTTTGCTTTTCCCAACAATAGACGTACAGGCCAATGTCAGGGACAGATGCAATCTGGGCATACGCAACAGAGTCCTGGACAACGATTTTGCGACTAGCTACACAAAGATGAACAATTTGGTGAATGCTGGCACCCAAACAGCTACGTAATTTTTAAAAAAATTATGTTTCTCATTACTGCATTAATATGGATGAAAGCACTGAAGGTGACATGGATGTCCTTCGCTAATATTTGGCTCCTGAAACGGACCTGTAGTCCAGGGCTGCATATAGTGTATATTGTGACATTTCAACATGGCGAACAAATTAAATAAACACCTATATCAGTTGAATAGCATCCATTAAAAGCCTAAGGAAAACATTTTACACTTACGTCTCTAAGGGGAGTGAGGGATGGTTAACCACTGAAAGCAGAGTTTACTGGGTCCTTTACTCAAGTATTTTTTACTCGAGCATAGCTGCTTTTACTATCACCCACAGGCAAAACTAACAGCCTAATCTATTACAGAAGAGAAAAGTGATTTCCCCTATTACAGCATCAAATTTGAGATTGCCAAAAATTCCTGTTTGAGCAGTTCTCTCATCTTTGGTTATTGAAAGAGACTGCTAACCCTCTTTAGCCCCACACCAAAGCTGGCTTTTTCAGCTTCAATCAATGCAAAGTACAAGCATATTTACAAAGAAGACATGGACTTCCCCCATGTTAATTTTCTCAACCACCCTTGGATAGCCATTTCAGGCTAGTGTAAAAAGCCATCATACTGCTAAAATGCCCCGATGACGTTTGTATTGTGCTCAAATGTATGAATTCATACATAACGTCCTAATATAAATCACTTTCAGTGTAAAAAAAAAAAAAAAAAAAACACATCAACAACTGTTGCCACTAGTGGAAGTACTTCTGGGTATTTCTTCTGAAATTGTGCAGTGGGCATACAAACACGGCTTCATTAACCAGACTGAATTAAGCAGAAACAGTGTGTGTAAGAACTGGTCCCTCATAATTATTATGTTAAAAACCATGTCTTCTTTTGAAATATGAGTTCTTTGGTCAGCTGCTATGGCTATGATTGAGGCCAGAGTGGCCAATCAAAGAAGGGTAACTGTCCTTTTTAACAGGAATGCGAACAGAGAAAAAAAGTTTAATAATCTATTGACCGATTGTAAAGGTGAGAGAGGATCTCCAAAGCCCATTGTCACTGCTGCCATCTGAAAGACAGTAAAGATGAAAAAGGTGCTGAAAAGTAGGTTAGATATATATTTAAGCTTTGCTTTTTCAAATGTCATTGCTTTGATATACATCAGCTAGATACACATCCCCTAAAAGACTTTCAGGACTGATTTGACTTTCCCTCTGCAGTCCCACCCACTCCAATCTGCCCCAAAGCATTTCACAATATTACCCCACATTCAAGACATTCAAAAGCCCTATGTGGGACCAAATGCAAAGCATTCAACATGTTTAACTAAGTCTTCATGTTGATCTTCTCCAGCTGAAAAAGAAGAGGCAGAAGCAAGAGGACAAACATCCCTATCCCATCACCGTAAGCAGAGAAATACACTTGTATATGCTATGCTGCAGTTGTGAAGGATGTTACTATTGTTTTGTGCTACTGAACAATCAAGTATTGTTTGTAACTACAAAGTTACTAGGGCAGATGCTTTTAACTGTACATGTGAGTTTCCAAGTTACTCTTAGAAATAAGGCTAAAATTGAGTGTGGTTGGTGTTAAGGGAAGAACATATGGTCAAGAGGATGGAGAGTTTAGTTGCAGGAGTACAGAATTCAGCACAGCTCACCTGCAAGTTGGTGAGCTGCTGTTGCTGATGGGCAATGGTCTGCTTCACCAAGACACTCTTAATGCTCTGCTCCATGGCATATTTCTTTGCCTGGAGAAAAGTCCGTCAGCGTGAGAAAGAAGCGTGGAACCGCAGGCAAATTGACTGATCTTGAGTCATTACGTATACACCTGTATTTAGTCATGCTTATGTAGTAGGCTCACCCTTTGTAGAGCCTCCTGCTGCTCCGGGGTGAGAGGCGGCAGGCCAAGCTTCCCACCTGTGCCCTGTCCATTCTCCATCATCAGAGCTGTCCCTCCCTGAAGAACCACAGCAGGAAAGAAATGAATACACATCTGAGCATCCTCAGAGACAGGAACACTTATTCATTGGAGAAATTGCCATGCACTGCACATTTGGTATGCTGCATGTCTGTTCTTCTATGACCATCTTTAAGAGATTTGAGGTATAGAGATTGAGAATCATCACAGTGCATATATCGTACCGGAGAAGCGGAAGCAGTTAATCTTGATTTGGAAGCAGTAATCTCGATTAGAATAGTTATAGGCCTAAAAGCACAAAATCCGACCAGTCACCAGTGATTGGAACGCACAATGGGTGCGTAGAGATGATTTCCTTACCTACAACCTGATAAACGCTGGGACCACCAGAGGCAGGATAACCCCAAGGGGAAGAGTGATGGGGAAGCCTTAACAATTCAAAAAGTCTGAGAGAGAGAAAATGCTTTCAGACTAATGTTAGCAGCTGCAAGGCGGTAAACTTGGTATCCTCCATTTGCCTAGGTAATTTCCTACCAATTTAGCTAGATAACTATGTAGCTAGTAAGTATATAATGCATAGTGTTAGTATAGAAGCAAGTACAAAGCTAGCTAAAGTTAACTAAGTTCGTTGACTAACTTCATACACTTCAGTAAAGCTCAATTTAACGTCGGTTGGGCTAACGTTAGGCGAGCTATAATCAGTTAACTAGCAATCTAGCTAAGCTGGTCGATGCATCGTTAGGCTAAATAACATTTCACCATTTTCAATCATGACTCGTGCATTGTAATTCCAACAATAGTCTGTCACACTAGCAGTTCGATCTGTGATTAGTTGGCTACAAATACAACACATTTAGCGATTGCTTTATTTGTGTAGCTAAATAGCATTAGCCAGGAGCATATTGTCGCAGTAGAAAGCTAGCTAGCTAGCTAAAAGGCCTCATGCCTAAATTCAGGTTTTGTAAATTAAACATGGTTAATGGGAATAAACCAATAATTCCCACAATATATGTATACGCACAACTATTAAACAAAGAAAACAATAACGGAGTTCATATTTAACTTATTTAGCAAGCTATTTACCGCAATCTCCGTCACCGCCATAAGCACACCTTCTTGAATAGGCCCCGCCGTTCTTCTTCTTCTTTAAATTGAATTAGCAGATTGCTTCAAACTGTGAGGTGCATACACCGCCACCTCCTGTACTGGAGTGTGAGTCCGGTCACGGGCCACTGACTGTATCCCTATATAGCTACAAAAATGGAAGGGAAAAGGACGGGGAAAAGGGAAGGAATATTGCCCTATAAACAACAACAACTCAACAGTATTATGCTACTTGGCCCTATCTGATCCTACACCAGGCCCGGCAGCTTGGGAGAACGGCAAACCTTCAACCATCTTGTACACCCAAGTACTTCTCTGCAGCTGCCACCACAGCATCGATTTTATGTGATTTACGTTCCATTTCTGCGGTACAGTTGATAACCATGTCTTTGAATGCTAAGAAGCCAACCTTAATGAAGCACATGGTATTCCTATTGCTCTCTATTGGCCTTGACCTACTCACGGGGAGCCTCTTAGGATGCCTTGCCCTGGACCCATCTTCCTCTACTACTCTCTTCACTGCCTCAGAATACGACACCTTGTGTGCTACTCTGACCCTGGCAACATTGACCTGTCTTTCTCTAACCGGGACACTTCTGATCTCCAGCAACATGGGTATCCCTCAATGATGTATATAAGAATAAGGTGTTTTATTGTCACATACACTGGATAGGTGCAGTGAAATGTGTTGTTTTACAGGGTCAGCCATAGAAGTACAGTGCCACTTGAGCAAATTAGGGTTAAGTGCCTTGCTCAAGGGCACATTGTCAGATTTTTTTATTTGTCAGATCGGATGTTCAAACCAGCGACCTGTTCGGTTACTGGTCCAACTCTCCAAACGTTAGGCTACTTGCCACCTTGGATTGCTGATGTTATGTATTGGCCAATAACAGGCCATATTGGCACTACTCAGAAAAGCAGTCCTCCATAGAAATTAATGGAATTCTACAGCCAGGCAACAAACCCTAATAGGGATTTTTTCCCCCCTTAATAATATCACAATCAACCTTTACCGGTTCAATGTAGACACAAATATAATACTTTTTTGTAGAAAAAATATTCCCGAAATATTGTATTTAAATATGCAAATGAGGCAACAACTCATTAAATATAAACATATTTGCATATCCCGCAAATACGTTTTCTGGACACTGGATTACGTCAGCCTAAATATTTGGGTTTCATATTGTTAAAGATGTTTTCACATATAGTCCTCTTTAAGGGTGTTTTCACCAATTTCTGTGAACTCAGTGCGGTTCGCGTTATTTTTTGTGCAGAGTTAACACTCCAAAGAAACTCAGACACCTTCAAAGAGCCCCCCGAAGCATAGCACCTCTTTAAAGTGAACTCCGGGGTAAAAAAAAAAAAAGCTATAGAACTCAGTTCTCTTTGAATTCACACTGCCCTTGCCTTTGAATGTGTACCCTTTTGCCAGTTCACTTCACCTATTTTGTGGTCTGTGTCATCTTTGCATTTTCCAACATCCACTCAAAGCACTCTGGGTTTTCACAAAGTGCAGGACAAGCCATTCTATCAGATATATATACCTACTTACATTTTGGAAGCTGAAAGATTGCATTTAGTTCAAAGATGAGACATAATACATATAATCAGAAGATAATATTAACATGTACATGATATTGGTAACAGAATAAATAGCAGAAAATTGTACACCCAATGTAGGCTTCTGCCCCTTTATGAGCTAGCATTGATTTTGTACCCGATTTTGTGATTCTCACCAAATATGGTTGTTTTCTCACACTATTCAAACCAATGATTCATATATACACTAGATGACAGATAGGGGTGCTGTGTTGAAGCCATCTTGGCTTTCCCCCACTGTTGTAGGCTATAGAAATGCATTTATTAATGTCTACATTAGTTTTTGACCAATGTATTATATTACAGACACCTTAATGCATACTTTTAAATTATATTATGTAAGCTAAACATGATAAAATATAAAAACAGTTTCCTTAAAGGATCTTTTTCAGAGATTATTAATATTACTGTCCCCACTACAACAACAAAAAGCACTTAAATACATGTAATTTGTCCTTGAAACATTTAACTGAAATACTGTAGAATTCAATTCATTCCTATGGAGGACTGCTCCTACTGGGGAGTACCAATATGGCCGACCGAGGGTTTCAAAGCCTCTCAATGGCAAATACGTAGCATCGTGAAATCAAGTGTTTATATACATTTTTGATTCAAATCCACATCTGAATAAACAGCTTATGAAGGTCTCATAGCCTATAGATCACATACAGTATTTCAAACAAATAATCTGAGCATTGTGTCGGTACAAAACTCCAGACTTGACAATCACTAATCAATGTCCAAAAACAGCACAGGGCTCATTTGAGGGGTCTGAGTTCAATTGGAGCATTCACACTGCAGAAAAAATTATGTGAACAGCACTGACTTCACAAAAATAGTCAGAAAGGGTCCAAGTGTGAAAACACTCTTCCAGTATGGAAGACCAAACCTGCCGTAATTAGAATGAAATTAATAAATAAACACACACATAAATAGATAAATACATCCACACATAATTAAATAAATGAGCAAGGAAATACTAAAATGCTGACTAAAATGTATATATTTTCTCTACATATCTGTATGTATTTCATTATTTCCGTATGTATTATCTAATTATTCAAACTTTAATTAATTGTATTAATTTATATATTTATTCATCTATTTATTTACAGTGGGGAGAACAAGTATTTGATACACTGCCGATTTTGCAGGTTTTCCAACTTACAAAGCATGTATAGTTTACTTTTGTATTTTTACAGTTAATCCGACCCTCTCTGCCTAGTCATCGCCCTTTTACCTGCTGTTGTTGTGTTAGCTGATTAGCTGTTGTTGTCTCACCTGTTGTTTTAGCTAGCTCTCCCAATCAACACCTGCGATTACTTTATGCCTCGCTGTATGTCTCTCTCAAATGTCAATATGCCTTGTATACTGTTGTTCAGGTTAGTTGTTAGTCATTGTTTTAGTTTACAATGGAGCCCCTAGTTCCACTCTTCATACCTCTGATACCTCCTTTCTCCCACCTCCCACACATGCGGTGACCTCACCCATTACAACCAGCATGTCCAGAGATACAACCTCTTTTATCATCACCCAGTGCCTGAGCTTACCTCCGCTGTACCCGCACCCACCATACCCCTGTCTGCGCATTATGCCCTGAATATATTCTACCATGCCCAGAAATCTGCTCCTTCTATTCTTTGTCCCCAACGCTCTAGGCGACCAGTTTTGATAGCTTTTAGCTGCACCCTCATACTACTCCTCCTCTGTTCCGCGGGGGATGTGGAGGTAAACCCAGGCCCTGCATGTCCCCAGGCACCCTCATTTGTTGACTTCTGTGATCGAAAAAGCCTTGGTTTCATGCATGTAAACATCAGAAGCCTCCTCCCTAAGTTTGTTTTACTCACTGCTTTAGCACACTCTGCCAACCCTGATGTCCTTGCCGTGTCTGAATCCCTACTTAGGAAGGCCACCAAAAATTCTGAGATTTCCATACCCAACTATAACATTTTCCATCAAGATAGAACTGCCAAAGGGGGAGGAGTTGCAGTCTACTGCAGAGATAGCCTGCAAAGTAATGTCATGCTTTCCAGGTCCATACCCAAACAGTTCGAACTACTACTTTTAAAAATTACTCTCTCCAGAAATAAGTCTCTCACTGTTGCCGCCTGCCACCGACCCCAGCTGTGCCCTGGACGTGCCCTGGACACCACCTGGACACCATTTGTGAATTGATCGCCCCCCATCTAGCTTCAAAGTTTGTTCTGTTAGGTGACCTAAACTGGGATATGCTTAACACCCCGGCAGTCCTACAATCTAAGCTAGATGCCCTCAATCTCACACAAATCATCAAGGAACCCACCAGGTACAACACTGAATCTGTAAACAAGGGCACCCTCATAGACGTTATCCTGACCAACTGGCCCTCCAAATACACCTCCGCTGTCTTCAACCAGGATCTCAGCGATCACTCAGCGATCAGAGCTGCAAAACCTGGACCCGTACAAATCAGCTGGGCTTGACAATCTGGACACTCTATTTCTGAAACTATCCGCCGCCATTGACACAACCCCTATTACCAGCCTGTTCAACCTCTCTTTCATATCGTTTGAGATCCCCAAGGATTGGAAAGCTGCCGCAGTCATCCCCCTCTTCAAAGGAGGAGACACCCTGGACCCAAACTGTTACAGACCTATATCCATCCTGCCCTGCCTATCTAAGGTCTTCGAAAGCCAAGTCAACAAACAGATCACTGACCATCTCGAATCCCACCGTGCCTTCTCCGCTGTGCAATCTGGTTTCCGAGCCGGTCACGGGTGCACCTCAGCCACGCTCAAGGTACTAAACGATATCATAACCGCCATCGATAAAAGACAGTACTGTGCAGCCGTCTTCATCGACCTGGCCAAGGCTTTCGACTCTGTCAATCACCATATTCTTATCGGCAGACTCAGTAGCCTCGGTTTTTCTAATGACTGTCTTGCCTGGTTCACCAACTACTTTGCAGACAGAGTTCAGTGTGTCAAATCGGAGGGCATGTTGTCCAGTCCTCTGGCAGTCTCTATGGGGGTGCCACAGGGTTCAATTCTCGGGCCGACTCTTTTCTCTGTATATATCAATGATGTTGCTCTTGCTGCGGCGATTCCCTGATCCACCTCTACGCAGATGACACCATTCTGTATACTTCTGGCCCTTCCTTGGAAACTGTACTATCTAACCTCCAAACGAGCTTCAATGCCATTACAACACTCCTTCTGTGGCCTCCAACTGCTCTTAAACGCTAGTAAAACCAAATGCATGCTTTTCAACCGTTCGCTGCCTGCACCCGCACGCCCGACTAGCATCACCACCCTGGATGGTTCCGACCTAGAATATGTGGACATCTATAAGTACCTAGGTGTCTGGCTAGACTGTAAACTCTCCTTCCAGACTCATATCAAACATCTCCAATCTAAAATCAATTCTAGAGTCGGCTTTCTATTCTGCAACAAAGCCTCCTTCACTCACGCCGCCAAACTTACCCTAGTAAAACTGACTATCCTACCGATCCTCGACTTCGGCGATGTCATCTACAAAATAGCTTCCAATACTCTACTTAGCAAACTGGATGCAGTTTATCACAGTGCCATCCGTTTTGTTACTAAAGCACCTTATACCATCCACCACTGCGACCTGTATACTCTAGTCGGCTGGCCCTCGTTACATATTCGTCACCAGACCCACAGGCTCCAGGTCATCTACAAGTCCATGCTAGATAAAGCTCCACCTTATCTCAGTTCACTGGTCACGATGGCAACACCCACCCGTAGCATGTGCTCCAGCAGGTGTATCTCACTGATCATCCCTAAAGCCAACACCCCATTTGGCCGCCTTTCCTTCCAGTTCTCTGCTGCCTGTGACTGGAACGAATTGCAAAAATCGCTGAAGTTGGAGACTTTTATCTCCCTCACCAACTTTAAACATCTGCTATCTGAGCAGCTAACCGATCGCTGCAGCTGTACGTAGTCCATCGGTATATAGCCCACCCAATTTACCTACCTCATCCCCATACTGTTTTTATTTATTTACTTTTCTGCTCTTTTGCACACCAGTATCTCTACCTGCACATCTGATCATTTATCACTCCAGTGTTAATCTGCAAATTTGTAATTATTCGTCTACCTCCTCATGCCTTTTGCACACAATGTATATAGACTCTTTTTTCTACTGCGTTATTGACTTGTTTATTGTTTACTCCATGTGTAACTCTGTGTTGTTGTCTGTTCACACTGATATGCTTTATCTTGGCCAGGTCGCAGTTGTAAATGAGAACTTGTTCTCAACTAGCCTACCTGGTTAAATAAAGGTGAAATAAAAAAATTGTAAAAATCGAGGCACAGATCTGGGGAAGGGTACCAAAACATTTATGCAGCATTGAAGTTCCCCAAGAACACAGTGGCCTCCATCATTCTTAAATGGAAGTTTGGAACCACCAAGACTCTTCCTAGAAATGGGGGTGTTTTTCAGCGGCAGGGACTGCGAGACTAGTCACAATCGAGGCAAAGATGAATGGAGCAAAGTACAGAGAGATCCTTGTTGAAAACCTGCTCCAGAGCGCTCAGGACCTCAGACTGGGGCCAAGGTTCACCTTCCAACAGGACAACGACCCTAAGCACACAGCCAAGACAACGTAGGAGTGGCTTCGGAACAAGTCTCTGAATGTCCTTGAGTGGCCCAGCCAGAGCCCGGACTTGAACCTGATCGAACATCTCTGAAAATAGCTGTGCAGCAACACTCCCATCCAACCTGACAGAGCTTGAGAGGATCTGCAAAGAAGAATGGGAGAAACTGCTTGTAAAAAAGCTTGTAACGTCATACCCAAGAAAGTTTGAGGCTATAATTGCTACCAAAGGTCCTTCAACAAAGTACTGAGTAAAGGGTCTGAATAACCTAACAAAATGTGGAAAAAGCCAAGGGGTCTAAATACTTTCCGAAGGCACTGTATATAAAAATGTTATGTCTTCGGGTGTGAGTAATGGAAAAAAATTGGCTTCTGACACATTTGAATAAATCAATAGATGTTTTGTGCACAAAGGTGATAACTAAAGTGTCTTATTAGGAATTTTAAAATCTGACTTCTCTATGTGGCCATGTATGGACATTGTCTTTCTGGGCGGGCGTCAGTTAAATTGCAGTACCGAAACAAAACTGTAGGAGCAGTAGAAACCGTGCTTCTTAACCAGAACCCTGGCCCCTTGGTGAAAGCCCACAGTCCATGTGACAGCCACTGGTGAGCATAGCAACGAAATTAACAAACATTATGTGCAAGAAAATAGTCGCTAGCATGCATAAAAATGTGTTTACATGCAACAGAATTTTTATAATCCAAACATTAATTAGAAAACAATGATTTTTATGGTTAAACGTGACTGTAAACTGATAGGGTTAGACTCTAGGCAGTGGTGTAAAGTACTAAAGTAAAAATACTTTAAAGTACTACTTAATTCGTTTTTTGGGGTATCTGTACTTTACTATTTATATTTTTGACAATTTTTACTTTTACTTCACTACATTAAAAAAAAAGTACTTTTTACCTCATTCATTTTCCTTGACACCCAAAAGTACTTGTTACATTTTGAATGCTTAGCAGGACAGGAAAATGGTCCAATTCATGCACTTATCAAGAGAACACGTGGTCGTCCCTACTGCCTCTGATCTGGTGAACTAACTAAACACATGCATCATTTGTAAATGATGTCTGATTGCTGGAGTGTGCCCTTGGCTATCCATACATATTCAAAACAAGAAAATGGTGCTGTCTGCTTTGCTTAATAGAAGGAATTTGAAATGATTTCTACTTTTGATACTTAAGTATATTTTAGCAATTACATTTACTTTTGATAAGTACATTTAGAACCAAATACTTTTAGACTTTTACTGAAGTAGTATTGCCCTGGGTGACTTTCACTTTTACTTGAGAAACTTTCTATTAAGGTATCTAGACTTTTACTCAAGTATGACATTTGGGTACTTTTCTCCATCACTGCCACTAGGCATATGAAATGTCAGTTTCCTAGTTCTGACTAGTACTTGAATGTGGCATAAGTTCCTAGGCTAGTGGGCAAGTTAGCTGGTCCTGCTGTTGGACGTACGTTCTGATGTCTCACCACGCAGGCTACGTTTTCTAATATGATTGGTCAACAATGGGCTTGAAAAATAGAGCAGAATCCTATTTTCTCTGCCTCGGCTGGTTGAGCAGCTTCCACTGAGCACCGCTGACCATCCCACCCTGTCCACAGGCGCTTTCTGTCAGAGGGTTTAGCCTTAAGATGCTTTTGGGAAACCGGGCCGATGATGTTCATGCACAGTTCAGGGTAGCCAGGTTTTGTTTCATGTTTTTTTGCCCATTTTCTTTGACAAAAGTAGCCAGGTGCTTTGAATTACACAGTGTAGTGCTGCTGATTTGTTGTTGTTGTCATATTCAAGACAGATTAAAGCTTGAATCCGTAGTTGAAACAATAACAAAGCATTGACCCCACCTCAGTTTTGCTAAAAAGCTGAGGGATGGGCCTGAACAAATGCTAACTCTCAAATTCATAGACATAGAGGTATGGATGCCTCGGTCTGACCAGCCATGATATAAAAAAACGTGAGTTTTAACAGGAGCCAAATATATATGGCTATGGTTTTAAGCATGTTTTGAGGCCATACAGTATTTGTTTACATTTACATTGTTTATTAATATTGGAGTAAAATACGCTTGTATTTTGGGTTCTGATGGGGTACGACAGTTAAACTAAGCTCACACGGCATTTAAGTTATATTCTTCAAGAATCAATGTGTATATATCATTCATTTATACGTCCAAAAATTAAGCAACAAGGATTCTAACTTTAAGTGAAACTGTTTCAATAAGTCAGGACCCCAAGATTCAATAACATTAAAAAAGCCTCTGTAAACCCAGTCTCACCATGATGTGACATCACATTGTTTTATTGTCATTCATTGCAGAACAATATTTTACAGAAGGATGAGTAGAACACGTCCAGTACAATACAGAGCCGACATACAACAGAATCCAGACTCGGGAGAAAGAAGTGATCGCTACGGAAAAAGACTAATGGATGAATGGGCTTTGCTTAGTCTGAACATTCATTCCCCCCCCCCGGAGTCAGTCAATGGAGCTCCGTCAATGACTAAGGCAATCTTGGAAAAGAAGTGTCTGAACAGTTTGGAGCTATTATTAAGACATGCATTGCAGACTACTAGACAACAGTAGCACCACTCCGAGCATTCATACTTCTGCTCAAGGGAAACACCTTTGAACAGACACTGACATATTTATGTACACCATATCCTACAGATAAATGACTGGGAGAAGCGCTTTCCCCAAGAGACTAGCTGATAAAAGGCTTGACATTTTCAGAGCAATGAGCATATTATGCAACATCTATACAGGAGTGTAATTGTAATAGGACCAGAGATTTACAGATAGCATAAGAACTAAAACGTCATATTGTTAACAGATGCAGATACTGAAGAATATACACTGAGTGTACAAAACAATAGGAACACCATGACAGACTGACCAGGTGAATCCAGATGGAAGTTATGATCCTTTATTGATGTCACCTGTTAAATCCACTTCAATCAGTGTAGATAAAGGGGAGGAGACAGGTTAAAGAAGGATTTTTAAGCCTTGAGACAACTGAGACATGGATTGTGTATGTGGGCCTGCCATTCAGAGGGTGAATGGGCAAGAGAAAAGATTTAAGTGCCTTTGAATGGGGGTATGGTAGTATGTGCCAGGTGCACTGGTTTAAGTGTGTTAAGAACTGCAACACTGCTGCGTTTTTCACACTCAACAGCTTCCCATGTGTATCAAGAATGGTCCACCACCCAAGGGAGATCCAGCCAACTTGACACAACTCTGGGAAGCTTTGGAGTCAACATGGGCCAGCATCCCTGTGGAATGCTTTCGACACCTTGTAGAATCCATGTCCCAACGAATTGAGGCAGTTCTAAGGGGCAAAAGGGGGTGCAACTCAATATTAGGAAGGTGCTCCTATTGTTTTGTACACTCAGTGTATACTGTTCAAGATTAAGAAAAGTTGTTTTTAATATATATATATTTTACTTTAAAGCAATCAATAAATTACTAAATCCCACTGCAATAGATCTATTATTGACTTTTGCTTGCTTTAGAATGCATCAGACATCTGTGGACACTTACGCAGAATTCATCTTCAACCTCCAGAAGTATATAATGGTTTTTTGTGTGTTGTGTACTGTAGTAGTTATATCATTCAGTAGAACAGTAATTAATTGCATTCAAAAAATATATTCTGGGCTTTATTTATTTGAAACCCTTCACTATTCAACAAAACCCTCCATTCAAAATCGCGTTCTCAAATGGCTCAATCGGCGTGGACTATATTCTATGTGTTTAGCTGATCCATTTTCTAGAATTGATTTAGACATTCCTAGGGTACAAGCTGTGGCCCCTCAACACATTCACAAGCTGGTTCTCAAAATAAATGAAAAGTATAGCATTCTGTTGACACCAACCCAATAGACTGAATCGTTGACTGTCAGGAGTTTTTGTCATTTCTGAAGTTGCTGTGGCGTTTTGTATTATGGGTTTTGTACATAGTGGGTTGCCATCACAGGCACTTTGCAAGTCTTTGGCTTACAGAACACTTTCACAGGGAAAACCCTTAAGAGCACTACAGGCTAAAAGAGAGGCATCACCTCATTGCTCGTTACTACTAATGCACGGAGATTCATTCAGCCTAGCAAAGCACTGTTAGAATGCGCTGCGAGTGTGTTTTGAAGACCATTATACACCATTAAAACATCAACAGAAAAAGGTCTGTGCAACGCTAATACTGTTCATAGAACTAAGCAAAAATAATGAAGTTAACTTAAGTGTTAGCATGTTAACCATGCATGTTGGACGGTTCTCATCTTTGTCATCAAATTTGCTAAGAGCTAGACATTTCTATGGTAGGTATTGCATGGGCTTATAAAACTAGGGAGCCTATTTATTTAAAAAAAAAAGTTTTATAGATTATTTTCCAAAAACAACTTCCAAGTGTACATTTCTGGAGTTATCAACTCTTAATTAGAAGACTGTAAAATAACATAAAAACATAGCTGTTTTATTGGTTTGTCTTGAATGCACTACATCCATTCATCATTGGAAACATCTCTACTGGCAGTACAGTATAGTAGTGTCATTATGGATGATTACATCTTAAGGCATTACAGCCCTTTTAGGCAGGGGACTTATCAATCTTCCACTGCATTGTGGGATAGCTGAACACAGCCGGGTAAATCCATTTGAATTCAATCACTTTTTGACAGCATCTCTTGATTTAAACAAAACTTTCCATACATGTTTGCCCATGGAAGAAGTGGTCAGAAAGAACAGATTTTCAGAAAGATTTAAAACAACAAATATTCCCATTCAAGTCAACATTCTCTGATGATCTTTGTGGTACCATTTGAAAATTGACATTTTCATTTTATTCCCATTTTAGTACATTTTTCTGCCAAAACATGACAATCACCCTGTACCTTAGAGGCTGCTGCCCTATGTACATAGACATGACATCACTGGTCACTTTAATAATGGCACACTAGTCACTTTAATCATGTTTACATATGTATATATTCCATTCTACTGTATTTTAGTTAATGCCACTCCGACATTGCTCATCCTAATATTTATATATTACTTAATTCAATTCTTTTACTTTTAGATTTGTGTGCATTGTTGTGAATTGTTAGATACTACTGCACTGTTGGAGCTAGGAACACAAGCATTTCACTACACCCGCAATAACATCTGCTACTTATGTGTATATGATTTTGATTTATTCAAGAGCATGTTGTGTCTCAACCAATGGCGGGCATAACACAAAACCTTAGATGATGTAAAATAGGGTCTAAGTTACAACATATGTGAAAAGATAATTGATGTTAAAGGTAAAAAATAAAACATTTGTATAATGTTTTTATATTTTTGCCAGACATTATAAAATATTTGACAACCCTGTTTGTATGCATTTAAATGATATACATCTCAACTGATTATATTTTCCAGTGATGAAGACATGGATGTCTCATGGTATGGTGGAGTTTGCAAAATCAGTCAAAGCACTTTTATCACTTGAATGTCACTTTCGGAGCACTTCTACAATGGGCAAATATGTATGGCAGATTTAGTTCAAATCAAAAGGGGTGTTGTCAAAAAGTGATTGAATTCAAATGGATTTGACAAGTCATGATGCCTCTGAGTCATCCAACCGGAGATGCTTTCAGTCCCTCTCAGTCCTGGCCTTTCCTAGCCCTCTTTGGGATGATCCACCAATCATCAGGCCCAGTCCCAATCACCACTCATCAGGCTCAACCCTTCAAACCCTCACTGGAGCCAGTCCCTCTGATCCTGGCTGAGTCATCCTGCCTTCTAGCCCCTGTCTTGCTCTGTTTGAGTGGTCAATGCTCGAGGCCCCTCTCTGTGGGCCAGCTTCCGGAGAGGCCCCTTCTCACTGTGTGATCCCAGAGGCCAGCGCTTTGCCCTTGTGTCTGGTGAGCGCGTCCTCAAGGAATCCTGCCAGCTTCCCACAGTCCTCCTGCATGGGGTTACACAGGGTTTGAGATTAGAGGTTAGATCATTACAGGTTATTGCAAATGACTATGGCCGTTTGCAATAACATTAGGCGACAAGGATACCTACCTCACTTATGAAGGCGTAGTGAACAAGTTCATTGGCAAGGTCTTTGGAGCTGTCAGCTGAAAGATTCATACAAAATAGTTCAGCCTCATACCACGATATGTAAAAAAAAAAAAAAAACATAACAATGGATATGAAAGTGTCCATTAGAACTCACTCGGAAGGATGTCACAGCTAAGTTGTCGATGGAGCTTGTCGTCCATCTTAAGAAACAGAGAGAGCTAAAGGAGAGGACAGGATAGAGGAATATATTTTGTCAACACAGAATATGCTTATCCCCCAAATGCAATGAGGATCAGAATGGATTTTTAAAAATAGCAATGTTATGTCATGTTATAGTAACTCCAAAAGGCCAAGTGACATGGGGGGGGTTGTACACATTGACACCATTATTTAAAAGAAGACTATAGTCAAACTCACATGAGTTTTGGTCCCTTCTTCATTTGACTCCAAGTTACAGTGCATCTGAATCACCTGCAACACACCATCAGACCAACCATCAGTTAGAGTGATCAGCGTACTTTAACATGCACTATTCTCTTTAAAGCCCGGGACTAGTATTATTACAGACGTCGGTTATGTAATCATTATCTCAGCATGTGCATTATTTCAGAGGAAGATTGCACAGGATTCTTTATTTTCTTTTCCATTCAATTGAGTCTTCGACGGAAGCCTGGAGTGGAGGTTTTTATATCCTAGACATGAAGATATTTCATCATCATGTCTAGACGATAATAAACTTTCAATTATAACTTGTGCTTAGCTGCCAAATATATACAGTAACAGTCAAAGGTTTTTGACGAACCCACTCATACCAGGGTTTTTCAAGAGTGTGCAAATCTGTCATCAAGGCAAACAGTGGCTACTTTGAATAATGTAAAATATACAATAATATTTAGATTTGTTTAACACTTTTATAGTTAATACATGATTCCATATGTGTTCTTTCATAGTTCTGATGTCTTCCCTATTATTCTACAATGTAGAACATAGTAAGAAATAAAGAAAAACTCTTGAATGAGTAGGTGTGTCCAAACGTTTGACCGGTACTGTAGGTGTCCTCATATTATTTAAAGTGTAATTATAATGATTATTTTAGCGATCCACGGTAGACGTCCCTCCTAATAAAAATTTGAGCGTCTGGACAGTATTTGCTTGATATGATTTTATGGATGATAAACTTGCTATTTCCTAAAAGTTTAGCTCAGTGGGGAATCCGGGAATGCCCTGCTTTGTCATCTGTTGCCTAATTCATCAACAGCCAGGGTTTAATTCATTAAGATTATAGGCACAAAAAAACATCCGTTATTCCAGAGTATGATTCAGACAGGATTCGTTTTTTCCAAACATGCCCCCTGTAATTCGTTATTTTTTTCTAGGCGTGATAATATTTCAACAAGTCCAGGCGATAACAGGTCTACACTGACAACTCAAACCATACCAAACCATCTTTGATATCATGTCGGCGTAATATTTGAATTGAGGAAGTGTGATCATAAATTAATTCCACAATAGATGTCCTAAATGCCCCCCATCCTTCAGACGTGAGCTAAACGGTGCAATTGCACTCGAGATGCGTTTTAAGGCGTTGAATGAGAAAGTGAACTTATCATTTCCAAAAGTTTAGGTAAGCTGTATGCTGCTTTGCCATCTATTAACAGCAAGGGTTACATAAAATTGTAACTTTTTCAAAATTTATTTTTACATCGGCAATATTAAATTAATACGCACAAAACATATAAATAAAAGCATTCACTGTGAAAGTTGATACATAGGGCATTCATATATAGGCTATGTGCAGCACTTTGTTCAATATATTGAATCACATTTTTTTCTTGTTCAAATCATGAGCAACACCTTTTTTGTAATTATTACGTAATTACATAATTACGTTACCCGACCTCCGCCAGTAAAATGAATCCTGTCCAAATAGGGCTTAACACACACAAACAAATAGAAAGACAGACAGACAGACAGACACACACCTTTCTGCTCTCTGTCTCTTGGGGCTCAGGGGTGGGGGACTTCGCCGTCTCCACCTGTTCGTGGGACAGGGATAGGGCACGGGGGACGGGGTGTGGCCGCGACGACGCAAAGTTCATGAGGGGGTATATCCCATTCCTAAAGAGGGATGAGTCAGAGTTATGTCAGGGGCCACAAGGCCATTTCTTAATGACACCCTACACAAAGCCCATAAGAGGCAATGACCAAGGCAGCTCTTTAAGGCTGCATCCTAAATTGCACTGTATTCCCTATATACTGCACTACTTTTGACCAGAGCCCAATGGGTGAATGGAATGAGCTCTTACTTGACGTCCTCCAGGAACTTGTCCAGCTCCAAAGGAGACACATGGGAATACTTGAGCTGAACGCCAGGCCGGTTGCCATGTTTGATTTCTGCCATGAGACCGTTGGGGTCAAAGGACTTGGTCTTCTCCTCCACACAGTTCTCTGGCAGCAGGTCTGCAAAGAGAGATGGGTAAGGGAGTGTTACATGGATGCCACCCCAGTTTGGCATATAGCAAATCAAATTTAAAAAAAACGTTTCCACTTCCATTGTAACAACAGACGTTCAAAGAAATCCCACAAAATCCAATGAAGGATTTCAGTATTTTTCAGCTGTCCCATAACAAAAAGGAAATAAGATGTAGAAACATTTTCTCTCCCACACAAATGGCTAGCCTGTTTTGCATTTTGTTTGTGCCATCATGCCACTCCCTGTCATAAAATTGGCAGTTGTCAATCCACAGATTGCATGCCATGTGCATGGGGGACTTCAGAGATGGAGACACTCACACTGGTTGCTGATGAGGCAGTGGGCAGCCAGTAGCTTGAGGGAGTGAACCTCAAACAGCACGCGGTGGAAGAGCAGGTCGTGGGCTGTGGGACGCTGCTTGGCCTCGTGACGCACACACGACTGAGTAAACTCCTGCAAGAGGGAGTGGAGGTCAAAGGTCAGAGCTATGTAGTGTATTAGTTAGGGTTTAATTTGTGTGTTGGGATCCTTTAAAATGTACATTCAATAAACTTGATTTCATAAGGTGTGGGTTTTTGTACATTGGCCAATTTTGATGCTTTGCTATATTTGGGCCATGGATGGAAACATGAGTGAGACTGACTCTCATGAGGGGATCCTCCAGAGACTGGCCTGCGTTGGTGATGGCCTCCTTGGACACAACAGCATCTCCATTAGCCTGTATTTCCAGGACAGCCATCTAGAAGTAAATACAGAGATTCCATTAAGAAATGAACATGGGTATATTAATGTGGTCTCCTTGGTATGAGGGCCTCTGGGTGTGTGCTGGTATATAGTCTGTGTCATCTATTAGACTGAGATAGGACATGTGAACACAACTTCAATTTTTTACTTGAGTTTATTTAGGAAATACTTTTCTTAACTCTTATTTTTCTTAAAACTGCATTGTTGGTTAAGGGCTTGTAAGTAAGCATTTCACTGTAAGGTCTACCACACCTGTTGTATTCGGCGCATGTGACAAATATATTTGGATTTGATTTGATACAAAGAGGACAATGCAATTAGGGCTGTGGCGGTCATGAAATGTCCGCTGGTTATTGTCACGCAAAAGACTGCCGGGCTCATGGTAATTGGCCGTTAATGAACATAAACACGTTAAGCATCTCCTGCCCTCCCCACATACAAGCTGCCGATGTGCGCCTTTGGAACATCTATATTTAAAAAAGTAGAATAAATCAATTTAATATACACTATCTCAATAAATTCATTATTCATTTTAGGCAGGCATATAGAAACATTATGATATTAGTATTTATTTTGCATCCCCATTAGCTGCTGTTAAGGCAGCAGCTAGTCTTCCTGGGGTCCAGCAAAATTAAGACAGTTATACAATTTATAGAACATTACAATACATTCACAACACATTATGTGTGTGCCCTCACGCCACTACTCTACTACCACATATCTACAACACAAAATTCATGTGTGTGTATAGTGCGTATGTGATTGTGTGTGTGTATGCGTGTGTCTCTTCACAGTCCCCGCTGTTCCATAAGGTGTATTTTATCTGTTTTTTAAATATCATTTTAAAGCTTGCATGAGTTGCTTGATGTGGAATAGAGTTCCATGTAGTCATGACTCTGTGTAGTACTGTGTGCCTCCCATAGTCTGTTCTGGACTTGGGGACTGTGAAGAGACCTGGTGGCATATATTGTGGGGTATGCATGGGTGCCGGAGCTGTGTGCCAGTAGTTCAAACAGACAGCTCGGTGCAACATGTCAATACCTCTCAAAAATACTAGTAATACTACATTACTACATTACTTTTACTAGTAGTACTAGTAAAAGTAATGATGAAGTAAATCTGTACTTTACTTTGAGCCAGGTGAGATTGACATGCATATTATTGTTAGCTCTCTGTGTACATCCAGGGGCCAGCCGTGCTGCCCTGTTCTGAGCCAATTGCAATTTTCCTAATCCCGTCTTTGTGGCACCTGACCACATGACTGAACAGTAGTCCAGGTGCAACAAAACTAGGGCCTGTAGGACCTGCCTTGTTGATAGTGCTGTTAAGGCAGAGCAGCACTTTATTATGGAGAGACTTCTCCCCATCTTAGCTGCTGAGTGGCGCAGCGCTCTAAGGCACTGTATCTCAGTGCAAGAGGTGTCACTGCAGTCCCTGGTTTGTATCCAGGCTGCATTAAATCCGGCTGTGATTGGGGTGATTGGGAGTCCCATAGGGCGGTGCACAATTGGCCCAGCGTTGTATGGGTTTGGCCAGGGGTAGTTGCCATTGTAAATAAGAATTTGTTCTGAACTGACTTGTGCAGTTAAATAAAGGTTAAATCAAATTAAAAGATACTCTTGTATCAATATGTTTTGACCATGACAGTATACAATCCAGGGTTACTCCAAGCAGTTTAGTCACCTCAACTTGCTCAATTTCCACATTATTCATTACAAGATTTAGTTGAGTTTTAGTGAATGATTTGTCCCAAATACAATGGTTTTAGTTTGTTATATTTTTTATATAACTTATTCCTCGCCACCCATTCTGAAACTAACTGCAGCTCTTTGTTAAGTGTTTCAGTCATTTCCGTCGCTGTAGTAGCTGACGTGTATAGTGTTGAGTCTTCTACATACTTAGACACACTGGCTTTACTCAAAAAGTAAGGGGCCAAGACAGCTGCCCCGGGGAATTCGTGATTCTACCTGGAATATGTGGAGATGCTTCCATTAAAGAACACCCTTTGTGTTCTGATGGACAGGTAACTCTTTATCCACAATATAGCAGGGGGTGTAAAGCCATAACACATACGTTTTTCCATCAGCAGAGTATTATGGATAAAGTCTAACAAAACAGCCCACACAATCTTTTTATCATACATTTCTCTCAGTCAATCATCAGTCATTTGTGTAAGTGCTGTGCTTATCGAGTGTCCTTCCCTAAGAGCGTGCTGAAAGTCTGTTGTCAATTTGTTTACTGTAAATTAGCATTGTATCTGGTCAAACACAAGTTTTACCAAAAGTTTACGAAGGGTTGGTAACAGGATGATTGGATGGCTATTTGAGACAGGAAAGGGGGCTTTACTATTCTTAGGTAGCGGAATGACTTTTGCTTCCCTCTGGGCCTGAGGGCAAACAATTTCTAGTAGGCTTAAATTGAAGATATGGCAAATAGGAGTGGCAATATCATCCACTATTATCCTCAGTAATTTTCCATCCATGTTGTCAGACCCCGGTGGCTTGTCATTGTTGATAGACAACAATCATTTTTACCTCTTCCACTCTCACTTTATGGATTTCAAAATTAAAATGCTTGTCTTTCATAATTTTGTCAGATATACTTGGATGTGTAGTGTCAGAGTTTGTTGCTGGCATGTAATGCCTAAGTTTGCTAATCCTACAAGTGAAAAAATAATTTAAGTAGTTTGCAATATCAGTTGGTTTTGTGATGAATGAGCCATCTGATTCAATGAACGATGGAGATGAGTTTTCCTTTTTGCCCAAAATGTCATTTAAAGTGCTCCAAAGATTTTGACTGTCATTCTTTATATTATTTATTTTTGTTTCATAGTATAGTTTCTTATTTTTATTCAGTCACATGATTACTCAATTTGCAGTACGACTGCCAATCGGTTGCACTGCCAGACTTATTTGTCATACTCTTTGCCTCATCTCTCTAAACCATACCATTTTTCAATGCCTCATCAATCCAAGGGGATTTAACAGTTTTTTTTGAGTCATTCACTAAATAAAATAGAAAAGATATTGGTTCCATTCTGGAGTGAGTGTGCATATGAAGTGGCTATGTTGAGCATAAAAGTGATCATATGAAACAGGTCCTATACGCAAGATTTACAATTATTTGTCAACTTTAGTTGTGAATGATACAAACCTTAGAATATCTTAGAAATCAAAACACATATGACCTACATGATGCGACTATAGGCTATTGATGACTTGAGAAAGTAGCAAAAAAAAGCTTGCGCTCTGTTCCTTGCCTCAGGCTAAACACGCTGTTCTGATCTCAGTTTAATATTGTCTTTACTAATATGTACAATTAGTTGAGATTTAGGATGGCCTATTATCAAATGGGCAGGAACAGGAGCAGGGGGAAAATACATGTCATCCGTATGCACTCCGGAGAGCGAATGGAGGCTGCTTTCCCACTGGTCGTTTTTCAATCTGGCTGGTAGGCTTCTCCGGTTATTTCACCACATGCATAAACCACTGTTTGAAGAGCATGCAGCCTCTCACTGCATGACAGGTGATATTCTGCCCAAACTCTGTATGCCATGGGCTCTCCAACCCCGTTCCTGCAGGTAGCCAGTGCTTCATTTGGAAAACCAAGTGAAATCTGTTCGGGAACA
This sequence comes from Oncorhynchus tshawytscha, assembly GCF_018296145.1. Taxonomy (NCBI): domain Eukaryota; kingdom Metazoa; phylum Chordata; class Actinopteri; order Salmoniformes; family Salmonidae; genus Oncorhynchus; species Oncorhynchus tshawytscha. The sequence goes on along the minus strand of NC_056457.1, from coordinate 11,870,167 downwards.
TTGATAGCAACATGTTTTCACAACAAAACATATTTCATTAAACTGTTGACCACCCCTCTCTGCACGCTGGAGAAAGGAATGAAGGAGAGAGGGGAGAATGAAACGCATGGTGGTGAGATATTCTGTAGCTAAAGGTATTTTCTCAGCCTATTAATTATGACAATATAAAAAATGCCCTATTAGGCTCTACTATACTTTTAAAATAAAGTGCTTTGTAACACCAAAGCTAGTGGCAACTGAACTGCCACCAACTTCAAGGAGATGAAACCTTAACTTTCCTGGAGTATTGAAACACATAATACTGAGATGTTTTGAAACATTACATGGTGTGTTGTAACACCACTTAATCAAGTGTTGTGTGCCAGGGGGCTGGGAGCACTACCCAAAAAAATTGAAAACACTATTATGGTGTTTCAAGTCCTGTCTAGTTTTAATGTCTGCTTCCAACTCACACATTCAAACACATAGATCCCCTGAACGCAGCTCACTCTCCAGATCCCAATCACCTGAACTCTGATCACCTGTTCACACATCTATATGTCATTATCACACACTATTTAGTTCAGTTCTCTGCACCCCAACATTGTGAGGTATTGTTTGTTTTGTGACACACTTCTATTCGGAGCTCTGTTTTCCCCCATAATTTACTCCTCCTGTGTATGATTGTTTTTTCCTGCCTCACTAACGATGCCTTTTGCCTATTCCCTGCCTGTACTTTAGCCTATCCGATTTCCTGTTATCAACCTATTGCCTGATCTCCCGGACGACGTTGGTAGCCTTTTCCCTGCCTATACTATTGTCTTTTTGGACCCCTGTGTATGACCACCTGCCTGCCCCTGGATCCAGCTTCATGTTAACATCAGAAGCCTCCTCCCTAAGTTTGTTTTACTCACTGCCTTAGCACATTCCGCCAACCCCGATGTCCTTGCCATGTCTGAATCCTGGCTTAGGAAGGCCACCAAAAAATCGGAACTTTCCATAACCAACTACAACATTTTCTGTCAAGATAGAACTGCCAAAGGGGGAGGAGTTGCAATCTACTGCAAAGATAGCTTGCAAAGTTCTGTCATACTTTCCAAGTCTATGCCCAAACAGTTAGAGTTTCTAATTTTAAAAATGAATCTCTCCAGAAATAAGTCTCTCACTGTTCCCGCCTGTTACAGGCCCCCTCAGCTCCCAGCTGTGCCCTGGACACCATATGTGAATTGATTGCCCCCCATCTATCTTCAGATTTCGTTCTGTTAGGTGACCTAAACTGGGATATGCTTAACACCCCAGCAGTCCTACAATCTAAGCTAGATGCCTTCAATCTCACACAAATTATCAAGGAAACCACCAGGTACAACCCTAAATCCATAAACATGGGCACCCTCATAGATATTATCCTGACCTACTTGCCTTCCAAATACACCTCTGCTGTTTTCAATCAGGATCTCAGCGATCACTGCCTCATTGCCTGCATCCGCTATGGGTCTGCGGTCAAACGACCACTCCTCATCACCGTCAAACGCTCCCTAAAACACTTCTGCAAGCAGGCCTTTCTAATCGACCTGGCCCGGGTATCCTGGAAGGATATTGACCTCATCCTGTCAGTAGAGGATGCCTGGTCGTTCTTTAAAAGTAATTACCTCACTATCTTAAATAAGCATGCCCCTTTCAAAAAATGTAAAAGTAAGAACAGATATAGCCCTTGGTTCACTCCAGACCTGACTGCCCTTGACCAGCACAAAAACATCCTGTGGGGGACTACAATAGCATCGAATAGTCCCCGCGATATGCAACTGTTCAGGGAAGTCAGGAACCAATATCCACAGTCAGTCAGGAAAGCAAAGGCTAGCTTTTTCAAAAAGAAATTTGCATCATGTAGCTCTAACTCCAAAAGGTTTTGGGACACTAAAGTCCATGGAGAACAAGAGCACCTCCTCCCAGCTGCCCACTGCACTGAGGCTAGGAAACACGGTCACCACTGATAAATCCATGATAATCTAAAATTTAAATAGACATTTCTCTACGGCTGGCCATGCTTTCCTCCTGGCTACCCCGGCCAACAGCTCCGCACCCCCCGCAACTACTTGCCCAAGCCTCCCCAGCTTCTCCTTCACCCAAATCCAGATAGCAGATGTTCTGAAAGAGCTGCAAAACCTGGACCCATACAAATCAGCTGGGCTAGATAATCTGAACCCTCTCTTTCTAAAATTATCCACCGCCATTGTTGCAACCCCTATTACCAGTCTGTTCAAGCTCTCTTTCGTATCGTCTGAGACCCCTAAAGATTGGAAAGCTGCCACGGTCATCCACCTCTTCAAAGGGGGTGACACTCTAGACCCAAACTGTTATAGACCTATATCCATCCTGCCCTGCCTTTCTAAAGTCTTTCAAAGCCATGTTAATAAACAGATCACTGACCATTTCAAATCCCACCGTACCTTCTCTGCTGTGCAATCTGGTTTCCGAGCTGGTCATGGGTGCACCTCAGCCACTAAGTACTAAACGATATAACCGCCATTGATAAAAGACATTACTGTGCAGCCATCTTCATCGACCTGGCCAAGGCTTTCGACTTTGTCAATCCCCGTATTCTCAATAGCTTTGGTTTCTCAAATGACTGCCTCGCCTGGTTCACCAACTACTTTGCAGACTGAGTTCAATGTGTCAAATCGGAGGGCCTGTTGTCCGGACCTCTGGCAGTCTATATGGGGGGTACCACAGGGTTCAATTCTCGGGCCGACTCTTTTCTCTCTATGTATATATATATATCAACGATGTCGCTCTTGCTGCGGGCGATTCCCTGATCCACCTCTACGCAGACGACACCATTCTATATACATCTGGCCCGTCTTTGGACACTGTGTTAACTAACCTCCAAACGAGCTTCAATGCAATACAACGCTCCTTCCGTGGCCTCCAACTGCTCTTAAACGCTAGTAAAACTAAATGCATGCTTTTCACCTGTTCGCTGCCCGCACCCGCCCGCTCAAAAAAGTATTTTGGGTTGAAGAATCTCGGCAAAATGCCAGGGAGATGGATTCTAAAGAGGTAACAAATAAAAAGTATCTGGCCAAACACTCCTTGCAACTCAGAAAACCTTGGGGGGGGTTTAATCCCATGAGACATTTTGTGTCGTTTTCTTATGAAATAGATTCACATTTTATATCGTCTGATCTCTCCTCTCTTGAGGTTATCATGGAAGGTGACGTCAGAGGGTGTCTTAATACATGGTAGGAATAATTTGACCACAAACAGTGTGTGTGAACCTCAAAACCCTCCCTAACCGGCTGAAGAAAAAGCGACTAAGGCGTTCTATGCGACAGTGACTTGTAACACTCCTATCTGAGTCCGAGCCATCAACCTGGGTACGGGCGGCAGGAATGCGCCATGAGTCCTGAGACTGCGCATATAGAGAGAGATAACATTCAAACTTCTCTCATGCTCCTGGTGTACTGGTGGGAGAAATGGACCAGACAGAATGGTGGTAGCGGCTAAGGCGAGAGACTCGTGTACGTGGGAAAACGGATGACTTTATATTGAAATCGGGACATTATCAAGGGCTATCAAATGTAACAGGCAAGAGTTTCATATGTGCCGTTGGGAAGATGAATCGTAACACTATAAGGAAGTGCCGGGAAAAGGAGGGTGGTATTGAAAAGATTTGGCATGGGTCCTCAGATCCTCAAAAGGTTCTACAGCTGCAGCATCGAGAGCATGGTTACTGGTTGCATCACTGTCTGGTATGGCAACTGCTTGGCCTCTGACCGCAAGGCACTACAGAGGGTAGTGCGTACGGCCCAGTACATCACTGGGGCCAAGCTTCCTGCCATCCAGGACTTCTATACCAGGTGGGTGTCAGAGGAAGGCCCTAAAAATTGTCAGCAACCCCAGCCACCCTAGTCATAGACTGTTCTCTCTGCTACCGCACTGCAAGCGGTACCTGAGGGCCAAGTCTAGGTACAAGAGGCTTCTAAACAGCTTCTACTCCCAAGCCATAAGACTACTGAACATCTAATCAAATGGCTACCCTGACTATTTGCTTCCTCCACCCCTTTTACGACACTGCTACTCTCTGTTACTATCTATGCATAGCCACTTTAATAACTCTACTTACATGTACATATTACCTCAATCTCCTCGACTGGCCGGTGCCCCCGCCCATTGGCTCTGTACCGGTACCCCTTGTATATAGTCTCGCTATTGTTATTTTACTTGTTACTTTTATTTCTTATTCTTATTTTTGAAACTGCATTTTTGGTTAGGGGCTTGTAAGTAAGAATTTCACTGTAAGGTCTACAACTGTTGTATTCCGCACATGTGACAAATACAATTTGATTTGATTTGATTGAGGAAGTTCTACACACTGAGAACAATTTCATTACCATGCCACTCCTGACAGTAAAATAAGGACAAAGGAGAGTTGTAATGAGAAGAGTTATTACCGGCAATAAAAGATCCCGTTTATTATAAATGTACATTCTAACCGTGATGATGTGTGCTAGGTTGAGAAGCTTGAATTTGAGTGATAGACTCAAAGTAAAGCACTAAGGACTGTCATTCTAAATTTGGGTTGGATCATTTAGAAAATATTTTAGTTATGATTTGGATACAGCGAGAGAGAGTTGCGCTCAAACTGTGATGGGTGGGTGCACTGATCAAATTTATTGGGCCTAGAGAGGCTCTAGAAACCTTATCTTTAAGTGTCCTCCGACAGGGAGGTTATTAGAGAACTCACTGGAGGTTAGCTTGGGTCAATCGTTACGTTTTTAAATTTTTACCATGTCATCAGAATTTTTATGTTAAATCGCATCAATACGTATAGATTGCTGGATGATACGGTACAATTAATTGCATACAAGGCTCATAGTCTGTGTCTTGCGTTAACACCGAAGGATGAAAATGAAGGAGACAGGCATGGAGACCAGCATCACATGGGCATGGAACGTAACGGATGGACGGTTCTGTCCCCAGTCCTAGTTTCATCAAGGGTGGTGTGAAATGATTAAACATATATTTTCTCTTTTCCCTGTTTAAGTCTATATGTTTTTAGGTTTCGTGGAACATGAGTGATCATTGTTCCAGAGGAGGGACTGATGTATATTGACTAATTGAGTTGAGAATGTTTTAGAATGTTTATAACTTTAGAATTCAAATCAAATTTATTTGTCACATACACATGGTTAGCAGATGTTAATGCGAGTGTAGTGGAATGCTTGTGCTTCTAGTTCCGACAATGCAGTAATAACCAACGAGTAATCTAACCTAACAATTCCAAAACTACTACCTCCTAATTGCATTGTTATCGGTTAGATGGAATGATATATATGCAAATGTATCTGTAGCTGTAATGAATACGATGGGAGACAGAGAGCTGGTTTCAAGCGCAGGGCACATCAGGTGTTTATTTGTATAGGACCACAGGAGGGGGCAAGTACCTGGGTCCAGGGGCAGGCAGAAGGTCATACACAGGTGGTCCAAAAAGGCAACAGTACAGGCAGGGAAAAGGCTAGTAACGTGGTCCGGGAAATCAGGCAAGAGGTTGATGACAGGAAATCCGATAGGCAAAAGTACAGGCAGGGAATAGGCAAAAAGGCGTAGTTAGTGAGGGTGGCCAAAGCTATGATACACAGGAGGACTAATATGGGAAAAAACAGCGCTCCGAATAGAAATGTGTATCAAAACAAACAATACCTCACACTGATGGGGTGCAAATAACTGACCTAAATAGAGTGTGTAAATGACATACAGGTGTGTGAACAGGTGATCCGAATTCAGGTAATTGGGATCTGGAGAGTGAGCTGCGTTCTGGGGATTTACGTGTTTGAGAGTGTGAACTGGAAGCAGACGTTACAGTAGCAGGAGGGGAGGTATACATGAGGACTGCGTTTGAGACAGAATGTTTACATAAGGCTGTTAAGTGGGATGGAATGTGGCATGGGTCGAGATCTGTGGGGGCTCATAAATTAAGGTTGTGGTGAGTGATATCATTCCCAGAGACTATGTATATTGTTACAGGACATAGCTGTCTCCCTCTCCTACGAGCTAACTGTGCACAATATAGGGACTATTATGAAGTTAAATTGAATGTTACACATACCCAGATCATGGTGAGAGTAGCAGAGATAGTGTTGGAATTTCAGACACTATTGTCAACCTTCAAGAAACCTGTGACTCAGAGTTTTGTTAGGTTGGATATTCTTCCAACACCATTCATCTCTTCCCCATTTACAATATCCAGCAAACACTTGACAGATTCCATGCAGTAGTTATTCTCCCGACAGTCGCTGTATGGACAGTAATTAAAGGAGGCTAACGTAACAGCATGGAACTTAAATACGGAGCAAATGAGGGAGTTTGAGATATGCATCATTGGCAGTGTCAGTAGTAGCAGGGGTTACTTTAGTAGCATTGTAGGGATATCGTTATATGAGGACTCATGCCACATGGCTTGGTAGCTGGTAGCTGGGAGACCGATGCGAGTACTGGGGGCTGTTATTCACGTCACAAATTAGTGATCTGGCCATAAGAGGAGAGTCTATGTTGTCCTGTTGTCAGGAAATGACCCATTCGTTGCAGTGTGTATATTCCCGGGTGAACGCGGCACATGAAGAGCAGGAGATAAACGAGGGCACGGGCTGAATTCTGGAGATTGAGTGTACATGATTATACACCAGGCGGGGGTGTTGGGACAGCGTTGGTCTGGTCCACACACAGTACTCCTTACAGCACATTCAGCGGTAAAGATAGTCTTGTCTCTCGCTGGTGGATTCACACTTCTCACGTGAAGTGAGGTCAGCTGCATAATGGGTGAGCTTGAAGATGCCATGACAGAGGAAGCGGAGCTAAAGATAGAGAAAGACTAGATTCCACTGTATACATACAGATGGGTTGGGTCTGGGAGCTACTTTAACCGCCATAGTTGGGCATGGGATAGTTGCTTTATTAGTTAATGCATCATATAAAAGGATAGATGTTGGGGTAATTGTACACCGGACAACATTCTGAAGGCATTGATGTGAAAGCATACAGTGCTGAGTTACCTCAAGAGGATGTTGCGTTGATTAGGGCTGCGCACTTGCCTATCAGGTGACATGCCTATCAGGTGGCAATGGAGGAAGAAGATGGGGAACAAAGTGAAAATGACATGGCTTGGGAACACCTCTCGGAGCCTGTGGCCAGAAAGGTGAAGACTGGGTGAAAGCTTGAGGAGGTTCTCCAGGGCCATCCTTTTTGTGGAATCTAGCAGAAAAGTATCCTGGAGGCATAGAGTCAGGCAAAGAGAGAGTGGGAATTGTCATGTTATCAGACTCTGGGTTTCTTTGCATATTTAATTATGCATAGCTTACCACCTTGTTAATACTGTTATGTTTTGTGTTTCTCGTTGCTTTTCAAGTCTTGTGCTATCAGGAGAAAGTTGAACTGGAAGAAGTCAACAGCTCCCGCGGACTCGTTATCAGGTCAGATGAAGTAAGGAAGAACAGGTATCACTACGGTTCTGTCTAGCAACAGAGATGCATTGGCTGTTCAGATGTGTAGGAGGAGACTCAACATAGGAGAAAGGGTTAAATATCAGTGCTGGTGTGAATGTATTTTGTCTGCTGCGGCTGTATCGACCCAATGGGCGAATAAACTTGTTTTAAGCTTTACTAATCATCAGTGAGTTTATGTTCATTTAGAACATAACAACAGCGAGTATTGCCGGATACTGCATTTGCCTCTATATTAAAAGTTGGAAATGTGGGAATGGGTGAAAATGAACATCAGTTTCACTGACGGTTTAGATATCCGTTCATCATGATCCATTGCACCTCGTAGCACAACAAGCTTCTTAATACGAATATAGAAGTATACTTTTCTTTCTTTCTCAAAAATGCATACAACATTGTGTAAAATAACTATAGTCTAAAAATAAATAATTACCCACAATCCTCCAAAATCAGAGCAAGATGGGAAGTGTAAGGAGCTTAAAACCAAATACTTCCAATGAATTAAGTCACTCAATTGTCTCTCTCTCTTTGGTTATTCTTACAAAAGATCCTTACATTTTGAGAAACATATTAAATTGGATTTATTCTTAAATGTTTTGGTAAAATGAAATTAACAAATCATTGAAACAACTTGCATTCATTTTTATTAAGTACATGTTGGTTGTTTCTTTTATCAATTTCAATTCACCCCAGAAATGTTTTTGCTGTGTGGTTGAGTGTGGTTGAGTGTGAGTCGGGGGTTTAATTCCTGCTTCCGCCTGTCCCACTTTCACTCATTCTCTGTCTCCTCCTGTTTCTAATTTGTATAAATAAAGCTATGACAAAATGAAGGTGTAATTTTACAAGAAAATATTCTCCATAGGCCCTTATCATCAATCAATATTTAGGCTATAAACCAATTGCATTTCTTAACAATTTGATTGTATGAGAGACACAGTCTGCAAAATAATATTTTGTGTGTTTTGATGTTGCCTTTTACATGTACTGAATACCCCAAAAGGTGTTTTGCTTTCACAACACTTAAAAACACCAATATTCAGATTGAAGAACCAATTTGGGTGTTTCAGAGTACTTCTATGTTTTAAAACCCTTTCTGTGTATTGTAACATTTTTATTGGGTTTATATTCAAACACCCTCCAAACACAAGTTCTCAGGTTAGATGCACCTTTTTTCATGGTTTCATTCAGTCTTTCTATTTTTACAGTGTAGGCTATTCAAATTCGAATACAAATTCACTATAATTGTAGGCTTAGCCGCCCTGCACAATTGATGAACCAACAGCATCGACTAGGCCTATACGTTCTCTCCCAGACTCATGAACAGAACGTTTTGAACGTAGCATAAGGTAACTAGTCCATCCAGTATGCATAATAATACAGTCCACACTCAAAGGTGATTACTATAATTTGTTTAAATTTTGGAGCATATACTAGACCAATGACGTACCAAAGACATCTTAAATCAGTTTTTTTTTAAACGTTTTTCTCCCATGCGTAGTATGCGGCAGGCTATGTATAGTATAACGGCACAATCATTATTTGAATTTTTTTTAAATTCCCAGGCTTGGGCTCAAAGGCTTATGCGTAAGCTCTAATATGTGTATGGGGGTTTTGAATTAATTATCACCTTAGAAAGCGCTGCCCATTTAGTTATGTTAGGCTTTGAAACAACATTTCAAGCTGTTGTTGAACTTCTTTCTTCAAATTGATCAATCACAGTGAGGTGAGTTTTAAAAGCATTTTATTGTTTTGATGATAAGTGTTTGATGTGCTTCTCGATTGGATTTCTATTGATGTCAGAGTGGTTTGAGAGACAATAGAGCCCTGAGTACCAGGCCATTAGGGTAGTTAGCGAGTTGGGTACTGCCAACGCATGTACGAGTAGGGCTGTTGCGGTGACCGTATTACCGCCACACTGGGGGTCACTAGTCATGAAGGCAGTCAAATTCTACTGTTTAGTCACGGTAGTTAGGCTTCTCCAAGCTCTGATGCTGCTGATAGTCATTAGTAGACTACCAAACTTGCTAACTGCCTGGTACTGAGCACTCTATTGTCCCTCTAATCACTCTGACATCAATGCAAATGTAATCAAAAATCTAATCAAACACTTCATGAGAGCCCATCACTTGTGAATTATATATTATCACTTGTGAATGGGGTCCAACATAAGGCAAGAAACAATGCATTTTTTTGCGACTTTTTCAAATCATAGTCGCACACCTCATGTAGCCTAACCAATGTAGCCTAGCCTATATTTTGATAAGGTTTGTGTCACAACTAAAATTGGCCAAATAACTTCTTAAAATGAAGCACAATAATCCGCTTTACAAGGGGTTTACAGCCTAACTGGCATACATAAGGAGCGTGTGAGTTTCAAGTTTGGGGAAGATAATTGTCAGTATAAAAATGCACCTTTTTAATAAAATCATTACTTGCATAATCACATTTGCGGTAATTTTTGATAATGGTGTTTTTCCGCTAATGGAACAGTCTTACTTATAACCTACTGCCATGTGCGCATTGCTGCACTTATAATGTGAAGAAATAGCCTAATAGTTTGTCAACATTTAAAGCTAAACGTTTTCATCTGTTGTGTCAGCCACATTGCTTAATAACGTTTTTTGGGGGGATGCTAGTAGTTGTATTAATTTGGGATCTATTGCATCCTACAACTGTCCCAGACTATGTTTGGAATATTTATTTCTCGCACAGAATAGGTCAACTTTTGTACTATGGAGGATGGTAGATTGACATGCTTTTGCTGTTCGTTAGACCTACTCATCTTTTTGGCAGATGAAAAGTAAATGACAGTTCTTCCAATATCTTCAATATGCACCTCGGAATTGGATAAGGACGCACGCAGTTGCATCCCCAATATGTCGGTCTTCACTTGTAGCCTGTGAGAAAGACCCAATTATGGAGTTATGTGAGTGAGAGGTGCTTCGGGCATGGATTTTTTTAGTGTGCATTATGGCCACACAAAGGGGATGCCACCGTGAAATTCGAGGCATTATCAAGTGCTTGTCAAATTGTGAATGAGAGGCTGATAGTGTGTACAGCCTGCACAAAAAAAGAAAGCAGTGCTCATGCCTTTCAAGCAACTTGGAGTCGCATCGTGAAGCCTTACAATGTATTAAAACTCAAAACATATAGCCCAACGTTTGTAAAACAACTAAAGTTACATTTATTTTTGAACCGCTCAACACAAAATAGCCGCATGTGCGCACTCCCTCAAATCGTTTGGAAAAAATATCCATTCCTAATATAACATAAATCCACAGAATTCTAAGTTATTTCGTGACCGCAACAGCCCTAGTCCAGAGTGCATAAAAGGAGATTACTGTAACTCAACGGTCACGTGGAATTTTACTGTGATCATGACTCATGACTGCATGTGTGGCGGTAATACGGTCACCGCAACAGCCCTAAATGCAACACATAAGGTTCATAATACATTTATAAACAATGGCACCTGGATTCTCACCTCCAGAGCACAGATCCCGAAGGAGAAGATGTCAATAGCATAGTCATCCTCAGCCACTAGACATAAGAGAACAGTTGGAATCAATATGTAAGATAATGACTGTCTAGTCACAGCATGTTGAGAAATTCCATAGATGCGGTAAAGAGGTCAATGGAACGCAGACCATGGGGGATAGAAGGACGCTGTATTAGCTATTAGCGCACATTCAACAAATCTGATCGAAGAAAGTGGATTTTCGTCAAATCCGTCATGATTGATGTATTGTAACAGGTCCACAATGGGGTTACTAAAGTCCGATTTGGATATATTGGGCTGTTTTCGCTGCATAACATTTAGAAGTTGTTTGCTAAATGCTAACTCCCATTCGTATTAGCTGTTAGCATTGCTAGCATGCAGAAATCGGTGGTGGTAGTCAATGTCTTTATTTACCTGTAATGCAGTTGATTGATGACGATGACATGAACATGTATTGGGGTTGACATCCATACAGGCATTATACACAGATTTTCACCTCAACATAGTGTGAAATAGCCTAAATGTAGGCTTAACTATATACAATAGCTTAAATGTAGGCTTATTTTGCTGGGGGGCAATGAGGAGATTTGGGATCTTTCCCCAACACGTTTCCATGGCATTTCTATTGTTTTGGAGTTCCAATGACCTCTTTTCCCGCATCTATAGTGAAACTGGCAACCCATAAACGCAAGAAAGGCCCATATTCATTCAAGCGTCTAGGATCAGTTTAGCCTCTTAGATCATAATGAATAAGATTACATGAATAAAAAGGACCTGATCCTAGAACAGCACCCCTACTCTGAGATGCTTTATGAATACGGGCCCAGACATAATAGATATAGAAATAGAGGAAGGCTCAGTAAAACACTCACAGCCATATTCAGGAGAGAAGAAGTGCAGGTTCCTCTGTTCGTCTCGGTTGGGGCGGACTTTACCATGAACACTGGCCTCCGGAAACACTAGGAGGGCAAGATAGACAGATACCATTTTTTAACCCAGACACCAGACCACACAGAATATTGTGACATTCACTGAGAATAAGATATGCAGCACGTTATATGGTTCTTACCATTCACAAACAGCCGGTGCCATACTGTGGATAGAAAAGAGCAGAGTATCCAGTATTAACTTCAGTGGCATAGAACGACAACAACAATATACCTTCGGGTAATTGTATTACACACAATGTATAGGAGTTTGCTAGTATCCAATGCTCACGGTTATTACTACCATTTATTCAGATAAAGCTGTCAAGTCACAACTGAGTTGTTCCTAAAGGCCATGCTACGACAGGGTTAGGTATATGTTAGGGTTAGGTTAAGGTTAGGGTTAGGTATATGTTAGGGTTAGGTTAGGTAGAAAGCCTTTACTGTGTCAGACCTGAGCCAATCTTGATGAGGCCATTGTGTTGGATAAAGATGGTGTCACAGGTCAGGTTGCCATGGATAATGGGCGGTTCACAGGAGTGCAGGTAACTGGTGGTGGATAACATGGCAATCAATTGACTGGACACTTTGGGTCTCCAATTTCAACTCTTGACCCCCAGGAAAACTACTGGACCATGTTTAGTAGAATCCCGGGACCATCCATATGTAAAATAAAATATGCACGCATGACTGTAAGTCACTTTGGCTAAAGGTGTCTGGTAAAATGGCTTATTATTATTATTATTATTATTATGATATTAATCAGATGTGTTACTGCTGGACTGGAACAAAAGCCTGCACACCCATTAGCTCTCCACGACATGAGATCCCCAGTCCTAGATTAATAGTTTACACTGCCACTGAAAATAATAGTGGGGACGAGAATGTTATTGGTCTTACCTGAGGGCAGAGAGAATTTGGGTACACCATCGCTTCCAAGCCTGGAATACATAAGAGTGAACTGCAGACACTTAAAAAGTGGGATATGATTGAAGTTTGCGACGGATAGAAAACGACTTAAGTATAATCCCCTAACATCTGACCAGGGAAGGGTTCAGTACAAGGTAGCAAAACATTTTGGAATGTACAAAGAAAATGTGTGTTTTTAGTGGAAATATAGTGTTCATGCAGTTGTTGTTCTAACTGTTTCAAAACGTGTAACTCACTGACTCGTGTCACAGTCAGCGGTCAGAAGTTTCCCATATAGGAGAAAGACACTGACCTTGACGTTCATGGTCTTATGGTTTTTCTTGGTTTTCTTGAGAAACTGCTTGAGGCTGCCTGAGGACATGTACTCTGTGATAAAGATGACCTGTCCAGCAGATAGCAGAAAGAGATACTATCAGGGTGCAGACCAAAGCAATCGATCCCAGTTCAGAGATACTGTCAGTGTGCAGACCAAACCAATAGATTCGGGTTTCAGAGATAAAGAGAGAGACATTTCCTAATAGAATGAGTGAGAATGACAGACCATAGAGATTGATCAAGATAGCAGACTTACCCGAGCTCGGCTCTCTTTCATGTCCAGCCAGTACTTATGGAATTTGACTATGTTTGGGTGCTCAACCTGCATCAGGTTCTCAAACATCTCTTTAATCTTCTCCTGAAAAAGAGATGGAGTGGGGAGAGGTTTGAGTACTTACGAGTAGCACAGATGGTTTGCCAAAATATACACTTTTAAACCATTGACTTGTACTTCCATTTGTGTGCTCGCTCTGGAGAATGGAAGTACATAGAATGGAACATACAGCCAGTGACAATAGAAACTCTGTCTGTGTCCCAAATGGCACCCTATTCCCTATATACACTGAGTATACCAAACATTAGGAACATCTTCCTAATATTGAGGTGCACCCCCTTTGGGTGATGGACCATTCTTGATACACGCGGGAAACAGTTGAGCGTGAAAAACCCAGCAGCATTGCAGTTCTTGACACACACCGGGTGCGTCTGTCACCTACTACCATACCCTGAATGGCAAACATACACAATCCATGTCTCAATTGTCTCAAGGCTTTAAAATCCTTCTTTAACCTGTCTCCTATCCTTCATCTACACTGATTGAAGTAACAAGTGACATCAATAAGGGATCATAGCTTTCACCGGGATACACCTGGTCAGTCTATGTGATGGAAAGACAGTGTTCTTAATGTTTTGTATACTCAGTGTAGTGCACTACTTTTTTATTAACCTTTATTTAACTAGGCAAGTCAGTTAAGAACAAATTCTTATTTTCAATGACGGCCTAGGAACAGTGGGTTAACTGCCTGTTCAGGGGCAGAACGACAGATTTGTACCTTGTCAGCTGTCAGCTTTTGACCTGGTCAAAAGTAGTGCACTATATAGGGAGTAGGGTGCTATTTGTGACATCCCCCTGTCTAACTTTGCCGTACCTCCTGTGCCTTGAAGACCTTCCTGTCATTGAAAAGCACCTCATTCCACACCACCTCGACTCCCTCCTCTGTGTCCATGGCCAGCGACGCACTCTCAACACCAGGGACATTACCTTGACTGATCTGCAGGGGGAGACAAACACACATGAGAGATCCCTCAAGCACTGCAGATGCTATAACTGAAGAGGAACAACCATAAATATGGCATGTGTGTTGTTGCAGACAATTTACTACATGTAGCCGCTATCATGAATAATTGAGATGTTTCCGAATCAGCTCTGTATGGCCGCAAAACCTCACAGGAGATCTATCTATTTTGAAAAGCTATAGATCCCGATTTCAAAACCTCACAGGAGATCTATCTATTTTGAAAAGCTATAGATCCCGATTTCAAAACCTCACAGGAGATCTATCTATTTTGAAAAGCTATAGATCCCGATTTCAAAACCTCAATGGAGACCGGTTTTCATTCATTAAATGGACGGATATGGATCTTATGTAAAAAAAAGCACTGATAACGTCAGACTACTAAAAACCTTATGCCCTGACCATCTGTGTCTGGATGATGTAAAAAGACAAGGGGGTGAGGATCAGAGATTCTGTCGGAGTGAAGAGATGGATTAATGAAAGAGCGAGACAAGGGGGGGGTGGGACAGAGAGCAAAAGGCAGAGATTGGGAGTAGGGGATTGGGAGATGAGCGATGGAGAGCAAGAGAAATTGGGAGTGAGGGATTGGGAGAGGGTGAGCCAGAGGATGAGATAAAGACAGAGGCAGAGAGTGAGGGACGGAAATATGTGTGAGAGTTGGAGGGGGAGGGGAGCCGGCTGCCGGGAGCATGTGCTGCTACCAGACTTATGAGGACACTGAGTCAGGGAAAAGGCCAGACTGACTCGGAGCGGAAACAGCGGCAGCACTGTTTGCGTCTGTGTTCCAGAGTCTGGCAGAGCTGACAAAGACAGACAGGCCCTGGGCTCCCATTCATTCCACCCTCAGATTAGCAGGGAGTACGCATTGACACAGCACTGAGATGATTGCTCAACCCAGAATACAACCAAAGAACAGTCAGTCACACACTACATCTCAAAGCCTGAGCTAAAACACACACACACGCTAACTTATCCCAATATTTTTCCCCTGATGGACAGATAACACCAAAGAGGCAAAAGAACATAGGTAGTGGTCAAACCTGTTCGTTACAGATACTGGTGGGCATCCCGCAGAGACCGAAGAATTCCGAGCAGGAGAAAGAACATCCGTTACTATGACACCGTCACATACAGCTACACATCTGGTGTAGCATGCTATTTCGTTTTGGGTGTCCTGTATTAAAGTTACTAGTTAAGTGTTCATAAGCAGTCAAGTTATGATTGAATGAACTATTAACGTATTGTTAAATAGTAATTACATAGTAGTAGCGCATTAGACATTTTCATAGGCGCCAATCACGAAATGAAGAAGCTCACAGTTCTAAATGGACTAAAAATGGCTTCTTTCACCACGGTTAATCAACAAGCCGACACCCAATCAACTGCCATAAATATACAGCCCAGATGACAGCGGCCTGACACATTGGTATCCTACCAGGCTGCTTTGGCCCAAGTGAGGTTGCAACACAGTGTGACCACACAATGCGCTTTTAGTATCACGGTTATGTCCCTGGCTAGAGCAAACCATTATCTGAGGTGTACTGTACACACCCTATCCATTTCATAGTTAAAACATTATTGTAAACACTGTTGGCTTTGTCCACAACACAACCAGCTGCGAGGTTCCAATACTCTCCTACTCGAAGTGCGGAGAGGCCTAATCGAGAGGGGGCTGCAGTGGGGAGATCTCTCTCTCTCTTTGTTCTACTCCTACTCAGTGAGGTATGATAAACTGATTATGGGGCAATACAGGGCAGGAAGTAGGAACACAATGCTCTGACATAGTGACCCTAATGGAGAGCCAGGGCTGGCTGGGAATTCCCAGCTAAAGCATGTCTACTGGGGCTACACAGGGACTCATGTTTGGGTGCTGTTGTATATTTTCTCTGGGTGTTACGAAACAGTTAGGCCCCTGTGCTGGACTTGGCTCCCGGAGTGTTTGGTGGGGTGGAGAGGTTGGGTGCTCAGTCATGGTAGGGTGAAACTAGTAAACAGCCTGTGATTGGCTGCCGAAGGGAGGTAGGTTAAGCGTGGGGAAAGGGTCGGTGGGTTCACGTCCAAACAACACAAACATCTACATTGATGTTTTGCTGATCAGACAGATTATCAGATAACAGAGGTAATTTCAGTAAATCTGTCTGAAAGGCTTTCTGTTGCTTGGAATATCTATTTAGTTTGATAGATTAACTACATGCTTGTTTATTTACATTAAGTGTAACCAGTCCATTTCCTGATACTAATAAACAAGGAAACTGGTCAGCTACATTTTAGACAGCCTTCAGTTATGTTAGTATGGATTAAAAAAAATAGGTCTTGATCACTTGCAAGTTGATCAAAAAAAGACGATGCCGATAACAACATAAATTTTCATATTGCTTGCAGTTCAGGAGTAGGTCCTACCTCTATCTACAGGAATCCACAGACAGTCAGCCACAGGTAAGCCCTGGCGAGTGACTGTCTGAGCTCAAGTGATCAGCACAGATTACCCGCAATCCTCCGACCCGGGGCGTTACCCCAAGGCCACACCGTTAATACACACTGTCCGTATGGTCAGGGGCTGTGCGTCCCCCGCGAACGTTGGTCTCCAACCCGCAGAGCTATGTCACAACGGGACACAGGCGACCGCGTCTCAGGACTATGATTTATACATTATAGTAGGCATAAATAGGCTTGTGGAGGCCCACCTCCGGCTCCATTCCAAACGCTACGTGAGGCCTGCCTCTCAAATGACAATCTAGTCCCTATTGCGCATTACTTTTGACCCGAACCATATGGCTATGGGCCCTGGTCAATAGTAGTGCCATTTGGGACGAAGTCCGGGTTGACTAAAGATCTGATCTCAGACCTCCCTGGACATAACCTGATTACAGATACACTCCTGGGCAACACACCAGTAGAGCCATCCCCAGTACACACAGAATGAGGAGGAGTAAAAGCTCATTCACATGTGGCACAAGGCCAGCATATTGTCTCTGTGTGTGTGTTAGAGACAGGGTGCTAGAATTAGTGCGGTGAGTCAGACCGAGAGGAGATAATGGAGGGAGGCTTAGGGGAGAGGTGGAAGGGAGGATGTTAAGGCCCTCTACAATGTGTCAGCTCGTCACTATCTATGGCCCTGCAGTGGGCGCCTCTGTCTCTGTACTGACCTATAGTCTCACTGTAGCAGAGAACAAATGAAAGAGTGCCGTTGTCTGAGGGAGAAACAATGTAAGCGTGTGGGTCCTGACAATAACAAAGCACTCAGTCTCCCCACTCTACCATGTTTCTCTTGCTCTCCGCCTCCTCCTACACCAATTTGAATACCGGATGACGAATCAGAGTAGGCCTACTGCACGACTACATTGAGTTACGTCAACTTAACATTAATAGTAGACTTGATACAGACCATTGAGTCTGCTGCAGCCAGAAAATCTGCATTACACCACACTGTGTGGCGCTGGCGTACAGTAGTGTATGTACATGAGGGAGTCTGTTTCCATGGTTTTCTGCCTTCTCTCTCTCTGAGGGTTGGCTGGGACCAAAGCAGAGCACGCATCAAAGAAGTGCCTCGGCTCCTTTGCTACGGAGGTGACTGTTGATGTGTGGCACACAGAACAGTGATTCCCAACGCCCTGGCAATGCAGATATAGAAGAATGGGTGGAGAGGTAGAGGAAGTTTGGCGCTCTTTTTGTTCTGCGATTCACTGGTTTTCCAACTAACAATTCCAGTGACATTCTTTACTTTGAACAAATGTAAAATAGTTTGTAATAATACAAAATGACGTCCATCACAACACTGCAAACCAAGGAATAACTTGAATGATATATGGAAAGTAAAACCACTTCCTAACATGGAATTTGTCATCGCTTAGCTCAGTCTCATTGTAAAGCTCATGTTCCTTCAAGGGAAAAGGCCCACTGCCAGGATCCACTACCAATTACCAAGACCCCCTGCCTTACTCGGTGACCTTCACAATCTGGACAGGTCACTGCGAATTTAGTCTAATGGCCCGTCCAAATAGAAGACTCTGTCCCTGTCAACTTCACAAAGAGATGTGATGGAGATAAGCTGACATCAAGTTTCACTTGTTAATTTCCTTAGAGGCCATGTCAAGAATGGAATGTAGGAGAGCAAGGCAGGCTGGGAGATCTTAAGTCCAGAGTCAGTAGTATCAAAGGCTGTACCAAAACACAAGAGCCGTTATTACACTCAAAGCACACTGTATGACGGAGGAAGCCTTGTTGATGTTGCCTGGAGAGCTTGAGTGGGAAGTGGAGACCGCAAGATTCCTAATCATTCCCCAAATGGATAACGGTCTATTTGTAACACCACTCAAATCAACTAATTGAAAACACACAACTTCATATGTGCTTGGACTTGCAATAACATGTTGCAAGAATGTTGACAGAACAGCCTTTCTGAGTTCTTTAAAAAGGTTCCCAGAACATTTCATTAAGTTGTGGGTACATTACAAGAGATAGGTTCCCAAAACGCAAAATACCTTCACAGTTGTGATGACATTCATACAATGTTTAAATTAGGTTGCACAGGACATTCCCTGTTGTAAGAATGAAATATGTCCGTTTTTAGGACGTCCATAGCATATTTGTTTTAGGTTGAAAAAATATTCCATTGATGTTCACGCAATATACATTTTAACTCATCTTGGAGGTCTTCAGAACAAAATATATTTAACATTTTCAGAAAATTTGTATTTCTTTAAAGTATAAGAAAGCAGATTGGAAAACACCCCTATTAGGTTTCTATAAAGATTAGAGGACCGTATTGTAGGTGATATAGAGACACAATGCATTTGTATTTCATTCACAGGACATTTAATCATACAAAAACACAACCATAATTTTGACATGTCATATGTTGACAATCTGCACGTGGGGTTTGAAACTGCAATTATTGGTTCCCAATCCAGGTCTTTAATCCTCTGCACTACTAGAGAAGCTCTTGTAGATCTTCTTTTTTTCAGTATATAGCCATGTTAGTATGGTCAATCAAGAATTCCATGCTTCCTTTTTTAATCTTCTTGGACATAAGTAACCCAGGACAATACTGGCAACTCGGTTATTCACCATCACTTCCCCCCCATCCTCTTTATATGCTGCATACTTCCGGGTCCATATTTACAAAGTATCCAAGGCTATGAGTGCTGATCTAGGATCATTTCTGTTTTTCTGATCATGACCATATAATGTGTCTCAAAGTAAGAATTATATTGGGAGCGTTTGGACAGTCGACAGTTTTTGTGTTTCGGGAACATATATTTTGCGATGTCCCCACAATGTTCCCACCAGACACTTCCCAAAACCCTAATGAAACATTCTGGGAACCATTAAAGAACAAGACGAAATGTGCTATGGGAACGTTCTTGTAACATCGGGTGAATTTTTTTTTGCTCCCTAAAAGAAACATTGTAGAATCATCTGCATCATTCCCTCTCTTTGTCCGCTGTCTCCAGTGTGTTGTGCTTCAGTTAGTACCAGGGTTAAAAGATTACACTAGCCACATTGTCCTTGTTCCCCTTGTCTGCCTTGTGACAAAGCTCTGTATTTAGAGCGCCAGTGGGGGAGAGAGATGACTAAAACACAATCCCATTCTAGAAGTTAAAAGTCATCTGGTCTATGATGTGATAAGCATTAGAATGAGTGTTGAACAGCCTCTTTATATAAGCCAATCTGCTCAGTCTGGTGAAAAGGAGTCTTTGATCTCATCTCCACCTCTAAAAGAGATGTGGGTGTCTTCGTTTTCGCATATGATGTGTGTGCCTGTGTGTGTGTGTGTCTCTCACCTCTGGTTAATTCATGCGAAGGCCTTCCTTTCCATTCTAACACTGTAACCTCAAGTGTTCTACTGCTCACTAGACACATCCAGAACAGAGCACACCAATCTACGCAGCTTTTACTGCGGCCAAGAGGAAAATAAAAAGAAGGGTTGTAATCTAGTTGATTCCTTTTTCAGGGTAGACCTCTTGAGTTTGGACCGAAGAGATCAGGTGCTCTTAATTGATTGCAATCATCTAGGCCGACAAAAAGAGCACGGACCTAAACACAAACCCTCTCGCACTGACAAACAGTCTGGCTAGAGTAGACTGCCGGTACAGTATATGGATTTGCAAATCATGTTCACAATTGATGGTTGTGTCTGATGTGGCAAACACATTAACCCCTTATCTGATTAATTTATTAGAATATTAAGATTTATAGTCTCTACGTTGCTCTGAGATCCATCCTTCCCTGTGACTCGACCATATTGGGCATGATGAATTGGTGGTACCAGATAAGCACCTTAGTCACCAGCACCAGGGCATGTGATAGAAACACAACTGTCATCAAGAGACAATTTACAGAGAATAGGCTATAGGCATAACTTACTACAGACAGAAAACACCCTGCCTTATCACAGAGAAAACCCATAACCATGCTTGGCTTTCTTTGTGGAAGGCCATCGTGACAGGGACATTGCTCTTTTGTACAAGGGAGAGATACAGTATCAGAGGTTGGCCTTTGTATTACTAAGACTAAACTAGGTGTTGATAATGAGGCCTAGGCTATGTGCTCGAAGAGGTGAAGCGAGAGGGATAACTGGGCCTAAAATCTGTCTTCTCCAGCAGGTGCCGTTTTTCACCCACCAAACAAGGAGTTTTTGTATGGAGGTCAATGAGAGAGTGTCGAATTTGGTCAACAAAAAATGGAATGGCTTATTTGCTACGTGTGATTTATTTGATCGAATAGACGTTTTGTAATGCTTAGGCTGTTACGAGTGTACTGACAACTTTTAGAAAAAACACTTTATATCGGAAATTGTGCCTGTTGTTCACACGCGTATCTGCCCTTTCATTGGCTAGAATGTTCCCACCTGATCTTGCCTCCTCTCGACTGCCTTCCATTTTTAAAGCGGCCACTTGAGTATCTGGTCAATTGAATAATAATAATCTGTGGTGCTCGTCAAGACTACAAAATTGAGGTTTAGGTTGTCCTATGCGCTTTAATCAAGGATTCCATTTAGATTCCACAGACAAAACTAGGTGTTGATGATGATTAGGCTTCTGTTTGTGCTCGTCAAGTCTCAAAAATGGAGGTTTAGATTGTTGCTCCTGCTGTGAAAACTCAAGGGTAATGAGCCTGACTCTTTGCGCACGTCGTTTTTAATGAAGCAAACATTTCCCAAATCAAAGGGGTTTCATTGTTCCAGCCCCCACAGGATACCCATATACCAAGTAATAGTGATAGCTTTTTCGGTAAGCCAGATCTTCTGCCTCTGTTCACCTAAAAGAGACGTTTATTAGGCTCCCAAATGGCTCTTTGTTCAGTAGTCCTTAACTTCTTTGGGACTGGGGGGCAGTACTGAGTAGCTTGGATGAATAAGGTGCCCAGAATAAACTGCCTGCTACTCAGGCCCAGTTGCTAATATATGCATATAGATTTGGATAGAAAACACTCTGAAGTTTCTAAAACTGTTTGAATGATGTCTGTGAGTATAACAGAACTCACATGGCAGGCAAAAACCAGAGGAAAAAATCCAACCAGGAAGTGGGAAATCTGAGGTTTGTAGTTTTTCAAGTCATTGCCCAATAAATATACAGTGTCTATGGGGTCATATAGCACTTCCTAAGGCTTCCACTAGATGTCAACAGTCTTTAGAACCTTGCTTGTGTCACGTTCGTTATACGAATGAGACCAAGGCGCAGCGTGGTATGAGTACATTCTAATTTATTAAAAGAATGAACACTGAACAAACTAACAACAAAACAAACCATGAAGCTAATATGAATAGTGCAGACAGGCAACTAAACATAGAACAAGATCCCACAAGCACCAAAGGGAAATGGCTACCTAAATATGATCCCCAATCAGAGACAACTATAAACAGCTGCCTCTGATTGGGAACCATATCAGGCCACCATAGACATACAAAACCCCTAGACAATACAAAAACTAGCATACCCACCCTGGTCACAGGGGCAGCAGGGTAGGAAGGTTGCAAGTTCAAATCCCAGAGTTGACAAGGTACAAATCTGTCGTTCTACCCCTGTACAGGTAGTTGACCCACTGTTCCTAGGCCGTCATTGAAAATAATAATTTGTTCTTAACTGACTTGCCTAGTTAAATAAAAGGTATAATTTAGATATAAGGTATAACCAAAATACTAAGAAAACAGAGATATCTCAGGTCAGGGTGTGACAGTTTGATTCTTCTACTGTGAAGGAGGGGGGAATGGGAGCTGAATGAGTCAAAGGTCTGCCAGACTGGAATAAGGTGAGAGCGACCTGCGTTTCTACAGACAAAGGAATTCTCCGGTTGGAAGATTTATGTTAAAAACATCCTAAAGATTGATTCTATACTTCGTTTGACATGTTTCTACGAACTGTAATATGACATTTCATCTGGACTTGCCCATGCATTGTGAGTTTGGATTGTGTACTAAACGCACAAACAAAAAGGAGGTATTTGGACATAAATGATGGACTTTACTGAACAAATCAAACATTTATTGTGGAACTGGGATTCCTGGGAGTGTATTCTGATGAAGATCATCAAAGGTAAGTGAATATTTATAATGCTATTTCAGCAAAAAAAGAAACATCTCTTTTTCAGGATTTTGTCATTCAAAGACAATGAGTAAAAATCCAAATAACTTCACAGATCTTCACTGTAAAGGGTTTAAACACTGTTTCCCATGCTTGTTCAATGAACCATAAACAATTAATGAACATGCACCTGTGGAACGGTCGTTAAGACACTAACAGCTTACAGATGGTAGGCAATTAAGGTTATGAAAACTTAGGACACTAGAGGCCTTTCTACTGAAAGACACCAAAAGAAAGATGCCCAGGGTCACTGCTCATCTGCGTGAATGTGCCTTAGGCATGCTGCAAGGAGGCATGAGGACTGCAGATGTGGCCAGGGCAATAAATTGCAATGTCCGTACTGTGAGACGCCTAAGACAGCGCTACAGGGAGACAGGACGGACAGCTGATCATCCTCGCATTGGCAGACCACGTGTAACATCACCTGCACATTGGTACATCCGAACATCACCCCTGCGGGACAGGTACAGGATGGTAACAACAACTGCCCAAGTTACACCAGGAACGCACAATCCCTCCGTCAGTGCTCAGACTGTCCACAATAGGCTGAGAGAGGCTGGACTGAGGGCTTGTAGGCCTGTTGTAAGGCAGGTCCTCACCAGACATCACCGGCAATGCTATGGGCACAAACCCACCGTCGCTGGACCAGACAGGACTGGCAAAAAGTGCACTTCACTGACGAGTCGCGGTCTCAGGGGTGATGGTCATATTCGCGTTTATCGCTGAAGGAATGAGTGTTACACCGAGGCCTGTACTCTGGAGCGGGATCAATTTGGAGGTGGAGGGTCCGTCATGGTCTGGGGTGGTGTGTCACAGCATCATCGGACTGAGCTTGTTGTCATTGCAGGCAATGTCAATTCTGTGCGTTACAGGGAAGACATCCTCCTCCCTCATGTGGTACCCTTCCTGCAGGCTCATCCTGACATGACAATGCCACCAGCCATACTGCTCCTTCTGTGCGTGATTTCCTGCAAGACAGGAATGTCAGTGTTCTGCCATGGCCAGGGAAGAGCCCGGATCTCAATCCCATTGAGCACATCTGGGACCTTTTGGATCGGAGGGTGAGGGCTAGCACCATTCCCCCCAGAAATGTCTGGGAACTTGCAGGTGCCTTGGTGGAAGAGTAGGGTAACATCTCACAGCAAGAACTGGCACATCTGGTGCGGTCCATGAAGAGGAGATGCACTGCTGTACTTAATGCAGCACATGGCCACACCAGATACTGACGGTTACTTTTGATTTTGAACCCCACTTTGTTCAGGGACACATGATTCCATTTCTGTTTGTCACATGTCTGTGGAACTTGTTCAGTTTATGTCTCAGTTGTTGAATCTTGTTATGTTCATACAAATATTTACACATGTTAAGTTTGCTGAAAATAAACACTGTTGATGTTAGGAGGATGTTTCTTTTTTTGCCGAGTTTATATATATATTTTTGTTCTATATATATATATATATATATATTTTTTTTTATTAATCTGTTATTTTACCAGGTAAGTTGACTGAGAACATGTTATATATATATATATATATATATATATATATATATATATATATATATATATATATATATATATATATACACACACATAGTGCAATCGGAAAGTATTCAGACCCCTTGTCTTTTTCCCCAAAAATGTACGTTACAGTTTTATTCTAAAATTGATTAAATTGTTTATTTCTCTCAAACTACACACATGATTAAAGCAAAAACAGGTTTTTAGAATGTTTTTCAAATGTATTAAAAATTAAAAACAGAAATATAAAAGGCACAAATATAACATGTACATAAGTATTCAGACTCTTTACTCAGTACTTTGTTGAAGCACCTTTGGCAGAGATTACAGCCTGAGTCTTCTTGGGTATGACGCTACAAGCTTGGCACAACTGTCATTGGGGAGTTTCTCACATTTTTCTCTGCAGATCCTCTTAAGTTCTGTCAGGTTGGCTGGGGAGCGTCGCTTCACAGTGATTTTCCGGTCTCTCCAGAGATGTTCGATCGGGTTCAAGTCCAGGCTCTGGCTGGGACACTCTAGGACATTCTCGGATATGTCCCGAAGCCACTCCTGAGTTGTCTTGGCTGTGTGCTTAGGGTTGTTGTCCTGATGGAAAGTGAACCTTTGCCCCAGTCTGAGGTCCTGAGCGCTCTGGAGCAGGTTTTCATCAAGGATCTCTCTGTACTTTTCTCTATTCATCTTTCCCTTGATCCTGACTAGTCTCCCAGTCCCTGCCACTGACAAACATCCCCACTGCATGATGCTGCCACCACCATGCTTCACCGTAGGGATGGTGCCAGTTTTCCTCCAGACATGACACTTGGCATTCAGGCCAAAGAGTTCAATCTTGGTTTCATCAGACCAGAGAATCTTGTTTCTCATGGTGTGAGATTCCTTTAGGTGCCTTTTGGCAAACTCCATGCAGGCTGTCATGTGCCTCTTACTGAGGAGTGGCTTCCATCTGGTTACTCTACCATAAAGGCCTGAGTGCTGCAGAGATAGCTGTCCTTCTGGAAGGTTCTCCTATCTCCACAGATGAACTCTGAAGCTCTGTCAGAGTGACTATTGGGTTCTTGGTCCCATCCCTGATCAAGGCCATTCTCCACTGATTGTTCAATTTGGCCGTGCGGCCAGCTCTAGGAAGAGTCTTGGTGGTTCCAAACTTCTTTAATTTAAGAATGATAGAGGCCACTGTGTTCTTGGGGACTTTCAGTAGGCTTATGTCATTGGGCAGCTCGCGGCTGGGCCTCCCTTTTGTAGTCCGTAATAATTTGCAAGCCCTGCAACTTCTGATGTGCGTCGGAGCCGGTGTAGTAGGATTCAATCTTAGTCCTGTATTTATGCTTTGCCTGTTTGCTGGTTCAACTGAGGGCATAGCGGAATTTCTTATAAGCGTCTGGGATAGAGTCCCGCTCCTTGAAAGCAGCAGCTCAACCCTTAGCTCAGTGTGGATGTTGCCTGTAATCCATAGCTCCTCTGGATGAGCATTTTCTTGTTTGCTTATGGCTTTATACAGCTCTTTGATTGTGGTCTCAGTGCCAGTATTGGTTTGTGTTGGTAATTAGACTGCTACAAAAAATATAGATGAAAACCCTCTTGGTAAATAGTGTGGTCTATAGCTTATCATGAGATACTCTACCTCAGGTGACCAAAACCTTGAGACTTCCTTAAATATTTGATTTTGCGCACCAGCTGTTATTGAGAAATAGGCACAGACCACCATCCCTTGTCTTGAACAGAGCTCATAGTCTTGAATGGAGCTTATCCATTTTATTCTCCAGTGATTAGACGTTGGACAATAAGACAGATGGTAGAGGTGGGTTACCCACTCGCCAACGAATTCTCACAAGGCAACCGGACCTGCGTATTTTCTTCATGCGAACGATGGAGATTTGGGCCTGGTCTGGTATCTGGTGTAAATCATTTGTGTCCGACTCATTAAATAAAATATCTTTGCCCAGTCGAGGTGAGTAATCACTGTTCTGATATCCAGAAGTTATTTTCGGTCATAAGAGACGGTGGCAGAAACATTGTGTACAAAATAAGTGGGGTCCCAGGAAAGAGTTTGGGAAACCCTGGTCTATGTCATGGAAAGAGCAGGTGCTCTTAATGGTTTCCATACTCGGCGTATATTTAAGCAAAAATGCCTGTGGGGGTGTGGTGCTGTGATGTGGTTGGACCCAGTTGCAGAGAAGAGACCAGACGAGGAATGGTTAAGGATAAACATAAATACTTCACTGATAAACAGTTGCCGCAGGATCACAGTACACTGGGGAAAAACAACAAACAATAAGTCTCAAAAACTCACTCAGGAAACACAGACAGAGACAGACAGACAGACAGACCAGACCAGACCAGACCAGACCAGACCAGACCAGACCAGACCAGACCATTTAAGCTCCTGCAAAGGAAACCAGAAAACACACCTCTTTTAACAGGGAACTCGTGAGTAATAAGACACACCTGAGTGTCATTAATGTCTCTAGGATGGTCTCTGCCCCCCTCTGGTGACAGGTGGAACCATGACAGGTACAGTATATGGCCAATATACCATGGCTAAGGGCTGTTCTTAGGCAAATCAAATCAAATCAAATCAAATTTTATTTGTCACATACACATGGTTAGCAGATGTTAATGCGAGTGTAGCGAAATGCTTGTGCTTCTAGTTCCGACAATGCAGTAATAACGAGCAAGTAATCTAACTAACAATTCCAAAAAAAAACTACTGTCTTATACACAGTGTAAGGGGATAAAGAATATGTACATAAGGATATATGAATGAGTGATGGTACAGAGCAGCATAGGCAAGATACAGTAGATGATATCGAGTACAGTATATACATATGAGATAAGTATGTAAACCAAGTGGCATAGTTAAAGTGGCTAGTGATACATGTATTACATAAGGATGCAGTCGATGATATAGAGTACAGTATCAACGTATGCATATGAAATGAACAATGTAGGGTAAGTAACATTATATAAGGTAGCATTGTTTAAAGTGGCTAGTGATATATTTACATAATTTCCCATCAATTCCCATGATTAAAGTGGCTGGAGTAGAGTCAGTGTCATTGACAGTGTGTTGGCAGTAGCCACTCAATGTTAGTGGTGGCTGTTTAACAGTCTGATGGCCTTGAGATAGAAGCTGTTTTTCAGTCTCTCGGTCCCAGCTTTGATGCACCTGTACTGGCCTCGCCTTCTGGATGACAGCGGGGTGAACAGGCAGTGGCTCGGGTGGTTGATGTCCTTGATGATCTTTATGGCCTTCCTGTAGCATCGGGTGGTGTAGGTGTCCTGGAGGGCAGGTAGTTTGCCCCCGGTGATGCGTTGTGCAGACCTCACTACCCTCTGGAGAGCCTTACGGTTGAGGGCGGTGCAGTTGCCATACCAGGCGGTGATACAGCCCGCCAGGATGCTCTCGATTGTGCATCTGTAGAAGTTTGTGAGTGCTTTTGGTGACAAGCCTCAGCCTCCTGAGGTTGAAGAGGCGCTGCTGCGCCTTCCTCACGATGCTGTCTGTGTGAGTGGACCAATTCAGTTTGTCTGTGATGTGTATGCCGAGGAACTTAAAACTTGCTACCCTCTCCACTACTGTTCCATCGATGTGGATGGGGGTGTTCCCTCTGCTGTTTCCTGAAGTCCACAATCATCTCCTTAGTTTTGTTGACGTTGAGTGTGAGGTTATTTTCCTGACACCACACTCCGAGGGCCCTCACCTCCTCCCTGTAGGCCGTCTCTTTGTTGGTAATCAAGCCTACCACTGTTGTGTCGTCCGCAAACTTGATGATTGAGTTGGAGGCGTGCATGGCCACGCAGTCGTGGGTGAACAGGGAGTACAGGAGGGGCTCAGAACGCACCCTTGTGGGGCCCCAGTGTTGAGGATCAGCGGGGAGGAGATGTTGTTGCCTACCCTCACCACCTGGGGGCGGCCCGTCAGGAAGTCCAGTACCCAGTTGCACAGGGCGGGGTCGAGACCCAGGGTCTCGAGCTTGGAGGGGTACTATGGTGTTGAATGCCGAGCTGTAGTCGATGAACAGCATTCTCACATAGGTATTCCTCTTGTCCAGATGGGTTAGGGCAGTGTGCAGTGTGGTTGAGATTGCATCGTCTGTGGACCTATTTGGGCGGTAAGCAAATTGGAGTGGGTCAAGGGTGTCAGGTAGGGTGGAGGTGATATGGTCCTTGACTAGTCTCTCAAAGCACTTCATGATGACGGATGTGAGTGCTACGGGCGGTAGTCGTTTAGCTCAGTTACCTTAGCTTTCTTGGGAACAGGAACAATGGTGGCCCTCTTGAAGCATGTGGGAACAGCAGACTGGTATAGGGATTGGTTGAATATGTCCGTAAACACACCGGCCAGCTGGTCTGCGCATGCTCTGAGGGCGCGGCTGGGGATGCCGTCTGGGCCTGCAGCCTTGCGAGGTTAACACGTTTAAATGTCTTACTCACTTCGGCTGCAGTGAAGGAGAGACCGCATGATTCCGTTGCAGGCCGTGTCAGTGGCACTGTATTGTCCTCAAAGCGGGCAAAAAGTTATTTAGTCTGCCTGGGAGCAAGACATCCTGGTCCGTGACTGGGCTGGGTTTCTTCCTGTAGTCCGTGATTGACTGTAGACCCTGCCACATACCTCTTGTGTCTGAGCCGTTGAATTGAGATTCTACTTTGTCTCTGTACTGGCGCTTAGCTTGTTTGATAGCCTTGCGGAGGGAATAGCTGCACTGTTTGTATTCAGTCATGTTACCAGACACCTTGCCCTGATTAAAAGCAGTGGTTCGTGCCTTCAGTTTCACACGAATGCTGCCATCAATCCACGGTTTCTGGTTAGGGAATGTTTTAATCGTTGCTATGGGAACGACATCTTCAACGCACGTTCTAATGAACTCGCACACCGTATCAGCGTATTCGTCAATGTTGTTGTCTGACGCAATACGAAACATCTCCCAGTCCACGTGATGGAAGCAGTCTTGGAGTGTGGAGTCAGCTTGGTCGGACCAGCGTTGGACAGACCTCAGCGTGGGAGCTTCTTGTTTTAGTTTCTGTCTGTAGGCAGGGATCAACAAAATGGAGTCGTGGTCAGCTTTTCCGAAAGGGGGCGGGGCAGGGCCTTATATGCGTCGCGGAAGTTAGAGTAACAATGATCCAGGGTCTTTCCACCCCTGGTTGCGCAATCAATATGCTGATAAAATTTGGGGAGTCTTGTTTTCAGATTAGCCTTGTTAAAATCCCCAGCTACAATGAATGCAGCCTCCGGATAAATCGTTTCCAGTTTGCAGAGAGTTAAATAAAGTTCGTTCAGAGCCATCGATGTGTCTGCTTGGGGGGGATATATACGGCTGTGATTATAATCGAAGAGAATTCTCTTGGTAGATAATGCGGTCTACATTTGATTGTGAGGAATTCTAAATCAGGTGAACAGAAGGATTTGAGTTCCTGTATGTTTCCTTCATCACACCATGTCACGTTGGCCATAAGGCATACGCCCCCGCCCGTCTTCTTACCAGAGAGATGTTTGTTTCTGTCGGCGCGATGCGTGGAGAAACCCGCTGGCTGCACCGCTTCGGATTGCGTCTCTCCAGTGAGCCATGTTTCCGTGAAGCAGAGAACGTTACAGTCTCTGATGTCCCTCTGGAATGCTACCCTTGCTCGGATTTCATCAACCTTGTTGTCAAGAGACTGGACATTGGCAAGAAGAATGCTGGGGAGTGGTGCACGATGTGCCCGTCTCCGGAGTCTGACCAGAAGACCGCTTCGTTTCCCTCTTTTTCTGAGTCGTTTTTTTTTTGGTCGCTGCATGTGATCCACTCGGTTACACTGGTTGTAAGGCAGAACTCAGGATCCGCATCGCGAAAAACATATTCTTGGTCGTACTGATGGTGGCACGATGCAGCGCTGTGTACCTGAATACAGCCCTTAGCCGTGGTATATTGGCAATATACCAAACACTCGAGGTGCCTTATTGCTGTCATAAACTGGTTATGTAATGAGAGCAGTAAAAATACATGTTTTGTCATACCCGTGGTATACGGTCTGATATATAACGGCTTCAATCAGCATTCAGGGTTCGAACCACCCAGTTTATAATAGCTGTTATACAGCTTGTTTCACACATTCTTCAACTTCAACGAGAATGACTCCAATGATTAAAGAATGTCATGCATGGGGGATTTATGACGATCAATGTGACTGTCATCCTCCAACAGGCCAGTTGCAACGCAACATTATGGAGATCATGTGTACGGCATACCACTTTTAGCTGCATTTCCAAATCACCACTTAAAGTGAGGAACTAGATCTTCCACTAATGCAGACAACAATACTAAATCAAATGGATGTTTATACCTTCCAAGACCATAAACATAATTTCATGAGGGAATCAGAAGCAGGGCCTCCATTTTAATTATTATCTTTGGGTGGAAATCTGGTCCTGCTTTGCTCAGCAGCTGGAGCCCTTTCAGGCAATTACATTCATTTGCACCTCTACAATGCTGGCAGCAGCCAGTCGTGAGAATAAAAAAACATTCAAATGGCAGATGTACAAAACAAAGATGGAGAGTGTTAAAAAATGTGTCATTTTTGGTGAACAAAAACAGTCCAATTCCAGGAAGAGGGATTAGAACTGGGTGAGACTTTTTCACGACACAGTCAGTCAGTCAGTCAGTCAGTCAGTCGGTCAGTCAGTCGGTCGGGCAGCTGGGCTAATGGGACGTGTGTTTGCTTTGACCTGAATCTGGCATCCGTCCCACTCCTTCAAAACATCTGGGATTGACTTGGTTCCCGGAGAGGCTTATTAGAGCCTGGCAAAGTCCACCCATGTATTAAAGTTCTCCATAAAGAGTGGTAATTGCTGCCCACTGGATTACCCAATTCATGCTTGTAAATCACACATACTGCTTGTTTAAAGGGCTACGGCAGAACCAGAGGAGGAGGAACAACAGGGTCTCAGTCTGAACCTCCTGCAAAACCTCAGAGGTCGAACAAGTTCAGCACTGTGCCAGGAAGAGTAGGCAAGAGGTAACACAGGGTGAAAGCTAACAGCTTGGCTTGATTTGGCCAGTTTGGCAAAGACATAAGTTTGCACTATTTGACACGTAAAGGCTTCTGCATGTCTCAGTTTGGCTAGCGCCTAGCCAAAAGAGTGTGCTTGCATACTCCCTTCAAAGACCTTTGCCTGAAAAATTAGAAAAGGCAGCAATAGTGCTGTTTGTCCATCTTAAGATGCCGTGGGCAGTATACACTTCAACAAAATAGTCCGAACTGAATGTCGGACACATCCAATGGGCATTATCTCACACCTAGAGAAGATTGTAAAAGGTCGGCACAATATCTGGTAAGGGATGGAATGCGCTTAACTCTTATTCTCTTCAGCTTGTGTGGCCTACCACTTTACGGCTGAGCCGTTGTTGCTCCTAGATGTTTCGACTTCACAGCACTTACAGTTGACCGGGGCAGCTTTAACAGGGCAGAAATTTGATGAACTGACTTGTTGGAAAGGTGGCCTCCTATGACAGTGCCACGTTGAAAGTCCCTGAGCTCTTCAGTATGGCCATTCTATTGCCAATGTTTGTATATGGAGATTGCATAGCTGTGTGGTCGATTTTATACACCTGTCAGCAAAGGGTGTGGCTGAAATAGCCGAATCCACTAATTTGAAGGGGTGTCCACATACTTTTGTATATATAGTGTATTTACTACAATCACTCTTTAATAAATATCCAATGCCACTTCCCCTGAGCTGTCCACAAAGACAGCCTACTGCACTAGTAAAGCTATGTCTCATAAGCTCATAGCAGGAGGCCATTCACAGAAGCCAGAGCTATGTTAAATTCATGAAGAGTCGATCGGTGTTGAGTCACATTTTATTCTTCTCTGGCCCCTGCATGCAAAAGACCTGCTTACTTCTCGCCAGGCTGCTGAAACAAGAATGAGATGCATTCAAATTTGAAAATGCAAATCTCCTATAATCCCTTAAGCATGGAGGAGAGGAGTTATTTTTATTGAGGTGGTGGTGAGATTTCTTCTGCCATGGTAATGATTATGGACAATAATGCGAGAGAGCATATGAACTTGGAGGGTTCTGAGGGATTGACAGGTAAATAATAAGGTTAGATGTGGGTTTAGGTAAAGAAGCCTACACCTCTAACAAAATGCTTCTTGGGTTAAGGTTGCATGACATCTCTAGTTTTTGGAAAGTCTGGTTTTAGTCTGAGGGAAAAAGCATTTGAAGTAGGAATGTTAATGTTTTGTTGGCCTCATGACCTTGCTCCTTCCTGTAGGCCCCTTAATCCTCTCATGCTGGTTGGGGGGAGGGGGATGACCTTTGGGTTCAATAATGAGACTGCAAGACTGTTATTCTTCGGACTTGTAATAGTTTTGACCCTGTTGCTATGCTTTGAGGCATCTTGGCTATACAATTGCACATACTGTGTCTTCAGCCTATAGAGCACTGATAGGCGAATACGGTATATCCTAGACTGTCACCCCACCACTAAACGTAAAATGCGACAGAGAGCGTCCTACACATCGAGCACTTATCCTCGCGTTTGCCCAACACTGTGAGTCAAAAACTGAATTTGACATAGGGACTCATACAGCTGTGAATCAGCTGCGAGCTGTTGCTCAAAACCAGAATTCCTCACAAAACTACAGGAGCCAATGCCTTACATGAGTCATGGCATTTATTCTCTCAGACACGGCGCAAATGACTAAAAGCAACTTTCAAAGAGAGAGGCGCCATCTCCTTTGCATCGAACAAGATGGATATTAATATTTCATGCAGAATAGGAAAATGGAGGCCAATTGAAAAAGCTCTACTTCTCCCTACTGTCAATGAGAAATGGGAGAGAAACGGATCAGCGGATGCCTTATGCTTTAAATTATGCAAATCTTACTGGCTCTGTCAGTAGTAATATGCACTTTTCAGATGTATCTCTAGTACTCATAATGAACATGTCAGAATGAAGGAAGAAGTAGGAAGAATGTTAATCAAATCAACCACACAAAACAGGGCTAAAATCAACAATTTGCCACTGAAACGGCTATGGGCCAAAGAGTAACGCTTGAGTTTTGACATTGAGAATTACACACCAGTGGCAGTCTCAAACTGCAAAGTGACACTGTGGCATGGATCCAAGGTGGCAGGGAAGTCATGACATTTAGACAACGGTAACATCTACGGAGGAGGCTTGCAGGAGGCGTCAGCCATTCCTCAAAGATTTCGTCCCATGCCAGCTCCCTTGTCAGAGGGAGCGCGGGAATGAGAAGACTCAAGTGGAAAACGGTGACGGATACCGCACTGTGTACGACGGCCCTAAAGGGCCTCATCAATGAACGCTCTCACATGTTGTCAATGGCTTAATAAAGTCCTCTCTTGCCACACAAATGTCCATACTCATGACCTACCAAGGTAATATAGGCCTAATCAGTTCAGACATTACACTAGCACAATAGCGGTATCCATCAGTGCGACATATCAAGCATTACAAGTGAAAAACGTTTAAAATTGCAGCACTTTTTTCAAACAAGAGGATCGAGAGGATCGCCGCCCCTGTTAACGACAGACTCGAATTGGTTGGGTTGGACACCATCTGGTCTGTTGTTTGCTTTGACGGAGCTCCTGCCTCGTTCAGATCTCAGCCCCATGACACTGGGCGATATGGGTTCACACCGTGTCCTGGCAACATGATCTATCCACACTACTGCACCTGACAGACACTATTCTTAGCCCAGGCCAGGAAGACCTTTCTCTTTCTCTCGTTGCACTCCTCTTGGTACTCCAGGGTCATGTTCATTCGGCAACCAACGGGGGGGTTCAATGAGAAATGCTCATTTGCGTTTTCCATTGCAAAACATTTTACATTGTGTGTGCCCTAATGTACACAACCCAGGCTGCAGTGGAGAGAGACTGAGCTGGGGCCGTTAGTGGACCTGGTTTAGGCACAGCAGGCAGCCAGCCACTCCAAGTCTTCCCTACCAGGTGGCCAGAGGGTAAATAATACCTGGAAATGCCATGTGCTGTGCTGTGTGAAAGGCTTGACAGCCTATTGTAGACACTGACTGGCAGTTGTTAGGATTACATCTTTCGTTTCTGCTCCCTGACATCAGACAGTAATAGGCCACTTAAGAAGATTGATCACCAATGTCAGTTATTTCATTAACGCTTTTCTAGCATTTATTAACACCTCTGAACTATCCATCTGTGTTTGCTAGAGTAGGAATGTGCATGGCAGCATATTTTCTATACGTTTGTTTCAAAGGCAAACACAACGTCATTTCATGAAAGTGTATGACCAATGGCTGAGATAAACCCGATTTGTGTGGCAACAATGTTTTATTATTAGTTAGGAGAGTGTTTAAAAGCCACCGACAGATCAACTCGATGCTGTATCTGGAGTGATGTGAATATTAACTAGTGTGGTAAAATGCAGAGTTGGAAATAGTATTAGTGTGCAGTCGTGCTAGCTGCTGGTGTAACTACTCTCATGTCTGGCAGACCCATAAAAGGAGGGCCATAAAACATGTCTTCACAACCAACAAAGGTCAATTACAGTGGGGTGTGAAATTATAGACACCCTTAATAAAGATGAGCAAAAATGACTATATAAAATAAATAATTAAATTACTGAGCTATGTTGTATGCTCCAAAGAATTAGGAAATTATATTATTTTATACTAATACAATTACTCAGGAGGAAGAGATTTTGTTTAACAAGTACTACATTTTTTCTTTCATTTAGGTAGGAGTCAAAATTATTGACACCCCTGTTTTCAATTCCCTTTCAGTACATCACCGTGCGAGGATTGGACTGAGATTGAGACGAATGGCGATTTTGTGGCCAATTCACCATTTATTTGTGGATTTTGATGTGTGCTTGGAGTTATCTCACTTTATGATCCTCTTATAGTCAAGTTTCAGCCTCATGGCAGAGGCAACCAGGTTTTTGGCAAAAATATCCCGGTACTGGGGGAAGTTCATGATGCCATTGACCTTAACAAGGACCCCAGGACCAGTAGGTATGGGGTTCTTTTCTGCTGATGCATTCTCATTTCGACACCAAACCCACCACTGGTGTATGTGGCCAAAGAGCTCTATTTTCATGGCATCTGACCAAAGCACCGGTTCCAATCCAAGTGCCAATGCCGTTTAACATGCTCTGCCCAAGCCTAAACAGGGCTGTCAATCATTTTGACACCTACTTTTTCGAGAGAAAAAAAGTATTACATGTTGAACAAAATCTCTTTCTCTGAGCAATAGTATTCGTTTAAAATAATATAATTTCCTAATTCTTTGGAGCATATAATAAACTCAGTATTTGAATTATTTATTTTATACAGTCATTTTTGCTTATCTTTATCAAGGGTGCTAATCATTTCGGACCCCACTGTACATTTGTAGAGGATGACAATGTACAGTACGCCTTCGGTGTGGACTGTGGAGTATCAAATGAGGGGTACACTGTACATTATGCCCAAGGCGAGATTCCCGTGCCATCTTAACTCCTCTGCTGTTCAGTGATACACTGTCTGCCTGCCGCTATGTCATAAAACCATTCATTCATAAATCTCCTGAAGCACCCAAAGAGGGTGAACATTATATCACTACTTCATGCAAACAGTGGCCATCATTCCAGGTGAGAAAACCTCCTGTCGACGCACAGATTTGAAGCCAATTCTGAGACCAGGTCTTGTGGTAACGGTAGCCAGGCGTGCTACACTTTAGTAATGTATGTTGGGTCAATGGTTTGTTATGATGGATCAGGTTTAACTGCAGTCTTATTCTATATCTTCATTAAGGAGGTCCTCCCTTAAAGGCAAGATATTCCAACACGAACATCGGCCATGCGCAGAGGGTGACCAG
The DNA here is from genome assembly GCF_018296145.1 of Oncorhynchus tshawytscha. Classification (NCBI taxonomy): domain Eukaryota; kingdom Metazoa; phylum Chordata; class Actinopteri; order Salmoniformes; family Salmonidae; genus Oncorhynchus; species Oncorhynchus tshawytscha. Next base: position 11,833,790 of record NC_056457.1, on the reverse strand, counting down.
CCTCTGGCCACAGAACATCGTCCGTAATTTCCCAACGATTCTACATCGAATCGTTATCATTTGTCGACACCCAGCAGGTGATCTACCGCGCATGGCTGATGTTCGTGTGGGTCTGTCTTGTTTTTTGGAATTCTATCCAACAGGCCTAACCAGATATATTCGTAAGCAATTCTTCAAGACTAACGCAATAGTTTTTTGGTACTTTCATCTTGATGCTTGCTTTTTAATTTTGTCTGAAGTCTATGTGTTCCACAATGACAGATAATCCAACAGACTCTCCATGAAAGTGTACATGTAATTCAACCTGATTGGATATCATCCATGGCCGTTGTTATATCTTAACACCTCTGGTCTCCAACGATGTGATGGGGGGGGGGGATTCATTTCTGTTAATTGCTTTTGCATAACAGCGAGTGTTTATTTAAGACATGACATGACTTGCCCGTTTCCCATGCAGGGGACATCGCAGTGGGTGTCATTCCACATGGAGCAGCTGTTACCCAGGCCCGGCGAGAAAGTCTGCATTGGATCATCAGGAAGCAGTGGTCATTAGAGAGATCTCTTAAAGCAAGGTAGCACTTATAGCCAGCCAGGACATGACAGGGGCTTACAATGGCTAACTATGCCTGTGGCTTGGACTGAGCTGAGGGTTTGGTGGCCATTAGGATAATTGTTTGCTTGAGGACGTGTGTCAGTTACAGTAACCACATTAATTTGATCACTGTAATATCACGTAGGCCTACTGTAAAGTACTGGAACTGTAAAGTTCAACTATTCTTTTTTTTTAAAGATACATCAACTTTCTCCATGACAGGCATGTCAAGCATGCACCTTGTAATAAGTTGCCATGGAGAAGCAATCATGTGCGTAAAGCCGTAGGTGCACATTCTTGGCCCCTGTTCCCGCCTTCTGTCTCACAACAAAGACTTGGAAGTACAACAGTGAGCAGTGACACCTGTACAAAACTATGCAAGTATATGTGCCTGTCAATCATCATTCTCACACAGTCCCTCAACAGTCATGAATTTACATTGAAACAAGAAGAGATAAGATGTGCTTTATTGTCCATTAATTTACAGAGAACGGAAATGTGTCTTTACGCTCACAACCCCACCCCCCGAGACACACACCCACATACCTTGAGGGGCTGGAAGCAATGGGTCAGCCGCAGTGCAGTGCCCCTGGAGCAATTATAAGGGGTTAAGTGCCTTGCTCATGGGCACAACGACAGGCGATGGTATCTAGCATGATGCCAGCAACCCTCTGGATGCCGGCTCACTTCGCACAAGATTATCTGGTCTGAGCTGGGATTGAAACCAGCAACCCTCCAGTTACTTTCCCGCTTGTCTAACTACTGGGTCATTCCATCCCTGTAGGCCCATCTTCACCGCTACTACTATTGTCTGAGCAGCTAACCGATCGCTGCAGCTGTACATAGTCCATCGGTATATAGCCCACCCAATTTACCTACCTCATCCCCATACTGTTTTTATTTTATTTACTTTTCGGCTCTTTTGCATACCAGTATCTCTACCTGCACATGTTCATCTGATCATTTATCACTCCAGTGTTAATCTGCTAAATTGTAATTATTCACTCCTATGGCCTATTTATTGCCTACCTCCTCATGCCTTTTGCACACAATGTATATAGATTTTTAAAATTCTACTATGTTGGGGGACAAAATGGTGCCGTAGAGAGAACACAGTGTTTCAGCGAGCTCTCGTGGCATTCGTAAATTTATATTCTTACATTAATCTCCTAGCTTGAAAAAGTGGTAGAATTGGCTAAATAAATTACCATAGAATGAGTCTTGACGACTATTTCGCAAAAATCTCCGACAACATGCCCAATAGAACTACTAAGAAGTCGACCAAAACCACCACCCCTGTGGATGTGCATGAGGAGCTAGCTAACGTTAGCGAAGGTAACACCATTGCGGATCCAGGCACAATGGACCTGATGATTCAAAAGATGACTGATAACATTACTAAAGTGATCGATGCTAAGATAAGAACGGTCTTGGAAGCAATAGCAGGCCATTCAGCAGAAATACAGAGCGTTGTGAAACGTGTTGTTGAGGCGGAAGGGAGAATTGCTGCAGTGGAAACTTCAACTACATCTATGGACGCTAAGATAAAAGCACTTGAGAAACAGGTGCGCGAAATGGCGGAGCACATTGATGACTTGGATAATCGAGGACGCAGATGCAATATTCGTGTTGTGGGACTCCCGGAAAATTCTGAAGGGACACGTTCAGTCAAATTCTTTGAGGAATGGATCCCTGGCTACCTACAAATGGACACTAAGGCTGGTCGTGTGAAGCTGGACAGAGCCCATCGCTCTCAAGCACCGATACCCGGTCCCAATCAGCGCCCACGGCCGGTGGTTATAAAGTTCCACAACTTCACCGACAAGCAGCGCGTCATGGATGCGGCTAGAAACATCGGCTCTGATGGTAGTCAACATAAAGGTCCAAAGGTCTCATTCTTCAATGATTATTCCACAGCGGTTGTACGAAGACGCAAAGCGTTTGATGAGGCGAAGGCTCGACTCAGGAGAATGAAGCTGGACTACGCACTGTTGTACCCGGCCACATTGAAGATTATGATCAACGGATCACCTAAAAAGCTCTACACACCTGAAGAGGCTGCTGCGTTTATTGAATCTCTCGGGTAAATAACTTTAAGCTGCACCTCAACAGCATTGAATAACTTTGTTTATTTTTGGTTGAATCTGATCATGAAACAGTGGTGTGAGTCCTCACGTACTCCGGCTCAGTAATATTCGTATCTTTATTATTTTTCTTGCTAAAGTAATAGCCGCTATAGCTCAGGCTGAGATATGTGTGAATCCATATTGGTGCCCAGGCTTGGTTTTAGGTGGAAGAGCCTCAATCTTCTATTGATTTTCTTTTCCATATATATAAAGGATGAGGCTATTGAGCGGCAATGCGGACTTAAGAGTCTACATTGGAGAGTTGAAATCCCCTGCATGTTAGCTAGTGGGAAAACCCCCTTTTGGATTTTTACATGTTTAATTTTTGGGTTTAGTATAGTTCGAGTTCAGGGTTCATATTTTTTGTTTATGCTCAGTGAGATAGAGGAGAGTTCAACACATGGAAAAAGGTACCACCCCACTTTTACAGTAGGATCCATTCTGGATATTGAATGGTCAAGATACAATGGCAGATAACAGACTGCGTGTATGTACGTGGAACATTAGAGGGAGCCATAACCCCATTAAAAGGAAGAAAGTACTGTCTTTTTTGAAAAAAGAAAATATTGATATTGCCCTGTTGCAAGAAACTCATTTGGATGATAAGGAGCACCTGAAATTACAACAAGGAGGGTTTGGTCAAGTGTTTTTCTCATCATTTACATCCAGAAGTAGAGGTGTAGCAATTCTGGTGAAAAAGAACTTACCACTTAAGGTCTTGAATTGTGTGAAATATAAATTTGGTCGCTTTGTTATAATTAATGGTACTTTACAAGGGCAGAACATTTCCATAATGAATATTTACTTCCCCCCTGCTCACCCCCCTGATTTCCTCACTAAGGCATTTCTAGACTTTTCAGAATTAAACTCAGACACTGCAGTGGTTGGAGGAGATTTTAACTGCTTGTTGAACCCCCTTATTGATAAGTTTCCCAGTGGTATAGCTTCACTTTCTCCTCAAGCTAAGTCACTTAAAGTTATTTGTGATGATCTGGGGTATGCGGATGTCTGGAGAGCTTTCCATCCCTCCAACAGAGAGTTCACTTTTTTCTCTGCACCTCATGGATGTCAGACTAGAATAGATTATTTTTTTATGCCCAAGATGTCTTTGCAGTCTGTTTTATCCGCTAGGATAGGAAGCATAGTCATATCTGATCATGCTGAGGTGATCCTGGACATAAAACTCAACGGGGCATTCAATCGGTCAAGACATTGGAGGTTGAACACAACCATTCTTAAAGACCATACATTCACATCATATTTTATAACAGAGTTTAAAGCATTTTTCTCTATTAACTCTCAATCAACAGATAACCCCTCGCTCCTTTGGGAGACCTGGAAAGCGTATGCCAGGGGTCTGATTATGTCATACACAGCTACTAAGAGACGGAAAAAGCGGGAAAAGCAAAAAATGTTAGAGGGTGAATTAGGAACTAAAGAGGACTACATTAAAACGCCCACTCCTGCCCTATTAAAGGAAATATCAGTCATTAGATCAACGTTAGACTCTCTCCTAACACAGGACGCTGAAAAGAAAATGAGATTTGTCAGGCAAAAGCTATATGAACATGGCGATAAGCCAGGAAAGTACTTGGCATACCTATCTAAAAAGAGGGCTGACTCTCAGTCAATTGCTACTATTACTGATTCTGATGGTAATCATTTATATGAAAATAAATTGATAAGTGACTCATTTAAGAAATTTTATACAAACCTTTATGCCTCAGAACTGCCAAAGGATGCACCCAAATTAATGGAGAACTTCTTTTGTAAGATTGAGCTCCCTACTATCTCTGAAGAGCAGAGGTCCCTCCTTAATGCCCCTATTACCAAGGAAGAGATAATGTTCGCAATTAAGAATCTGCAAAATGGTAAGGCCCCAGGACCAGACGGGTTTTGTAGTGAGTTCTATAAAGAGTTCCATGGCCTGATCCTTGAGCCATTGCGTGATATGTTTAACCACTCATTTTCAAATGACCAACTCCCTGAAACGCTGAGAGAAGCCAACATTTCACTTATTCTCAAAAAGGGAAAATGTCCAGAGTCTTGTTCCTCATACAGACCAATTTCCCTTCTGAATGTGGATAGAAAATTGCTTTCTAAAATTCTAGCCGCAAGATTAGAGAACTCACTGCCACTAATTGTGAAAGGAGACCAAACTGGCTTCATTAGGGGCCGTAAGTCATGCAACAACGTCAGGCGGCTTCTTAATGTAATTCAAGCCTACCAACAAAGTGCTGTGGATGGTCTTGTGCTCTCCCTAGATGCTGAGAAAGCATTTGATCGTGTGGAGTGGTCTTACCTATTATTTGCTCTAAATAAATTTGGTCTGGGGGACAACTTTATAAAATGGGTGAAAGTTTTATATGATGATCCTCAGGCTGCTGTCCTTACTAATGGGCTACGGTCAAATAGCTTCTCTATACACAGAGGTACCAGACAGGGCTGTCCTTTATCCCCCTCCTCTTTGCACTCGTTATGGAACCACTAGCCGAGGCCATCAGGGTAACGCCTGCTATACAGGGGCTGCTCATTGGTGATGTTCACCATAAAATAAGCTTGTATGCTGATGATGTCCTGATATTCATCTCTTGTCCCGAGACTTCAATTACATCTCTTATTAATATTATTGAATTATTCAGCGAATTCTCAGGCTACAAGATTAACCTTACTAAGTCAGAGGCTATGCCACTTGGTAGCCTACACTCTGTACCTAATACTTCTCCCCCCTTCCCTTTTAAATGGTCTCCCTCAGGTTTCATGTATCTGGGTATATTTGTAACTCCTAAATTCCAGCTAATGTACGAAGCCAATTTTGTTCCCTTGTTTGATACAATAAGACAGGATCTGGATCGCTGGAACTCTCTCCCGATTTCTTGGTTGGGTAGAATATCCCTCTTGAAAATGAACATTTTACCTAGACTACTTTACCCAATCCAAATGATCCCAGTATTACTCTCCAATAAGGTAATAAAGGATGTAAATGGATGGCTAAGTTCCTTTATATGGAGTAAACGCAAGCCAAGACTTAAGATGGCAATATTGCAGCTGCCAAGTTCTATGGGCGGCTTGGACCTGCCCAATATCAGGTTCTATCAATGGTGTGCCCACCTTTGTTATATTTCTGACTGGATCACAAATGATGACTCCTCTATTTGGTTAGACATTGAGACTTCTCTTTCAAAATACCCCTTACAGGATCTTTTATTTTTCAGAAGTTTCAAGTCTGTAGAAGACCACTGCAATAATCCCGTTACACTTAACACACTCAAAGTATGGAGGTCAGTTCAACGCTTCCTGGGAAGGTCCAAACTAACCTCTGCTCTTACCCCAATTCTTAACAACCCAGATTTCAGTCCAGGATTGCTGGATGCTGGCTTTAACTTATGGCTTAATAAGGGCATACGCAGGCTAAATGACTTATTTGCTGATAAGATTTTGTTGTCATTTGAGCAGATGGTTGAGAAATATCGACTCCCAAAGCAGGACTTTTCCGCTTCCTACAAGTAAGACATTATATTCTGAAGAGCACCACCTTAATTGGTAACCCTGATGTGTCTGTCATTGAAAGAATGCTTTTTTTCCCACAAATGAAAATGTCTGTAAGTCTGTTTTATGATACTTTAAGGTCCTTTTCTGCTGTCAACACACGGAGGGTGAAACAAGTGTGGGAGAAAGAATTGTCTGTTACTATTGACGAAGAGATGTGGGAGGACATTTGGAGATATGCAAAAACAATATCTATATGTAACCGTACTAGAGCAATCCAATTAAGAATAATACACAGATTGCATATATCCCCAAATCGCAGACATGCTTTCAGCCCCACTTCCTCTTCCCCTCAGTGTCTTAAATGCAAAACTGATACAGGCACCCTAACACATTGTTTATGGTCATGTACCAAAATACAAAGATACTGGTCTGGTGTTCTGCAAGAAATTGAAAAGATCCTAGGGGTTGATCTAGAATTGGACCCAGTTTCCTTACTGTTAGGTCTCCCTAGTAGGCATGTTACTTCTGTCGGTAAAAGGAGTCTTTACAACATCCTTACCTTCGCAGCGAGGAAAAACATCCTTTTACAGTGGATTAGTGATAAGGTTCCTTCTATTAAAGATTGGCATAAGATACTATTTGAATGGGTGCCTCTGGAATATCTGACATGTACATTGCATTCTAAAACAGACCAGTTCTACAAAGTATGGGAACCTTATCTAAATTACCTAGAACCTGAGGTATCAGCTATTATGCTGCAAGGATTCTCTTAGAATGGCGGGGATCTATGTATTTCAGAACTACACTGTACGTTCCATGTGTGGAACCTAACCTCTTGGTTTAAACTGAGCTTTTTTGTTTAATTTCTGTTTGTAAGTTTGTTTAAAATGTATGTATTGAGAGACGCAATGATGGTGATGGGGTGAGAGAAGCACAGAGCGGGAAGAGGAAAATGGTGTACGTATGTATGGGTGTGTATATGTGTGTGTGTGCGTGCGTGTATGTATGCGTATGTGTGTGTATATGCATGGGTATGTGTGTGTATGTATGTATGTATGTGTATATATATGCACGTAGATATGTGTAAGTGAGTGCTGTTTTTCTTGTTTTTGTGCTTTGTCTCTGTTGTTGTATCTCTTAATATGGGTGAAAATTGTGAAATTCCAATAAAAATACTGTTACAAAAAAATTCTACTATGTTATTGACTTGTTTATTGTTTTCTCCATGTGTAACTCTGTTGTTGTCTGTTCACACTGCTATGCTTTATCTTGGCCAGGTCGCAGTTACAAATGAGAACTTGTTCTCAACTAGCCTACCTTGTTAAATAAAGGTGAAATAAATCCAAAAATAAATAAAAATGCAGTAATAGTGGATACAAGCATGATATGATGGAAAATGTGTGTCTCTCTAGGGAGGATTATTTTGGTAAATATCTCTCCCCTGCCCCCCTGGGGTTAAGTGGTGAAGGGGCGTTGGTTGGGCTGCAGGGGGCGGAGGGCTCACTCATCGATGGGCCTCTTTCATTATCCACTGCTCCCTGGACTAGTGATTATCTCCCCAGCTAGGCAACAGATAAAGGTCCCACTCTTACAGGTCAGGGTAGAGTAGAGTCGCTCCACCAGGGCCATGGGGGAAGAATAGAACTCCAAAGGGCATGGAATGGAATGTACACTCCTTCCGAATAGGATGATAAGAAACCAAGGATGGGCAAGAGTATTCATTTTTGAGAAGGGGGGGGGCTTCGTCTCAATTAAATTAAATAATCTATGTGGCATTGCTACACACAAGGATATACCACGACATTTGAAATTCTTAATTTCATAAAACGACAGACTTTTGAATGTAGTTTTTAATGATGTACACACGTTTCATGCTTGTAGATTGTTGTTATTTTCTGCCAATAAAAGTGGTGAGCACTAAAGTCAGAGTCTCCATGTGTAGCAACGTGAAGTGGGAAATCTCTAATCAATGGAAAATGTCAATCAAATGACATAATTAAGTTAGCTAAAAGTGAAGGAGTAGGCTACAATGAGCAACTGACAAGTAGGCTGTTGTTTAATCTGAATGGAGTTGTTGTAGACAAGGATAGGAAACACAGCAAAATAGCCTCAACTAGCCTAGCTAGCTGGCTAGTTAACATAGCTAGCTGGATATCTTAGCTAGCTTCTTTACATCAATTTGATCCAGTAAAGACCGGCACTGCCAGATGGGATGACAGATAACGTATGGTATTTACATGTTTGTCTAACTAGCGTGAATCAGTGGCCTCTCTCTCTCTCGCAAGGTACATGGCTCTCCAGAGTCGCGCAGACTGTGCAGCAAGTAATTGTCTAAGTTCAAAACAAAAGTTACCAAAAAAATACATGTATTTCAACTGTTTTTCAAAACATTCATGAGATTATTTGAATAGTGAAATGATTTCAAATGCCTAGTTGTGTTTTATCTTAAAAAGGGATGGAATTTTGTGATGACTCAACAGGTTGCTTTTGTCATGCTTTCTGAGGTCCATCTGGCTGTCCTCGTTTGAGGGCTGCACAAACACCCAAACCAGAAACTAAGATTGCCCCAAATAAGCAGTGCACTAGAATGCTTTGAAATCAAGTAGTCAAGTTGGCGACTACTTAGCCTGGGTGCCAGTCTGTTTCTGCTTTCTTGCCAACTACTTATGGAATTGTCGTGTTTGGCATGACAATGAGTGACAAGGAGTTGGCAAAGTAAGATGACACAAACAGACCTGGGACCAGGCTAGACACTGCTAGCTAGGGTTTTTGCAATGACGTGTAAATTGACAGCGATTGCTAATAAAAACATGACACACAATTGACAAAGAGGAAACAAGGCCTGGAAAAACCAACATGAGCCAACTTAGTACAAATCTGCTCCTTGTTCACTCAGCCTATCCCCATCACACAGAACTACACTACGCCTTGACCTCTTTCTCCCCTCTCTATCCATATGAAATCCTGCGACTAGTGAGGACCAGCCACCTGACAATTTGCCCGCTCGACTCCATCCCCTCATCCCTTCTCCAGACCATCTCTAGAGACCTTCTCCCATTCCTCACTTCCCTCATCCCCGATCACTGGCTGCGTCCTGTCTGACTTCAAAATGGCTCGAGTTGCTCTCCTCCTCAAGAAACCAACACTAGACTCCTCTTGACGTCAAAACCTACAGACCAGTATCCCTTCTTTATTTTCTTTCCAAAACACTTCAACGTGCTGTCTCTGACCAACTCTCTCACTATCTCTCACATAACAATCTTTTTGACCCTAACCAGTCAGCCTTCAAGATGGGTCACTCAACCGAGGCTGCTCTTCTCTGTGTTACAGAGGCTCTCTGCACTGTCAAAGCTGACTCTCTCGCCTTTGTTCTCATCCTCCTAGATCTATCCGCTGCATTGGACACCGTGAACCATAAGCTCCTCCTCTCCACCCTTTCAGGGCTGGACGTCTCAGGCTCTGCACTCTTGGATTGCATCCTACCTGGCAGGCCGCCCCAACCAGGTGATGTAGAGAGGATCTGTGTCTGCACCACATATTCTCACTACTAGTGTCCCCCAGGGCTCGGTTCTAGGCCCTCTCCTCTTCTCTCTATACACCAAGTAATTCCACTCCATCATATCCTCACATGGCCTTGCCTATCATTGCTATGCGGACGGCACATAACTACTTTCTCCAGGTGGTGACACGCATCTCTGCGTGCCTGGCAGATATCTCAGCTTGGTTGTCGGCTCACCACCTCAAGTTCAACCTCGACAAGACTGAGCTGCTCTTCCTCCCGGGGAAGGCCTGCCCACTCCAAGACCTCTCCATTACAGTTGACAACTCCACCAAAATGTCCCCCTCCCAGAGTGCAAAGAATCTTGGCGTGACCCTGGACAACACCCTTTCGTTCTCAGCAAACATCAAAGCAGTGACTCGCTCCTGCAGGTTCACGCTCTACAACACTCTTAGAGTACGACCCTACCTCACACAGGACGCGGCGCAGGTCCTAATCCAGACACTTGTCTTCTCCTGTCCAGACTACTGCAACTCGCTGTTGGCTGGGCTCCCCGCTTGTGCCGTCAAAACCCTACAACTTATCCAGAACGCTGCAGCCCGCCTGGTGTTCAACCTTCCCAAGTTCTCCCATATCACCCCGATCCTCCACACACTCCGCTGGCTTCCAGTTGAAGCTCGCATCCACTCCAACACCATAGGACTTGCCTACGGAGAAACAAGAGGAACTGCCCCTCCCTACCTTCAGGCTATGCTCAAACCCTACATCCCAACCCGAGCACTCCGCTCTGCCACCTCTGGTCTTTTGGCTCTCCCACCCCTACGGGAGGGCAGCTCCCGCTCAGCCCAGGCCAAGCTCTTCTCAGTCCTGGCACCCCATGGTGGAACCAGCTTCCCGCTGAAAGTCCATGCCCATCTTCAGAAAACATCTGAAACCCTTCCTCTTCAAAAATGTATCTTAAATAATCCCCCCGTGATATATGGTTGTCCCACCTAGCTATCTTCAGATGAATATACTAACTGTAATTCGCTCTGGATAAGAGCCTCTGCTAGCCTCCAGGGTGGCGCAGTGGTTAAGGGTGATGTACTGCAGTGCCAGCTGTGCCACCAGAGACTCTGAGTTCACGCCCAGGCTCTGTCGTAACCGGCAACCGGGAGGTCGACGCACAATTGGCCTAGCGTCGTCCGGGTTAGGGAGGGTTTGGCCGGTTGGGATATACTTGTCTCATCACGCGACTCCTGTGGCGGGCCGGGTGCAGTGCGCACTAACCAAGGTTGCCAGGTGCACGGTGTTTCCTCCGACACATTGGTGCGGCTGGCTTCCGGGTTGGATGCCTGTGTTAAGAAGCAGTGCGGCTTGGTTGGGTTGTGTATCGGAGGACGCATGACTTTCAACCTTCGTCTCTCCCGAACCCGTACAGGAGTTGTAGCGATTAGACAAGATAGTAGCTACTAAACAATTGGATACCACGAAATTGGGAAGAAAAAGGGCAAACATTTTTTTTTACAAATTACATTTTTTTTTTTTAAGAGCATCTGCTAAATGACTCAAATGTAAATGTAAAATAGATTACATCAAAAGCGTGTCTCTGCCTGCCACAGAATTACTGTCTTCCTAATGCCCACATTGATTTCTTCCCATGTCTAGGTGAAGGGACGGGGTAGGTTTAACCTAATCAGTCACTCCAACAAGCAGGATTGATCTGGCTTCTGACAGACACCAAATTGTTTCTGCCTGCTTGAGACACATGACAAAGGCTTTGGCTTAACGTCTTGTTTTGCCTTTCACATGGATGTCAATGGAAAACAACACATGGATATCGGTTGTAATTGTTGATAGAAAATGTCTTCCTTTGGCTAGTATTTCAACCTCTGGGGCCTTGCTTACCTAGTCTGTCTCTGAAAGCAATCAAACCACTGTCTAATAAAGTCTGAGGAGTAATATCGGCCAACTAACTCCTAAGGATATAAAACCAATATACTTAACATTGCCTATAGCTTGTTCTGCTTAGGACAGAAACAAACTCGTATAAGCATTTGGTTCACCATGAGTAAAGACAACAATAATACCATGTGCTGGAATAGAAACATGTGTGTCCAGCCAGGCTAACCTTTCCCCTATTGACTTCTTTATTGAACATCTAAATGCACTCAGTATGCTGCCAGCCTGGACACACCTAGGGCTGCAGAATGGTGCAACAGGAATTCTGAACAATGTGACTCAGTGGATAGCACTGAGCACTAACTCAAAACAGTCCCGTTTTCTTTATTGTATCAATGAGCTCATTGTCCTATAATTTATGATTCAGCTCGAGCTCATAAAAATCACACAATAGAACAAAAGCACTCATCATGTAGCTTAATAAGTGTTCTGTATTATAACCATGTAATAGGCCAATCATCCGTCATACATATTAGAGGAGCAGTCAACAGTAAAGGTAATGATTCCATGGAAAGGTCAACCGGAGTATGTACAGATAAAGTTAGTCATTTCCAAATGAAACCACGTTCTTAAGGTTTACACACCATATGTGTGTCATTTAGAGGTTGAATGTAAAAGACAAAAGATTTCAGTGCCTTTGAATGGGTATGGTAGTAGGTGTCGGTTTGTGTCAAGAACTGCAACGCTGCTGGGTTTTTCACACTCAACAGTCTCCCCGTGTGTATCAAGAACGGTCCACCACCCAAAGGACATCCAGCCAACTTGACACAACTGTGGGAAGCATTGGAGTCAACATGGGCCAACATCCCTTGTGGAACACTTTCGACACCTTGTAGAGTCCATGCACAAACGAATTGAGGCTGTTCTGATAGAAAAGGGGGGGGGGGACTCAATATTAGGAAGGTGTTCCTAATGTTTGGTATACTCAGTGTATGTTGGAGTTCAGGCTTTATTTGACCAGTTAAATTAGGAAATTGCATGAATTTGGACAATTACAGAGTGGGAGGCCAAGACTCAAAAAAGGTTTACCAGACAACCATATTTCATGGCTTTTAGAAAGGGGCTCACAGCTGTCCCACGGTGTTAGTTATGACGATGAGATGTTATGAAGCAATACAGACCAAATGGAAGAGTCTTGAGATTGTTTGCGTGTTCTGCTACAAGATAGGGGGTGACTGGGACAGGCAATGTAGGGGGTGACTGGGACATGCAATGTAGGGGGTGACTGGGACAGGCAATGTAACATCCCTAATGGTTTTTTAGGAAAGGTTTTTGTAAAACAATCACCTTACATGTTACACCTTAAACCTCACCTTGCACCTTGCTTATTTTTCTGGATTATGTGTGTATTGTTGAGTTTTTATTGATCGGTATTACTGCACTATTGGAGCTAGAAACACAAGCATTTTGCCGCACCTGCGAAAACATCTGCAAATCTCTGTACGCGACCAATAAACTTTGATTTGATTTTATATTGGATCATCTTGAAACATTCGCTGTAAAGCCAACTTTCAACAAGGTTTTATATGGTCTATAATTTGTTTCTCTCTTGTCATTGTCAGTATCCTTGTTCAGCGTTATGATATGCGTAACATCCATAAAAGGCTGTGGATGTGATGGATATTGATGTATCATAGCTTCAGAAGCTTGTGCATCCACAGAATCGTGTTCTGAGCAGTGTTCTTCAGACTTTTCCTGAAGCAATTGTTGATATCTCTCTAAAATCACGAGTTCTAGCTAAGATTCTCATGGAAAATATATGCTGAAATGCAGGCGTCATACACGGCAGTACTGTTTTTTTAGATAGAAAGATGAGAAGAGTATTTATCAACAATCCGTGAATAGATGGTGTTTATTAAGTCACATGCACAGGGTCGCAGATGTAGTTGCAGTGTATAGTGAAATACAGTGCAGGTCTGAATGAAACATTAATACAAAATTAAATAATAATAATAATATATACATATTTACAACTGTGACACTGATAAATAGTCCTGGAGTGTATATATTAAATGAAAAGCCTCCCAAAATATACTGACTTCATTCAGTGTCCAGAAAGTGGATTGGCAGTAAAGGCACATGTATAGTCTAATTTACATATTTTGTTACAATATTTCAGAAAAAAGTTGATACAAAAACATCTCATATTTGTGTCTACATTCAACTGGTAAAGGTTATTTGTTATATACACAACAGGTCAAAAGTTTTTGAACACCAACTCATTCAAGGGTTTTTCTTTATTTTTTTAAATGTTCTACATTGTAGAATAATAGTGAAGACATCAAAACTATGAAATAACACATATGGAATCATGTAGTATCCACAAAAAGTGTTAAACAAATCAAAATATATTTGAGATTTGAGATTCTTCAAATAGCCACCCGTTGCCTTAATGACAGCTTTGCACAGACTTATAAACTCCCAGACTTTTGCTAATATGTTCAGTCTCCCTAAAAAGCTTGTCCATTTCATGTACCATCCATACCTTTATTTATCCAACATGCCAATATTTAGTAGTTCACTTTTTGGGGGTACTGTAGACACACACATCTGTATTTTGTTTTTCTATTCTGTGAGACATTAAAAAGTTGTGATTTTGCATGCAAATGTAATGCCCATAACGCTGGAATCGCCCAGTAAAAGGTGAGATGCTACATGCTACACATGAATGAAAGTCGCATTCATGAATTGCTGCATCCTATCAATGTGCTCTCACTCTCCTCTCCTAGAAGCATTCGTACCATTTTGAAATGAGAACATCGTAAGAGTGTCACTGGCGGGCTTATGGTAAATGTGTGACAGACAAAGTGACCCAGAAACCAGCAAACACACTGATGTGTAATCAATGAGTGGAAAAACACTGGGAGCGACGGTGGGAGGTGGTGTGTGTGTATGTGAGTGCTGTTGGCCAACCGCGTCTGTCATGTGAAGTACACGCTGTGTTGGAGAGAGATAGGAGGGAGGTCAGGCAGTTGTGGGAAGCACGGTGGAAGCTACGGGTGTCCCACAGAGATAACCTTCTGTTTCAACACTGAAGCCTTATCTTCTCTAGAACTATAGAAGCGGCATTCTGATGCAGTTGTTGATGATGGAGTTGGTTTTTCTAATTGTCTTCCAGACAGGTCTGATGAACTACATTGTATTGTATTAACCATATTGGGCACACCATTGTGGTCAGCATTGCCTCTGTGTTGCCCTTATCATTAGTGAGGCAGATTGCAGATACAATGTGGCTAAATATCATATTCATACAATTGTATTACTGTATAATACAGCAAGTGCAATTTCTTAATAGTCTAAAAATCATCGATCAACACAGATCATTTGGAAAAATAGAATAATTGTCAAACCATTGCCAGTATAAGCTCTCAATGATACGAGGGTTCGGGTTCAATAAGTAGTCCATCACTCCACAATAATTGTGTGTTCCATGCAATTAATTTGATAAGGGCCCACGCCCTTTTCTGTTAAAGAATAGAACTGAGGGGCGGTTTAAAGACTACTGTAGCGGTTGCACCTGCTGCTGCTACAACAATACAGACATCCAGGCACCACCATCCAACCCCCAATAATAGGTTATTAGATACATTACGACGGATAGGCCTAGCAGACGTCTCATGTTCCAAACGGACTGATGTTTTTTTCTTGTCTCCCCTTTAGATGTTAGTATATGTAGAGCCCACAAGGCAGCAATGGAAAAGCCTGCAGCAGTTGATTCACCGGCGTGATAGATAAACCAAATAGATAAACCAACCTGCTCCTTTCGCTTTTGCCAGCGACCGCATGGGCTTTCTTCGAGGATTTCGCTCTCATCTTCACTCTCCTCCTCCTTCCCCTCGGACCCTGAATTCCTCTCCGGGACTGACATAGTCATTGTATTCCGTGTTTTATGTTAATCCCCGTTGGTTTCACTCGAATATAGCGCAGACGTCGCGCGCGAATAAAGGTTTCACAAAACACCTTAGAAATGTACGCCGTATAAAGTTAAAATAAAAAGCTTAAATAAATGATGTAATGTTCATGTTACTACGTTAAACAAGGAAAAAGGTTCCAGTCTAGTGCGCGCACTCAACTGTATGCAAAATAGATTGCGAAATGTTGCCCCTACTATCCGTATTCACAGATGAAGAGCAAAACCACTCGTATGGAAAAAGCCTGTATGGGAAAGACGAAGTTGTTTTCCGATACCTCCTTTTGTTTCGTTATTTACTTTTACCATTTACGGTATGAAGTATTTGTTTTTTATACATATATCACCACCATGCGTCATGTCGGTGTTGTTGGTTCATTTGCTTCACCTATGTGAAGCTAGACACTAACGATTAGCCACAAAAGTGGAATTTGGCGGCTCGCCTTCAAAATAAAAGTCCCTATTGAAAGTGCTGCAAACGGATATAAATCAGTCTACTCAGTGACACCCACACAGAACACAACCGTGAAGAGTTTACACACATATTAGCGTCATAGCTCTTATTGTGGAACTTTAACTATGGGGAGTCAACTCACTATCCAGGCTATTGGACCCTGAACATCTACCCCCAAGCCATAAAACTGCTAAATAGTCAGTCCAGCTCGCTATTTGGTTAACTGCGCATTGACCCACCTTTTCGCTATTTGGTTAACTGCACATTGACCCACCTTTGCACTCTCTTTAGACTCATCACATGCAGTGCATTCGGAAAGTATTCAGACCCCTTCACTTTTTCCATATTTTGTTATGTTACAGCCGTGTTCTATTTTTTTTAAATAGTTTCCCCCCTCATCAATCTACACACAATACCCCATAATGACAAAGCAAAAACAGTATAGCACTCTTCTTTTTTTTTTTACCCGGAAATATCACATTTACATAAGTATTCAGACCCTTTACTCAGTACTTTGTTGAAGTACCTTTGGCAGCAATTACCGCCTCAAGTATTCTTGGGTATGACTCTACAAACTTGGCACACCTGTATTTGGAGAGATTCTCCCATTCTTCTCCTCAGATCCTCTCAAGCTCTGTCAGGTTGCATGGGGAACTTTGCTGCACAGCTATTCTCATGTCTCTCCAGAGATGTTCGATCGGGTTCTGGCTAGACCACTCAAGGATATTCAGAGACCTGTCCTGAAACCACTCCTGCGTTGTCTTGACTGTGTGCTTATGTTCATTGTCCTGTTGGAAGAAGAACTTTCGCCCCAGTCTGAGGTCCTGAGTGCTCTGGAGCAGGTTTTCGTCAAGGATCTCTCTGTACTTTGCTCCGTTCATCTTTGCCTCGATTCTGACTAGTCTCCCTATCCCTGCCGCTGAAAAACATCCCCACAGCATGATGCTGGCACCACCATGCTTCACCGTAGGGATGGTGCCAGGTTTCCTCCAGACGTGACACTTGGCACTCTCCTTTTACCAAGATGGCGTAGCAGTGAAGATGTCTGTTTTGATTGTCTTGTCCCGTCCCTTGTATATACCGTTTTTCTTCGTATATATTTGTATTCTTTTTTTTATCTCATTTTCCATCTACGGACTGAACATACTCTCATGCAACACTCAACACAGCATCTGCTATTTTTATAACTTTTGAACCGGAACCCCGCTCAGAAGCTAGCCAGCTAACTAGCTACTAGCTAGTAGTCAGTTAGCCACTGCTAGTGGTCATCACCATTAACCCGGACTGCCAGCCTGCACAGCGCGATATCTAACCAGAGCATATCGGACTGCTTTTCTCTACCACATCCCCGGATTCCTACCGCAAGCTCTGAACCGTTACTCCAGATCATCACAGCTAGCTAGCTGCTATCCGAGTGTCTAACGTCTAACGTCTCTGTCCTGAAACAAGCACCAGTTAGCTTGGAGCTAGCCTCGAACTAGGCCCATCTCCCAAATAGCCGAAGAGATTCCATCAAGCAATCCCTGGGCTTCAATTACCTCTTTTGCCAATTGACCTGGACCCTTTGCTGCCGACAGAGCCCCGCCAATCCATCACGACTGGTCCACCGATGTAACCGTTTGGGGGGTTTCTGTCCCGGAGCAAGCACCAGTTAGCCTTGAGCTAGCCTCGAGCTAGGCCCTTCACCCGGCTAGCTGAAGAATTCCATCAGATAATTCCTGGGCTTCAATAACTCTTCTGTCAATTGGCATGGACCCTTTGCTGCCGACACGGAGCCCCGCCGATCCATCACGACTGGTCTGCCAAAGTAACCATCCAAGGGGGTTTCAACAGACTCTCCCGTTGCAACGTTCCCCTGAGGCCCATCTGCTAGCCTGCTGCTAGCCCCGGCCTGCTAGCTGTCTGAATCACCGTGCCTCCAGCTCGCCTAGCTACTCACTATGATCACTCGGTTACACATGCCTCTCCTTAATAATGTCAATATGCTTTGTCTATTGCTGTTTTGGTTAGTAATTTCTGTCTTATTTCACTGTAGAGCCTCCAGCCATGCTCAATATGCCCTTATGTTCCACCCCCCATACATGCGGTGACTGCACCTGGCTTAAATGGTGCCTCACTCAAAGCCTAGGCTTACCTCCACTGTACTCACATCCTACCATACCCTTGTCTATACATTATGCCTTGAATCTATTATTCTGCGTCCAGAAACCAACTCCTTTTACTCTCTGTTCTGAACGCACTAGATGACCAGTTCTTTTAACCTTTAGCCGTACTCTTATCCTACTCCTCCTTTGTTCCTCTGGTGATGTAGAGGTTAACCCAGTCCCTGCAGCCCCCAGCATCACTCCCATTCCCCAGGCGCTCTCATTTGTTGACTTCTGTAACCGTAAAAGCATTGGTTTCATGCATGTTAACATTAGAAGCCTTCTCCCTAAGTTTGTTTCATTCACTGCTTAAGCACAGTCCGCCAACCCGAATGTCTTAGCCGTGTCTGAATCTTGGCTTAGGAAGGCCAAAATCCTGCAATTTTTCCATGGCTGGCCATGCTTTCCACCTGGCTACCCTTACCCTTGCCAACATCTCAGCACCCCCTGCAGCAACTTGCCCAAACCTCCCCACTTATCCTTCACCCAAATCCAGACAGCTGATGTTCTGAAAGAACTGCAAAATCTGAATCCCTACATATCAGCTGCGCTAGACAATCTGGACATGCTCTTTCTAAAATTATCCGCCGAAATTGTTGCAACCCCTATTACTAGACTATTCAACCCCTCTTTCGTATCATCTGAGATCCCCCCAAAGATTGGAAAGCTGCCGCGGTCATCTCCCTCTTCAAAGGGGAGACACTCTAGACCCAAACTGTAATAGACCTACAGTTGAAATCGGAAGTTTACATACACCTTAGCCAAATGCATTTAAACTCAGTTTATCACAAATCCTGACATTTAATCCTAGTAAAAATTCCCGGTCTTAGGTCAGTTAGCACCACCACTTTATTTTAAGAATGTGAAATGTCAGAATAGTAGAGATGATTATTTATTCCAGCTCTTATTTCTTTCATCACATTCCCAGTGGGTCAGAAGTTTACATACACTCAATTAGTATTTGGTAGCATTGCCTTTAAATTGTTTAACTTGGGTCAAACGTTTTGGATAGCCTTCTACAAGCTTCTCACAATAAGCCCATTCCTCCTGACAGAGCTGGTGTAACTGAGTCAGGTTTGTAGGCTTCCTTGCTCGCACACGCTTTTTCAGTTCTGCCCACAAATTTTCTATAGGATTGAGGTCAGGGCTTTGTGATGGCCACTCCAATACCTTGACTGTTGTCCTTAAGCCATTTTGCCACACCTTTGGAAGTATGCTTGGGGTCATTGTCCATTTGGAGGCTTTAACTTCCTGAGTGATGTCTTGAAATGTTGTTTCAATATATCCACATAATTTTCCACCTCATGATGCCATGTATTTTGTGAAGTGCACCAGCCCCTCCTGCAGTAAAGAAGCCCCACAACATGATACTGCCACCCCCGTGCCTCACGGTACGGATGATGTTCTTCGGCTTGCAAGCCTCCCCCTTTTTCAACCAAACATAACAATGTTATGTTTATTTCATCAGAGCAAAGGACATTTCTCCAAAAAGTACGATCTTTGTCCCCATGTGCAGTTGCAAACCGTGGTGTGGCTTTTTTATGGTGGTTATGGAGCAGTGGCTTCTTCCTTGCTTAGTGGCCTTTCTGGTTATGTCGATATAGCACTCGTTTTACTGTGGATATAGATTTTTTTGTTCCTGTTTCCTCCAGCATCTTCACAAGGTCCTTTTCTGTTGTTCTGGGATTGATTTGCACTTTTTGCACCAAAGTATGTTCATCTCTAGGAGATAGAACGCGTCTCCTTCCTGAGCGGTATGACTGCTGCGTGGTCCCATGGTGTTTATACTTGCGTACTATTGTTTGTACAGATGAACGTGGTACCTTCATGCGTTTGGAAATTCCTCCCAAAGATGAACCAGACTTGTGGAGGTCTACAATTGTTTTTCTGAGGTCTTAGCTAATATCATTAGATTTTCCCATGATGTCAAGCAAAGAGGCATTGAGTTTGAAGTTAGGCCTTGAAATACATCCACAGGTACACCTCCAATTGACTAAAATGATATCAATTAGCCTATCCCAAGCTTCTAAAGCCATGATATCATTTTCTGGAATTTTCCAAGCTGTTTAAAGGCACAGTCAACTTAGTGTATGTAAACTTCTGACCCACTGGAATTGTGATACAGTGAATTATAAATGGAATAATCTGTCTGTAAACAATTGTTGGAAAATGTCCTAACCGACTTGCCAAAACTATAGTTTGTCAACAAGAAATTTGCGGAGTGGTTCAAAAACGAGTTTTAATGACTCCAACCTAAGTGTATGTAAACTTCCGACTTCAACTGTATATCCATCCTGCCCTGCCTTTCTAAAATCTTCGTAAGCCAAGTTAATAAACAGATCACCAACCATTTCGAATCCCACGGAACCTTCTCCACTAAGCAATCTGGTTTCCGAGCTTGTCATGGGTGCACCTCAGCCACGCTCAAGGTCCTAAACGATATCATAACCGCCATCGATAAAAGACAGTACTGTGCTGCCGTCTTCATCGACCTGGCCAAGGCTTTCGAATCTGTCAATCACCGCATTCTTATCAGCCGTCTCAATAGCCTTGGCTTCTCAAATGACTGCCTCACCTGGTCCACCAACTACTTCTCAGATAGAATTCAGTGTGTCAAATCGGAGGGCCTGTTTTCCGGACCTCTGGCAGTCTCTATGGGGGTGCCACAGGGTTCAATTCCCGGGCCGACTCTTTTCTCTGTATACATCAATGATGTCGCTCTTGCTGCTGGTGATTCTCTGATCCACCTCTACGCAGACAACACCATTCTGTATTCTTCTGGCCCTTCTTTGGACGTTGTGTTAACAAACCTCCAGACAAGCTTCAATGCCATACAACACTCCTTCCGTGGCCTCCAACTGCTCTTAAATGCAAGTAAAACTAAATTCATGTTCTTAAACTGATCGCTGCCTGCACCTGCCCGCCCGTGTAGCATCACTACTCTGGACGGTTCTAACCTAGAATATGTGGACAACTACAAATACTTAGGTGTCTGGTTAGACTGTAAACTCTCCTTCCAGACTCACATTAAGCATCTCCAATCCCAAATTAAATCTAGAATCGGCTTCCTATTTCGCAACAAAGCATCCTTCACTCATGCCGCCAAACTTACCCTCGTAACACTGACTATCCTACCAATCCTTGACTTCGGCGATGTCATTTACAAAATAGCCTCCAACACTCTATTCAGCTAACTGGATGTAGTCTATCACAGTGCCATCCGTTTTATCACCAAAGGCCCATATGCTACCCACCACTGTGACCTGTATGCTCTCGTTGGCTGGCCCTCACTACATATCCGTTGTCAGACCCAATGGCTCCAGGTCATCTATAAGTCTTTGCTAGGTAAAGCCCCGCCTTATCTCAGTTTTCTGGTCACCATAGTAACACCCACCCGTAGCGCAGGTATATTGCACTGGTCATCCCCAAAGCCAACACTTGCATTGGCCGCCTTTCCTTCCAGTTCTCTGCTGCCAATGACTGGAACAAATTGCAAAAATCTCTGAAGCTGGAGTCTTATATCTCTTTTCTTTTGTGTTTCATTGACTGTACCTCTAGTTTGTTTATGTGTAATAGATTTATCTATTTTTCTTTTGTGTTATTGACTGTACGTTTGTTTATGTGTAAGTCGGTGTTGTTGTTTTTGTCGCACTGCTTTGCTTTATCTTGGCCAGGTTGCAGTTGTAAATCAGAACTTGTTCTCAACTGTCCTACCTGGTTAAATAAAGGTGAAATAAAAAAATAAAAACAATTCAGGCCAAAGAATTCAATCTTGGTTTCGTCAGACCAGAGAATCTTGTTTCTTTTGGTCTAAGAGTCTTTAGGTGCCTTTTGGAAAACTCCAAGCAGGCTGTCATGTGCCTTTTACTAGGCAATGGCTCCGTCTGGCCACTCTACCATAAAGGCCTGATTGGTGGAGTGCTGCAGAGATGATTGTCCTTCTGGAAGGTTCTCCCATCTCCACAGAGGAACTCTAGAGCTCTGTCAGAGTGACCATGGCCCTTCTCCCCCGATTGCTCAGTTTGGCCGGGCGGCCAGCTGTAGGCAGAGTCTTGGTGGTTCCAAACTTCTTACATTTATGAATGATGGAGGCCATCATTCCTTCAACCTAATGGCTTGGTCAACTTCATACACTGTCAACTGTGGGACCTTATGTAGACAGGTGTGTGCCTTTCCAAATCATGTCCAATCAATTGAATTGACCACAGGTGGAATACAATCAAGTTGTAGAGCCATCTCAAGGATGATCAATGGAAACAGGATGCAGCTGGGCTCAGTTTTTTGAGTCTCATAGCAAAGGGTTTGAATAACTATGTAAATAAGGTATTTCTGTTTTTTAATTAGCAAAACATTCAGAAAACCTGTTTTCGCTTTGTCATTATGGGGTATTGTGTGTAGATTGCTGAAGTTTTTATTTATTTAATCCATTTTCGAATAAGGCTGTAAGATAACACAATGTGGAAAAGCTCAAAGGGTCTGAATACTTTCCGAAGGCACTGTATGCTACTGCTACTGTTAATGATCTATTCCGTTGCCTAGGCATTATATCCCTCCCTATACTGTATGTATATCTACCTCAATTACCTCGTACCCCTGCACATCAACTAAATACTGGTCCCACGTGTATATTGCCAAGTTATCGTTACTCACTGTGTATTTATTCCTTGCATTATTATCTTACTATTATTTTTATGTCTCTCTCTGTATTGTTGGGAAGGGCCTGTAAGTAAGCAATTCACTGTTAGTCTACACCTGTGACAAATACAATTTTATTAGATGTTTAATTAGATTGAATATTGTGCACATTGACATTCATGTTGCAATGTACAGCCTTACCTATGGATTGTGGATCATATAATGGGGTATCAGTCGGCTCCGTGACACCCACAGGACATAACTGTCAAGAGTTTCCACAAGTATTAGCATTGTAGCTCTTATTGCAGTACTTTGACTGTGGGAAATCATCTTCCCAATTAGCCTACTGTCCGTTTATACAGTCTTACCTATAGATTGAGGATCCATGAAATTGGGTATCAGCCTACTCATTGTCACCCAAAGAACACAACTATGTAGAGTTAGGTGTTTTTCAACAATTACTTAGGGCAAATATAACATGACTCCATTATTTGTAGCCGTTCAATGAAGGACTTTTATTTGGTAATTAAACCGACAAATTGCACTATTGTGGCTAATCGTTATTGTGGCTAGCTTCACATAGGTATCTGCTTCAACCATGCATGGGCTTCAGCATTGTGAACCTAACAGCAATAAAGGTCACATGAACATATATTTTAAAAATTAAGTCCCCCTGTAAAACCTTTTTACTTATCCGTTACAGAACGTTTGTCTGATTTAAAATCAGAACAATTATAGTTTAAAGTTACTTAAACATACATTTATCAAAAAATACAAACAATATTACATTTACATAATTTAGCAGAGCTCTTATCCAGAGTGATTTACAAGAGCAATTAAGATTAAGTGCCTTGCTCAAGGGCACATTGACAGATTTTCAGCTAGTCGGCTCGGGGATTCAAAATAGCAACCTTTCGGTTAGCTCGCCCAATGCTTTTACTGCTAACTGCATATTATTGAAAGATCGATTTACTGTTCTTTTTTTTTTACTATTATGATGAAGTTTTTTGTTATACTCCCATGTAAAAAAAAAAAACAACAATAACACAATAATGGAAGTATTCGTGTTTTTTAACTGCTGTCAACTCGTAACAGAAAAGGATTTAATCATATTTTGAAGAGATCATTTTCAATTTGGCCGTGTCAATGGGTAACAATGTCCCCTGAACCCCCCTGTCTTAGACCCCAGTATATATGCTGCATTAGCCTATATTCTGGGGGCCTTGGGTCAGTCGGTCTTATCGGGTGTACTGTTTGATCTTAGGAACGCTCTCTCTAATTCCCCTCTATCTCTCTTTCTCCACTCCTGGAGGACCTGAACCCTAGGACCAAGCATCAGGACTACCTGGGCTGACGACTCCTGGTTGTCCCTGTACCCTGTCCACCTGGTTGTGCTGGCGATCCAGTTCTGAATGAAGCTGTGGACCTCTGACCTGATTAACCGGTCGTGCTACTTTGTCCCGAACCAGCTGTTTTGGTTTTGACTCTCTGACTCTCTCTCGATCTCTCTCTCTGTCTCTCTCTCTCTACCTCTGAATGCATCGCAGTGTTGCAAGGCACTGCATCGCAGCGTTGCAAGGCACTACAGCCACAATTGGCCCAGTGTTGTCTGGGTTATGGGAGGGTTTGGCCGGGTGAGCTTTACTTGGCTCATCATGTTCTAGAGACTCCTTGTGGTGGGCCGGGCCTCCATCAGTGCTCAGACTGTCCGCAATAGGCTGAGAGAGGCTGGACTGACGGCTTGTAGACCTGTTGTAAGGCAGGTCCACACCGGCAACAACATCACCTATGGGCACAAACCCACTGTCGCTGGACCAGACAGGACTGGCAAAAAGTGCTCTTCACTGACGAGTCGCGGTTTTGTCTCACCAGGGGTGAAGGTCGGATTGGCGTTTTTCATTGAAGGAATGAGCGTTACACTGAAGCCTGTACTCTGGATTGGGATCAATTTGGAGGTGGAGGGTCTGTCATCGTCTGGGGGCGATCTCAACACTGTGCGTTACAGGGAAGACATCCTCCTCCCTCATGTGGTACCCTTCCTGCAGGCTCATCCTGACATGACCCTCCAGCATGACAATGCCATCAGCCATACTGCTCGTTCTGTGCGTGATTTCCTGCAAGACAGGAATGTCAGTGTTCTACCATGGCCAGCGAAGAGCACGCCTGGGACCTGTTCAATCGGAGGGTGAGGGCTAACACCATTCCCCGCAGAAATGTCCGGGAACTGGCAGGTGCCATGGTGGTAGAGTGGGGTAACATCTCACAGCAAGAACTGGCAAATCTGGTGCAGTCCATGAGGAGGAGATGCACTGCAGTACTTAATGCAGCTGGTGGCCACATCAGATACTGACTGTTACTTTTGATTTTGACCCCCCCTTTGTTCAGGGACTCATTATTCCATTTCTGTTAGTCACATGTCTGTGGAACATGTTAAGTTATGTCTCAGTTGTTCAATCTTGTTGTTCATACAAATATTTACACGTCAAGTTTGCTTAAAATAAACACAGTTGACAGTGAGAGTATGTTTCTTTTTTTGCTGAGTTTATATATCATAAATGAAACAGTACATCATACTAGGCATTGTGCATTGTGCTCCATTGCTTCATGGCATGCATGTTATTGATATTAGCCCTCCATGTACATTTAAGGGCTAGCTGTAATTTCAAATCAAATCAAATTGTATTTGTCACATGCACCGAATACAACAGGTGACATGATTACTTATGGACCCTAAACCAACAATGCAGTTTTAAGAAAAATAAAAAAAATAGTTAAGTAAAAAATAGATCAGTAAAAATGTAAATAACAAATAAGCTCTGTTCGGTCATAAGAGATGGTGGCAGAAACATTACCTACAAAATAAGTTACAAATAACGCGAAGAAACACACACAATAGCACAATTGGTTAGGAGACAGTAAAATGGCAGCCATCTCCTCTGGCGCCATTGATAACCATGATAGTCCTTCTTTGTGGCACTTGACCATATAACTGGGCAGTTGTCCAGGTGTAACAAAACTGGGCATGTAGGACTTGTTTTGTGGATTGTGATGTCAAGAAAGCAGAGCAGCACATTATCAAGGACAGACCTCTCGCCATCTTAGCTGCAGTTGCATCAATATGTTTCTACCATGTCAGTTTACAATCTAGGGTTACACTAAGTAGTTTAGTCTACTTAACTTCTTTCTCAATTGCCACATTATTTATTACAAGATTTAGATGAGGTTTAGTGTTTAGCGAATCATTTGTCCCAAATAGAATGCTTTTAGTTTTTGATATACAGTAATTGGGACTAGCTTATTATTAGCCACCCTTTCTAAAACTGACTGCAGCTCTTTGTTAAGGGATGCAGGGATTTCACTTGCTGTGGTAGCTGACGTGTGTAATGATGAGTCATCAGCATACATAGACACACAGACTTTACTCAAGGCTAGTGGTAGGTTAATAGTCAAATTTGAAAATAGTAAGACAGCTTCCTTGAGGTATGCCAAACTCTACCTGGTTTATGTTAGAGAGGCTTCCATTAAAGAACACCCTCCGTGTTCTGTTAGATAGGTAACTCTCGGTCCACGATATGGCAGAAGATGTAAAGCTATAACACATAATTGTTTTCAGCAGCAGACTATGATTGATCATGTCAAAAGCTGTACGGAAGTCTAACAAAACAGCTCCCACCATCTTCTTACTATCAATTTCTTTCAGCCAATCATCAGTCATTTGTGTTGGTGCCCTTCCCTATATGCATGCTGAAAGTTTGATGTTCATTTGTGAAATATCGAATGAAATGTTAATACTGTGAAATAGCATTGTATCTGGTCTAACACCATTTTTCCCCAAAAGTTTCCAAAGGGTCGGTAGCAGGCTGATTTACTGGTGGGTTGAGGAATTAATTTAGCCTCCCTTCAGGCCTGAGGGTACACACTTACCTGTAGGCTTAGAGTGAAGAAATGGAAAATAGGAGTGGCAATATAGTCCGCTACCATCCTCAATAATTTTTCATACAAGTTGTCAGTACCAGGTGGTTGGTCATTATTGATAGAAAACAAACAATTCAGCTCTTCCACACTTTACAGAATTCAAAATGGTGGTTTAGCTGTTTTATGGCCACATCCAGAAGACAACTGGCCACCCTCAGAAACTGGTTCCTCTCTAGGTTTCTTCCTAGGTTCCTGCCTTCTGGGGAGTTTTTCTTAGCCACTGTGCTTTGCATTTGCATTGACCTTGCTTGCTCTTTGGGGCATTTGGCTGGGTATCTGTAAAGCACTGTAAAAGGGCTTCATAAAATACATTTCATTGATTGATCAAAACATGTTTGCTTCTGTACCATTTAAACTAAATAAGTTGTCAAGAATAAAGGGGAGTGATTTAGAATCATCAGACACATTATGAATAGGATCTGGTGTCATATCATTAAGATTTGCATCATTAGTGTCTTTTTTCGGCAGAAAGCTACTGCCACTGAGGAAAATTGCCATTTTCAACTAAGGCCTTTTCTACAGTACTATACAGCTGTATAGCGTGCACAAGAAGGAAGTCCTGTGAAAAAATAGAAACCCCCGAATGTCACAGTATAATTAGCACTCTGACTGCACTGCTTAATCTATAGACGTTGTCACCAATAAGGGGGGAATTGGAATCCTCAGACACTATCAGGACCGGGGGCAGAACGAATCAGTTGGATGGGCATTTGAGTTCCATAGGGGGGCACTTTTTTTTCACGGGACCTCATAAACATTTTTTAAGGGTGTTATAGTAAAGACCATAAGCAACTCGTTCATATGCGTTTTCATATGCTCATTTTTGTGTAACATTTTTATTTCAATAAAGTTTTTGTTTTTCAAAATCATTGTCAGGTGGTAAATCCTAAAAATCTGAATTAAAATTACGTAAATCTAAAAGTGTATGGCAGAGGCACCAGCCATATGGACACATTGATACACAGTGATCCATTGGCGGCTAAAGAAATGAGCTCATGAAACTCAGAGATAGCCTATAGGCCAATGTAGCAGTGGGGCTATAACTTCCATCATCAACATAAGAAAAATACATGGGCCTAAAGCTGACAATTAAAAACAGTTACAACAATCGCATTCATCTCTCTACTCCACCTGTCTGCCTCCCTTTTAACCTGTCTTGACTTCAGCTATCACTAGTGAAGTGCAACATTGTATCAAATCCATCAACTGGGTCCAGCCTGAAGCTGTCATTAGCAAACTTGCAGCATTGTATCAACTAGCCTATACCGGACCCTCAAAGTTTCTTGAGCCAGCGAGCTTGGGACAGACAGTTGTTTTTGTGCAAGGGAAAAGTGTTCAGATATTTGAAGATGTTTCAAATGGATATACAGTGCATTCAGAAAGTATTCAGAACCCTTGACTTTTTCCACATTCCACGTTATGTTACAATACTTTTTTTAATCATCAATCTACACACAATACCCCATAATATTATTTTTTTGCACATTGAAGGTCCCCAAGAACACAGTGGCCTCCATCGTTCATAAATGGAAGAAGTTTGGAACCAACAAGACTCTTCCTAGAGCTGGCCACCCGGCCAAACTGAGCAATCGGGGGAGAAGGGCCTTGATCAGGGAGGTGACCAAGAACCCGATGGTCACTCTGATAGAGCTCCTCTGTGGGGATGGGAGAACCTTCCAGAAGGACAACCATCTCTGCAGCACAACCATCTCTGGCTTCGGTCTGGTCACTCTACCATAAAGGCCTGATCCTTTATGGTAGAGTGACCAGACAGAAGCCAATCCTCAGTAAAAGGCACTTGGCACCCCGCTTGGAGTTTGCCAAAAGGCACCTAAAGGACTCTCAGACAATGAGAAACAAGATTCTCTGGCCTGTTGAAACCAAGATTGAACTCTTTGGCCTGAATGCCAAGCGTCATGTCTGGAGGAAACCTGGCACCATCCCTACAGTGAAGCATGGTGGTGGCAGCATAATTCTGTGGGGATTTTGTCAGCGGCAGGGACTGGGAGACTAGTCAAGATCGAAGGAAAGATGAACAGAGCAAAGTACAGAGAGATACTTGATGAAAACCTGCTCCAGAGCACTCAGGACCTCAGACTAGGGCGAAGGTTCACTTTCAAAAAGGAAAGTGACCTTAAGAGCACCGCCAAGACAAAGCGGTGTAGCCCAGCCAGAGCCCGGATTTGAACCCGATTGAACATCTCTGTAGAGACCTGAAAGAAGAATGGGAGAAACTCCCCAAATACAGGTGTGCCAAATTCATACCCAAGAAGACTCGAGGCTGTAACCGCTGCCAAAGGTGCTTCACCAAAGTACAGAGTAAAGGGTCTGCATAATTATGTTAACGTGATGTTTCAGTATATATATAATTGTAGAATAAGGCTGAAACGTAACAAAATGTGGAAAAAGTCAAGGGGTCTGAATACTTTCCGAATGCTCTGTAGGCTATGGGATCATCAGATGATATTTTGCTCTTTCACACCGAGCCTTGGTGATTATTGAGGCCGGAGAGTGTTGGAAAGACTTTCAAATACTGTAAGGAACTAAGCTATTATGATACGCAATGGATGTTAAAAAAACAGACTTTGTTGACTTACTGTGTGGGGTGAAAAAAAAAATGACTCAGCTTATTAGTGGTGGACGTGGTGAGTTAGGACAATCATAAATCAGACATCCCCAAATGGGCACTTTCCTACATTTGCACACAGCGGGGCAGGTAGGCTACTTCTATGCATGCTCAGGCTCGCAAGCTCCCTCAACATTATCAGGACAGAGAAACCAGACACATGCTAATTGCTCACAAGTAGGTTGTGAACTCTGCCAACAATGTTTCCACTCCAAGAATGAGAAAGGTAAATGACTGTAGCCTACAGGTTCTCCCATCGATCAGGTCCCTGCCTATAAATATCTGGGCATTTGGATTGACAAAGATGAATTGTTAAAATATACAATGAGGTAGTTTAAAAGCTAAGATTTAAAGTGGGCTTCTTTTTTAGAAATATATCTGGCCTCTCCCTAAATAGCAGGAAGCAGATTTTACAGCCAACTTTCCTGGCAGTTCTTGACTATGGTGACACCATTTACCAGATTACACCAGCTACTACTCATATATGGAGGACCAAACCTGCCATAATAATAAATAAATGCACACATAAATAGATAAATAAAGTAATAAATAAATACATCCACACATAATTAAATACATGAGCAAGGAAATACAAAAATACTGACTAAAATGTATTCATTTTCTCTCCATATCTGTATGTATTAAATTTTTTATCTGTATTATCCAATTATTCAAACTTTAATTCATTTTATTAATTTATATATTTATTTGTTGATTTATTCCTGTATTTCTTCCTCCAATAAGATCATGAGGGGCTATCAATCAAACGTCTGTGGGTGGTATCTAACACAATCATTGGTTGATCAATGTCACTGCACATTACTTTTGCACCACTTATATGAAGCTAGCCACAATAACGATTAGCTACACTAGTGGACTTTGCGGTACGCCCTCAAAATGAAAGTTGTGCATTGAAACTGATGCAAACAGGTACAACTAGTGGAATCATACCATATTTGGACTAGATAATGCTTAACACATTTGGGATGTTGTTATATAAAATCAACAAAAGTTAACAAAAATAATAATAATTAATTGAAACCTATTTACCTTGAGTTGATGAAATGTGGGCTATTAGCAGGACAATATACAGTGCCTTGCGAAAGTATTCGGACCCCCTTGAACTTTGCGACCTTTTGCCACATTTCAGGCTTCAAACATAAAGATATAAAACTGTATTTTTTTGTGAAGAATCAACAACAAGTGGGACACAATCATGAAGTGGAACGACATTTATTGGATATTTCAAACTTTTTTAACAAATCAAAAACTGAAAAATTGGGCGTGCAAAATTAGACCCCATGAGGCGGCTTTTGGTTTTAATTTAGAATCCTCCAATCCTCTATATGTAATTATTGGCAGAGAGCCACGTCATATTTTTTCAATGTACTGTAGGCCGTCTCCTGCGAGTCCACACGAGACAAGGATTCTTTAGCTAAATAGCCCAGCACTGTAGCCTACTCCCGACCGTCAAGTTGTACAGCTCCATATTTTCCGTTCCGTCGTAACAGAAACCCAGAGGGTTTTTTGTTTTTCTTGGAATAGAAACACCATAATATTACAAGGCAAATTAAATGATCTAAGCTATTATTTATATTATGGCACCACGTCTCATCTCAGTAATAATTGCTATGCAAAAAGCAAATTCCACCATTGTGGCTAATCCGTAGTGTGGCTTCTTCTTCTTCGTCTTTAAATTTGTATTGTGGATCGCAACCGTGAGGTGAATATGTAACAGCATAGCTTCCATCCCTCTCCTCGCCCCGAACCAGGGACCCCCTGCACACATAGACAACAGCCACCCTCGAAGCATTTGTTACCCATCGCTCCACAAAAGCCACGGCCCTTGCTGAGCAAGGGGAACTACTACTTCAAGGTCTCAGAGTGAGTGAAGTCACCAACTGAAACGCTATTAGCGCGCACCCAGCTAACCGGTTACACTCACCCCCCTTTTGACCTCCTTTTCTGCAGCAACCAGTGATCTGGGTCATGGCACCAATGTAACAGCATAGCTTCCGTCCCTCTCCTCACCCATACCTTGGCTCGAACCAGGGACCCTCTGCACACATAGACAAAAGCCACCCTCAAAGCATCATTAACCATCGCTCCACAAAAGCCACGGCCCTTGCAGAGCAAGGGGAACAACCACTTCAAGGTCTCAGAGCGAGTGACGTCACCAATTGAAATGCTATTAGCGCGCACCCCGCTAACTAGCTAGCCATTTCACACCGGTTACACATACACCGCCACCTACTGTACTGGAGTGTGAGGCCATTCACGGCCTCCCTATTAATCTATTCCTCTTATCTAGCTCTGTGTTTCCACCTGCTGTTCTGGAGTATGAGTTTATAACATTTAGTAGAAAAATTGCCCTAACAAACCCTACACCCATTAAAAAACCTCACCACTATTCCACTACTTGGCCCCATCTGATCCCACACCAGGCCGGCAGCCTGGGAGGATGGGACACTATAGCTCAACACAGCTTGTAACTCTTCTGCAGTTCAATCTCGTACACCCAAGTACTTCCCTGCAGCTGCCACCACCACAGCTATTTTCTGTGATTTATGTTCCATTTCTGCAGTGCCATGGCTATGAATGATTTCCCCCTTACTGAAGTAGACGTTATTCCTATCACTTTCTATAGGCCTCGTCCTACTCACAGGTTCTTCTTAGGCTCCCTCGCCCTGGACTCATAAGCCTCTACCACTCTCTTTACGGCCTCAGCATACAAAACCTTCTGTACTACTCGGGTCCTGGTAACCTCAACCTACCTTTCTCTCACCGGACACTTCTGATCTCCAGCACCATGGGTACAGTTAACACACACAACCTCTTCCACCGGTACTACACAATCCTTTGTTTCATGCCCTCCTGCATTCTTCTCACATCTAGGAGTCTCCCTCCTACACGCTGCTACAACATGACCATAAGCTTGGCACCCAGACAAAAGCTCTCACGAGGTAACTGACATACCCTAATGCAAATTTATTGGGTAAAGACTCTGCATCAAAACTCAGCAGGACAGACAGCCTTTTCTGTTTCACCACGCTCTCCACCAAGTCTGCGTCGCACCAAACGGCGGACCTCACAGACCCACGGATTCTTCAATTTCAATTGCTCCTCCTCAACACTTAACGCAACCCCAGTTATCAAATCAAATTAAATGTATTTGTCACATGCGCCGAATACAACAGGAGTAGTAGACCTTACAGTGAAATGCTTACTTACAAGCCCTTAACCAACAATGCAATTAAGAAAAAAAAAGTGTTAAAAAAGTATTTATTAAAATAAACTGAAGTAAAAAATAAATAAAACACTCCTTTCAACGGGATCCTGCTCCGGAGAGCAAAGCAAGTCACAGTACTTGTTCCTAGGCGCTTGGTTACGAAGCGCCCAATCCTTTTCGATGGAAGAAACACAAAAAATCATCTCGAGTCCACTTCAAATTACTTTCACAGACTCAACAGTCCCAAACCTCTTCTCCACCCAACCTGAGAACGCATGTGGGATCTGCCAGAAGGATAGGAGGTATTCTCTCCAAAAATCTCACTCTCACTGGGCCAGAATCATCTTTGTCATCAACAGGACGAGGCTCAATTTTGGCGGTCTTCACCGCACTTGCCACCAGATGTTGCCACCAGATGTTGCCTTCTTCAACTTTTCCCGTCCTTCATCTTCTTCCCTCCTATCCTCACTTTTGTCAGGTGTAGTGGTAGATGTGGCCTTCTTCCATATTTTGATTTCCTGCCATGCTCAACATATTTTCATTGACCCCAGTTGTCGAGTCTCTATCTCTTGCCAAAACCCTGAGGCTACCGAAAATGGCATGACTCCTGTTTTCCAGCGTGTAGCTTCACTGTCTTGACTTCCATCCCGCATTGTGCCTATCTTCACATAAGTATCAGAGGAGGCTGGTGGGAGGAGCTATAGGAGGACGGGCAAATTTTAATGGCTGGAATGGAATTAATGGAACGTAGTCAAAGATGTGGTTTCCATATGTTTGATACCATTCCATTCATTCCATTCCAGACATTACAATGAGCCTGTCCTCCTATAGCTCCTACCACCAGCCTCCTCTGATAAGTATCCACTCTATTGATTAACAAGTGATCTAGCAACGTGAGCTAGCCAACATGCATTGCTTCTGACACATGGCATGGTCCTGTTTGCTTTACATCTGACAGATATTTAGCTACCGTAGCAACATGCAACAATTTCAAAGATTTTACTGGGTTACAGTTCATGTAAGGAAATCAGTCAATTTAAATAAATTCATTATGCCCTAATCTATGGATTTCATATGCCTGGGAATACAGATATGCATCGGTTAGGGGCGTGGATCAGAAAACCAGTCAGTATCTGGTGTGACCAACATTTGCCTCATGCAGCGCGAAATACATCTCCTTCTGTCACGTTCTGACCTTGGTTCTGTTATTATATCTTTGTTTTAGTATGGTCAGGGCGTGAGTTGGGTGGGCAGTCTATGTTTGTTTTTCTATGTTGGTTTTTGAGTTCGGCCTAGTATTGTTCTCAATCAGAGGCAGCTGTCAATTGTTGTCCCTGATTGAGAATCATACTTAGGTAGCCTGGGTTTCACTTTTGGGT